>NC_134268.1:216073683-216673683 GCF_031893055.1 Leptodactylus fuscus | reverse complement strand
ACACAGTGATGTCACAGTACAGAGATAATACACACAGTGATGTCACAGTATAGAGAAAATACACACAGTGATGTCACAGTACAGAGATAATACACATAGTGATGTCACAGTACAGGATAATAAACACAGTGATGTCACAGTACAGGATAATAAACACAGTGATGTCACAGTACAGGGATAATACACACAGTGATGTCACAGTATAGAGAAAATACACACAGTGATGTCACAGTACAGAGATAATACACACAGTGATGTCACAGTACAGGATAATACACACAGTGATGTCACAGTACAGGATAATACACACAGTGATGTCACAGTAGAGGGATAATACACACAGTGATGTCACAGTACAGGATAATACACACAGTGATGTCACAGTAAAGGATAATACACACAGTGATGTCACAGTACAGGGATAATACACACAGTGATGTCACAGTACAGGATAATACACGCAGTGATGTCACAGTACAGAGATAATACACACAGTGTTGTCACAGTACAGGATAATACACACAGTGATGTCACAGTACAGGATAATACACACAGTGATGTCACAGTACAGGATAATACACACAGTGATGTCACAGTACAGGGATAATACACACAGTGATGTCACAGTACAGGATAATACACACAGTGATGTCACAGTACAGGATAATACACACAGTGATGTCACAGTACAGAGATAATACACACAGTGATGTCACAGTACAGAAATAATACACACAGTGATGTCACAGTACAGAGATAATACACACAGTGATGTCACAGTACAGGATAATACACACAGTGATGTCACAGTACAGGATATACACACAGTGATGTCACAGTACAGAGATAATACACACAGTGATATCACAGTACAGGATAATACACACAGTGATGTTACAGTACAGAGATAATACACACAGTGATGTCACAGTACAGAGATAATACACACAGTGATGTCACAGTACAGGATAATACACACAGTGATGTCACAGTACAGAGATAATACACACAGTGATGTCACAGTACAGGATAATACACACAGTGATGTCACAGTACAGGGATAATACACACAGTGATGTCACAGTACAGGATAATACACACAGTGATGTCACAGTACAGGGATAATAAACACAGTGATGTCACAGTACAGGATAATACACACAGTGATGTCACAGTACAGAGATAATACACACAGTGATGTCACAGTACAGGGATAATACACACAGTGATGTCACAGTACAGGATAATACACACAGTGATGTCACAGTACAGAGATAATACACACAGTGATGTCACAGTACAGAGATAATACACACAGTGATGTCACAGTACAGGATAATACACACAGTGATGTCACAGTACAGGATAATACACACAGTGATGTCAAAGTACAGAGATAATACACACAGTGATGTCACAGTACAGGGATAATACACACAGTGATGTCACAGTACAGGATAATACACACAGTGATGTCACAGTACAGGGATAATACACACAGTGATGTCACAGTACAGAGATAATACACACAGTGATGTCACAGTACAGAGATAATACACACAGTGATGTCACAGTACAGGATAATACACACAGTGATGTCACAGTACAGGATAATACACACAGTGATGTCACAGTACAGAGATAATACACACAGTGATGTCACAGTACAGGATAATACACACAGTGATGTCACAGTACAGGATAATACACACAGTGATGTCACAGTACAGAGATAATACACATAGTGATGTCACAGTACAGGATAATACACACAGTGATGTCACAGTACAGGATAATACACTCAGTGATGTCACAGTACAGGATAATACACACAGTGATGTCACAGTACAGGATAATACACACAATGATGTCACAGTACAGGGATAATACACACAGTGATGTCACAGTACAGGATAATACACACAGTGATGTCACAGTACAGGGATAATACACACAGTGATGTCACAGTACAGGATAATACACACAGTGATGTTACAGTACAGGGATAATACACACAGTGATGTCACAGTACAGGATAATACACACAGTGATGTCACAGTACAGGATAATACACACAGTGATGTCACAGTACAGGATAATACACACAGTGATGTCACAGTACAGGATAATACACACAGTGATGTCACAGTACAGGATAATACACACAGTGATGTCACAGTACAGGATAATACACACAGTGATGTCACAGTACAGGATAATACACACAGTGATGTCACAGTACAGGGATAATACACACAGTGATGTCACAGTACAGGATAATACACACAGTGATGTCACAGTACAGGGATAATACACACAGTGATGTCACAGTACAGGATAATACACACAGTGATGTCACAGTACAGGGATAATACACACAGTGATGTCACAGTACAGGATAATACACACAGTGATGTCACAGTACAGGGATAATACACACAGTGATGTCACAGTATAGGGATAATACACACAGTGATGTCACAGTACAGGGATAATACACACAGTGATGTCACAGTACAGAGATAATACACAGAGTGATGTCACAGTACGGAGATAATACACACAGTGATGTCACAGTACAGAGATAATACACACAGTGATGTCACAGTACAGGGATAATACACACAGTGATGTCACAGTACAGAGATAATACACACAGTGATGTCACAGTACAGAGATAATACACACAGTGATGTCACAGTACAGGGATAATACACACAGTGATGTCACAGTACAGGGATAATACACACAGTGATGTCACAGTACAGGGATAATACACACAGTGATGTCACAGTACAGGGATAATAAACACAGTGATGTCACAGTACAGAGATAATACACACAGTGATGTCACAGTACAGGATAATACACACAGTGATGTCACAGTACAGGATAATACACACAGTGATGTCACAGTACAGGGATAATACACACAGTGATGTCACAGTACAGGATAATACACACAGTGATGTCACAGTAAAGGGATATTACACACAGTGATGTCACAGTAAAGGGATAATACACACAGTGATGTCACAGTACAGAGATAATACACACAGTGATGTCACAGTACAGAGATAATACACACAGTGATGTCACAGTACAGGATAATACACACAGTGATGTCACGGTACAGGGATAATACACACAGTGATGTCACAGTACAGGTATAATACACACAGTGATGTCACAGTACAGAGATAATACACACAGTGATGTCACAGTACAGGTATAATACACACAGTGATGTCACAGTACAGAGATAATACACACAGTGATGACACAGTACAGAGATAATACACACAGTGATGTCACAGTACAGAGATAATACACACAGTGATGTCACAGTACAGGATAATACACACAGTGATGTCACAGTACAGGGATAATATACACAGTGATGTCACAGTACAGGGATAATACACACAGTGATGTCACAGTACAGAGATAATACACACAGTGATGTCACAGTACAGAGATAATACACACAGTGATGTCACAGTACAGAGATAATACACACAGTGATGTCACAGTACAGGTATAATACACACAGTGATGTCACAGTACAGAGATAATACACACAGTGATGTCACAGTACAGAGATAATACACACAGTGATGTCACAGTACAGAGATAATACACACAGTGATGTCACAGTACAGGATAATACACACAGTGATGTCACAGTACAGGGATAATATACACAGTGATGTCACAGTACAGGGATAATACACACTTTGATGTCACAGTACAGGATAATACACACAGTGATGTCACAGTACAGAGATAATACACACAGTGATGTCACAGTACAGGATAATACACACAGTGATGTCACAGTACAGGATAATACACACAGTGATGTCACAGTACAGGATAATACACACAGTGATGTCACAGTACAGGATAATACACACAGTGATGTCACAGTACAGGGATAATACACACAGTGATGTCACAGTACAGGACACAGTACAATATACAGGGCGCCGTAATATAGCAGCATAAGAACATAAAGATATTATGATGTCACATGCAGATATACATACACACATATATTACATGACATAACACAGGAATTATGCAAAAACTTTGGTACAGATTAGGGATCATGCTCACATTGGAGCCGCATTAAATTTTGCAGCCGCCATGCCTGATAGCGGTGCCCATGTGCCTGGTGACTGATAATGACACCACAACTATGGCTGCTACTATTGGTGTCTATTGATCACTTTTCCCCCCTGTGGTAAATATAATACTGTATATGAAGAGCGGTTTAGGTCGGTGAAGGCTTAGAGCATTATATAGACACATTGCCATGTTCTGACCTGGAGTGCAGGTAATCCATTAGCCTATTGTCTTCTCTCCCCCACACATTGCTATACTGAAGGCTTGATGATTAAGGTACACCCCATAAGCCCTTGTTCACATAGATGCCTTAGGTAATTGCCTATTTTACCGTCCTCCCTGAACTCCTCCACCTGGTGCATTGGGATGAGTTTACCTCGTCACTACGGGAGCTGTAAAACATACCGCAATGATATCATGGAGAAGAATATCTTGTAGCAGAGTATATTATCTGTATAATTATGGGACGTAATTGCTTTACTAAATTCCATTAAAATCTACAAGGCGTTATGTTCTACAGATTACAGCTCGCAATTAAATTCTCTCATCTCCTTAATCAAGAGCGCTTTATAGAACCTGCCACGCCGAACAAAAGGAAAGTCCTCGGAAATGTTTACTGGAAACCTGACGGGGGATGAGATCAGTAATAAATAATACAGTGTATAGACATGCGGCTATAATACGCTTATGTAATAATACCGTTATATGGCTGGCCTCTGCTTGTTACAATATTGTATGGGAGATCACTTGGGCATAGGGACAATAATGTGGACGAAAGACAGTAAAACTACTTTCTAACTCTACTTTTGAGGTCTGTATGTCTGTTATCTGGATGTAACCAACTTCCAGACAATCACTACCCCACCAGGATCAATGAGCATCCTAAGGTTGTGCTACAATAAAGCTCCAGCAGAGTCTGGAAGTGACTCTCGCATTCACTTACCAGTCATATACACTCTGCTATAATGTTCTGATGTATTTATATGTTTATATGAATTATTGCTGGCCTCTGCTTGTTATAATATTGTTTCAACAATGATACATGATCAGAGATCACTGGGGCACTCATAGGGACAATAATGTGTAAAATCCTACAGAAGACTGTCTCTTCCTTCTAATACATACTTTTGAGATCTGTTATAAGCCCCTTATTTGCAAGTCTTGGATCTACCTAACAACTAAACAACTTCCAGCTAAACACTACCCCACCAGGATCAATGAGCATCCTAAGGTTGTGCTACAATAAAGCTCCAGCAGAGTCTGGAAGTGACTCTCGCATTCACTTACCAGTCATATACACTCTACTGCAATACTCTGATGTAATAATACATTTATATTAATTGTTGGTGGCCTCTGCTTTTTATAACATTGTAACAACAACGATACATGATCAGAGATCACTGGGGCACTTATAGGGACAATAATGTGGTGGGAATATAGAAAAATGAAACAGAAGACTGTCTCTTCCTTCTAATACATCATTTTGAGGTTGGTATCAGCCCCTTATTTGCAAGTCTTGGATCTATCTAGCAACTAAACAACCCCTCCAGGATCAGTGAGCATCCTAAGGTTGTGTCCCAATAAAACTAATATTGTGTAATAGTGGAAACCTAGACTAGACAGTCTTAAAGAGCTTTCCCATCTAAGATATGCCAGAAATGCTTGATAAATGGGGGTCCCATCTCTGACCCCATTTGTGGTCACAAGTAGATGGGCAGGGGCCATCTCTCCATTCACTTGTACTGGAGTTCTGAAAAGAGCCAAGCAGATAGCCACAGCTATTTTGGGAACTCCCATCTAAGTGAATGGAGAATCCTAATTTCTAGGGCAGTTCTATCTACTACTTCAAACTCAAAAATTGGTGTGATACCCTGGATGTGCCGACCAGGTCATGGTTGGTATCGGTCAAGACAAAGTTTGAGCTTTAGGCTCCGTGACTTATGATATAGGGAAGTTTAGACTAAACAATCTAAGGATTCTAAGAATTGTTCACATTTCTGTTACAATTTACCGTCTGTTTTTGTGGAATAAATTTCAATTTCTTACCTTCGTTGTTTTTAGCTATCACTTGTCGTAGGCAGGACGGAGCACAGTCAGACATCACTGAGTGCCTCAAACACGCCGGTCCTTTACCGACGTTAACCCAACCCTGCCAGATTCCGTGCCAGGACGACTGCCAATTTACCCACTGGTCCAAATTTACACCGTGTAATGGAGACTGTGGAGCGGTCAGGACCCGAAAGCGATCTCTTCTCGGTAGGTTGTTATGTGTAATGGTGTGAAGGGGTTGGTCAGGAATGATAGCAAACTTAGGATCGGCTGGGGAGGGTGTGAAGCAAACGAAAAACTCCCATTCTTCTATCCCTGGTGCTCTGTTGTACAGTCCCACTCCCCTTTCCTACCCATGCCACGGCTCACTGGTCTTTGACTTTATCGTTTACAGTAAGGAATGGGTGACATACGTGATTGACGTTACCAGTCCCTCTCCATTGACCACTCAGTTGCCCTAAAGATTAAATCTCCATACAGGGGATTCCAGGGGATCCGACCTTGTGTTTAGTTTATCAATGGGGAGATTATGGAAATCGGAGAACCCCTTTGATAAAAACTTTTTCATTGTGAATTTTCTTTCTCTACAGGAAAAAGTAAGAAAAAAGACAAGTGTAAGAATTCCCAGTTGTATCCAGTGATAGAGACTCAGTTCTGTCCATGTGATAAATATAACGCTCAACCGGTGGGGAACTGGTCAGACTGTATCCTACCCGAGGGGAAAGTGGAGGTTCTACTTGGGATGAAAGTCCAAGGAGACATCAAGGAATGTGGTCAAGGATATCGCTATCAAGCCATGGCATGTTATGACCAGAACAACCGGCTGGTGGAGACCTCGAGGTGTAATAGTCACGGTGAGTATCCTCCAAAGTCAAGATCATCAACATGCTGCCATCTCCACTTCCCCATGGGGGGAATTCATCATTCACCCTCTCTCCTAATTTTCTAGAAGTGTGATATTAAGAAAGGCTACCTTTAGATGTCTTCTCTGCGCCACTGTTCGGTAGAAATCATGGTTTTCTTCAGTAATGCAAATGAGTTCTCTCACAGCACTGGGGGTGTCCCCAATGCTGCGAGAGAAATCTCCAGCGCTGCCTCCATCTTAGTCGGGAACGGCCTCTCTCCGCGTCTTCTTCCACCGCTGGGTTCAAACTTCTGCGCATGCGCAGTTGGCTCTGCCATCGGGCCTCCGGCAGAGTCGACTGCACATGCTCTCGGCCATTTTTTTGTTGCCATTGAACTATAGGAGCGTATTGCGCAAGCAGCCACAAAAAAATGGCCGCGGGCATGTGCAGTTGGCTCTGCCTGAGGCCCGATGGCAGAGCTGACTGCGCATGCGTAGAAGGTTGAACCCAGCGGCGGAAGAAGATGCGGAGAGAGGCCGTTCCAGACGAAGATAGAGGCGGCGCTGGAGATTTCTCTTGCAGCATTGGGGACGCCCCCAGTGCTGTTTGAGTGCTGGGGACCGCCCCCAATGTTGCGGGAGAACTCATTTGCGTACTGAAGAAAACCAGGATTCCTATCAAACGGCGGCGCGGAGAAGACATCTAAAGGTAGGAGAAGAATAGACTTTCTTAAGGCTATTCCTACATGTTCGTGAGAAAAAAGTAGCATTTTAATGATAGAATCCCTTTAAATCTACAGATAAATTTGCCTCCCCCCTTCCCCCGGCCTTGGATCTAACATGAGATGTTCCCAGACGTTGGAAAGTAGACCGATCCCCTTAGTAATTAAGCGCCAATGCGTTGATTTGCTGTTTTTACCGATTGCTATTATGTTTCATTTCTTTTCAAGCTCTTTATTCTTCGCCACAATTTTACTTTCCCAATTTGATTTACCGACTCCCGAATTTCACCGATAAATCCGACGGCAAAAACAGCAAATAAAATCCTCGTAATATTTTGTTTTCATGGCCAGTTATTAAATAACGCTGCGCTTGTAAAGAGCCAAAGAGGCCGCGTCTGTGCGGAGGCCGCCGATTCACACTTACCGAAAATTAATTTTGTATAATGATTTATAGCGCTGATTAAGTCGAAGTGAGCGGCTGCGCCGCTGCCCTACATAGGAAGATACGGCCAGATAGAGTCCCAATTAATTATGCATGCTCCCAGTATAATTCAATGTGTGAAACAAGTAATAAAATGTTTTATTGGATTACATGGGGAGATAGTCGGCTCTGATTTCCGTTTGATATATTACTTTCTGCTAGAGAGATTATAATATTTCTCGGATCTGGAGATATGAATTTAGCGGAGTCTACCTCTAGATCTTCTGGGCGATGCAGATAAGGAGATGCCTTGTCTTCCGAAGAATGGAGATAAAATAGGCAAAAACTTCCAAAAGACGGAGTTTAGTTTGGCTTCCTTTGTATGTACGGAGATAGTGGCTAACGCGTTTCATGAACTCAAGTAAACTTGAGTATAAAAAAAACAGGGATTGTACTAAGAAGCTCCATTAGGTCGTTGTTTCTCGTCAAGTGATTGATAGACAGTCATCATCACCTCGAAGTCCATCTAAGTTCATTTTGCACCTGAGAAAGGGCCTTTTGGACGGCCCAAAACGCGTCGTACTTCTGCTGTTTTATCCTAATCAAAGTACTGTCTATTTGGATTGTCGATTGATCTTCTTTTTGACTGCCAGTGAGCGCGGATCCTCGGTTTGTGGACTCAGTTCCGCACTGTTTGGTTCCCATTATTAGGTCATGTAGACACTACAGAGGGGCTCCCCTGCTCAGGACTACCCTGTATGAGCTGGAACGGAGACATTGTTTCTGTGCTGATGGCCGTTCTTGTATTACATTGGCAGCCATTTCTCTGAACTAAATGTCTTGACTGGTTCCCACTTTCCAAATTTCTAGGGAAAGGATCCAGTAAGGCGATGTCTCTGTCTCCAGGCAGTCTATCTTTGTTAGAAGGGTCTCGGGATGATAGGTTGACCCCAGGCTATCAAGTACCCGAAGGACACAGAGGGCCAACATTACCCAACCAATAACGAGAGCAGGGGTCCAATGTCACCCATTTGACACTGGCCATTCCACCCAGTGTCTATGAGACTGATGAAGATAGTTGTCCAGTTACTCAGCGATCTTCATCAGTCTCACAGACGTTGACTGGAGCAGCAGTGTAGCAGTATAACCATGGCTTCATTTGTTCTCTAACTGGGAGAGGGCTCAGTGGTGGGACCCCCAATGATCCAAAACTTATCATTTATTCTATGAATAGGCAAATAGCCATTGTTCTTGTTCCTTTAATGGCCCATCTGTCTAGGGATATTATCACTGACACCTTCATTTCCCTAGCCTAGAAGATACTACTGCCCATCTTCACTCGTCGAGACCACCAGGGCTGTTATTATTAACCCCATCACTAGCCTAGACCACCAATGATGTTACCAAAAATCCATTCACTACCATAGAGTAACAGGGATCTAACTGATCACTGCAGGGGAAATTAAAGGGGTTGTAAAGATCAGATGTTGATGATCTATCCTTCACCTGAATGGGAGCTGAGCTGCAACAATGTGTCACAGTGTTTGGAGTCTTCTACTTCCAGCTAATTGGTGGAGATGCCATGTGTTGGATCCCCACCAATCTGATCCTGTTGACCTATCTTAAGCATAGTCATCAATATCTGATCTAACACAAACCCCTTTAAGATGCATGTTGTTATGGTTGGGAAAAAGGGGCTCCATGGGGCCCTCAGTTGTCTGTGTTTGTCCAACTGGTGGGACCTCCAGTGATTATTTGACTACTCTTTGAAGGAAACTGGTAGCGAGTGCTCCATTTCTCTACAGTGCCACCCCAGGAGACATTATGAATTACACCGATCACATTATTATGTGGACATGTCGGGTCCTCCAACGAAAGAAATTCTGATTTTGGGCTAATCAGATGAAGGTTCTTACGAGTTCTTCGGGCTCAAAATTCCTTAGAAAGGAATTTTAAAAATGGGGTTGGCCTTGACAATCCTGGTAGTAGCAAGGGGTGATCAACCAGATCTCAGCTCTATCAATATATATTGTTTACACCTCGGACGGTTACGCCCCCATGTGGACAAACTCTTTGGGCACCTCCATGCCATAGTCATGATTTCTTGCCTCTTTCATTCTCTTTTATGCTCATTAACGTAACAACTTTGACCTCCGTATTAGGTTACATAGAAGAAGCGTGTATCATCCCCTGCCCCTCCGACTGCAAGCTCAGCGAATGGTCCAACTGGTCACGATGCAGCAAATCCTGCGGCAGCGGAGTCAAGGTCCGATCCAAATGGCTACGTGAGAAGCCCTATAACGGAGGAAGGCCCTGCCCCAAACTGGACCATACCAATCAGGTGAATTTTTTTGTCAAAAAACTTTTGTGACTTTTTTCATAAAAAAATAAAATACTGTAAATATAATAGTCAAAATCTAAATATTGTCTGTTTAATAATAATATCAATGCAACAATGTATCCCATAATCACCAGCACAATATCTACCAGATCCCAGAATCACAACCTGGTGGGAGAACCTGACACTGTTATCTTATAGAAACCTCGGCCCACAGGAGAGAACCCAGGCGAGATGTCTAGACATGTTTTGCTACATCTCCATATCTCCAGCCCCACAAGCCCCATGATTGGTGCGATGGGGTGACATGTGATGGCGAGCGTATTAGAAGAAACGTTCTAAGAAACTGTCTCCATATGTCATCTGTACCTGATTTACTTTGTCATTGGCAGATGCGCTCACTGCCGAGAGACTGTTTAGAGACGGCTCCTCCGGATGGTGAATTATTCATGTTGCATATCTGAATAACACATTAGAATAAATAGGAGATACATTACACGTGACATTAGAGCATCTATTAATTATGACAGTCAATCAATTAGAGGGGAGCCGAGGGGACGGCCATTATAGCCCAGGTTTTATAGACGTCAACCTGGAGATCTGATCAGACAAACTTTTCTAACAGTTGAGAATTAAATAATGAACAAGGAAGAATAATGTCTGAAAACGGTATTATATGTATGTGTAATACCGCCATATTATAGCAGTTATATTCTTGTACATAGGAGTAGTATTATAGTAGCTATATTCTTGTACATAGGAGGTAGTATTATAGTAGTTATATTCTTGTACATAGGAGCAGTATTATAGTAGTTATATTCTTGTACATAGGAGGGTAGTATTATAGTAGTTATATTCTTGTACATAGGAGCAGTATTATAATAGTTACATTCATGTGCATAGGAGGTAGTATTATAGTAGTTATATTCTTGTACATAGGAGCAGTATTATAGTAGTTATATTCTTGTACATAGGAGTAGTATTATAGTAGTTATATTCTTGTACATAGGAGTAGTATTATAGTAGTTATATTCTTGTACATAGGAGCAGTATTATAGTAGTTATATTCTTGTACATAGGAGGTAGTATTATAGTAGTTATATTCTTGTACATAGGATTAATATTATAGTAGTTATATTCTTGTACATAGGAGTAGTATTATAGTAGTTATATTCTTGTACATAGGAGCAGTATTATAGTAGTTATATTCTTGTACATAGGAGTAGTATTATAGTAGTTATATTCTTGTACATAGGAGGTAGTATTATAGTAGTTATATTCTTGTACATAGGAGCAGTATTATAGTAGTTATATTCTTGTACATAGGAGCAGTATTATAGTAGTTATATTCTTGTACATAGGAGTAGTATTATAGTAGTTATATTCTTGTGCATAGGATTAATATTATAGTAGTTATATTCTTGTACATAGGAGTAGTATTATAGTAGTTATATTCTTGTACATAGGAGTAGTATTATAGTAGTTATATTCTTGTACATAGGAGCAGTATTATAGTAGTTATATTCTTGTACATAGGAGGTAGTATTATAGTAGTTATATTCTTGTACATAGGGGGCAGTATTATAGTAGTTATATTCTTGTACATAGGAGGTAGTATTATAGTAGTTATATTCTTGTACATAGGAGCAGTATTATAATAGTTACATTCATGTGCATAGGAGGTAGTATTATAGTAGTTATATTCTTGTACATAGGAGCAGTATTATAGTAGTTATATTCTTGTACATAGGAGTAGTATTATAGTAGTTATATTCTTGTACATAGGAGTAGTATTATAGTAGTTATATTCTTGTACATAGGAGGTAGTATTATAGTAGTTATATTCTTGTACATAGGAGCAGTATTATAATAGTTACATTCATGTGCATAGGAGGTAGTATTATAGTAGTTATATTCTTGAACATAGGAGTAGTATTATAGTAGTTATATTCTTGTACATAGGAGCAGTATTATAGTAGTTATATTCTTGTACATAGGAGTAGTATTATAGTAGTTATATTCTTGTACATAGGAGGTAGTATTATAGTAGTTATATTCTTGTACATAGGAGCAGTATTATAGTAGTTATATTCTTGTACATAGGAGCAGTATTATAGTAGTTATATTCTTGTACATAGGAGGTAGTATTATAGTAGTTATATTCTTGTACATAGGATTAATATTATAGTAGTTATATTCTTGTACATAGGAGTAGTATTATAGTAGTTATATTCTTGTACATAGGAGCAGTATTATAGTAGTTATATTCTTGTACATAGGAGTAGTATTATAGTAGTTATATTCTTGTACATAGGAGGTAGTATTATAGTAGTTATATTCTTGTACATAGGAGCAGTATTATAGTAGTTATATTCTTGTACATAGGAGCAGTATTATAGTAGTTATATTCTTGTACATAGGAGTAGTATTATAGTAGTTATATTCTTGTGCATAGGATTAATATTATAGTAGTTATATTCTTGTACATAGGAGTAGTATTATAGTAGTTATATTCTTGTACATAGGAGTAGTATTATAGTAGTTATATTCTTGTACATAGGAGTAGTATTATAGTAGTTATATTCTTATACATAGGAGTAGTATTATAGTAGTTATATTCTTGTACATAGGGGGCAGTATTATAGTAGTTATATTCTTGTACATAGGAGCAGTATTATAGTAGTTATATTCTTGTACATAGGAGTAGTATTATAGTAGTTATATTCTTGTACATAGGAGTAGTATTATAGTAGTTATATTCTTGTACATAGGAGACAGTATTATAGTAGTTATATACTTGTACATAGGAGCAGTATTATAGTAGTTATATTCTTGTACATAGGAGTAGTATTATAGTAGTTATATTCTTGTACATAGGAGCAGTATTATAGTAGTTATATTCTTGTACATAGGGGCAGTATTATAGTAGTTATATTCTTGTACATAGGAGGTAGTATTATAGTAGTTATATTCTTGTACATAGGGGCAGTATTATAGTAGTTATATTCTTGTACATAGGAGGTAGTATTATAGTAGTTATATTCTTGTACATAGGAGTAGTATTATAGTAGTTATATTCTTGTACATAGGAGGTAGTATAATAGTAGTTATATTCTTGTACATAGGAGTAGTATTATAGTGGTTATATTCTTGTACATAGGAGTAGTATTATAGTAGTTATATTCTTGTACATAGCAGTTAGTATTATAGTAGTTATATTCTTGTACATAGGAGTAGTATTATAGTAGTTATATTCTTGTACATAGGAGTTAGTATTATAGTAGTTATATTCTTGTACATAGGATTAGTATTATAGTGGTTATATTCTTATACATAGGAGTAGTATTATAGTAGTTATATTCTTGTACATAGGAGCAGTATTATAGTAGTTATATTCTTGTACATAGGAGTAGTATTATAGTAGTTATATTCTTGTACATAGGAGCAGTATTATAGTAGTTATATTCTTGTACATAGGGGCAGTATTATAGTAGTTATATTCTTGTACATAGGAGGTAGTATTATAGTAGTTATATTCTTGTACATAGGAGCAGTATTATAGTAGTTATATTCTTGTACATAGGAGGTTGTATTATAGTAGTTATATTCTTGTACATAGGATTAGTATTATAGTAGTTATATTCTTGTACATAGGAGTAGTATTATAGTAGTTACATTCTTGTACATAGGAGGTAGTATAATAGTAGTTATATTCTTGTACATAGGAGTAGTATTATAGTGGTTATATTCTTGTACATAGGAGTAGTATTATAGTAGTTATATTCTTGTACATAGGAGTTAGTATTATAGTAGTTATATTCTTGTACATAGGAGTAGTATTATAGTAGTTATATTCTTGTACATAGGATTAGTATTATAGTGGTTATATTCTTATACATAGGAGTAGTATTATAGTAGTTATATTCTTGTACATAGGAGTAGTATTATAGTAGTTATATTCTTGTACATAGGAGATAGTATAATAGTAGTTATATTCTTGTACATAGGAGGTAGTATTATAGTAGTTATATTCTTGTACATAGGAGGTTGTATTATAGTAGTTATATTCTTGTACATAGGATTAATATTATAGTGGTTATATTCTTATACATAGGAGTAGTATTATAGTAGTTATATTCTTGTACATAGGATTAATATTATAGTAGTTATATTCTTGTACATAGGAGTAGTATTATAGTAGTTATATTCTTGTACATAGGATTAATATTATAGTAGTTATATTCTTGTACATAGGAGCAGTATTATAGTAGTTATATTCTTGTACATAGGAGTAGTATTATAGTAGTTATATTCTTGTACATAGGAGCAGTATTATAGTAGTTATATTCTTGTACATAGGATTAATATTATAGTAGTTATATTCTTGTACATAGGAGCAGTATTATAGTAGTTATATTCTTGTACATAGTAGTAGTATTATAGTAGTTATATTCTTGTACATAGGAGTAGTATTATAGTAGTTATATTCTTGTACATAGGAGTAGTATTATAGTAGTTATATTCTTGTACATAGGATTAATATTATAGTAGTTATATTCTTGTACATAGGAGCAGTATTATAGTAGTTATATTCTTGTACATAGGAGTAGTATTATAGTAGTTATATTCTTGTACATAGGAGCAGTATTATAGTAGTTATATTCTTGTACATAGGAGCAGTATTATAGTAGTTATATTCTTGTACATAGGAGTAGTATTATAGTAGTTATATTCTTGTACATAGGAGGTAGTATTATAGTAGTTATATTCTTGTACATAGGAGTAGTATTATAGTAGTTATATTCTTGTACATAGGAGTAGTATTATAGTAGTTATATTCTTGTACATAGGAGTAGTATAGTAGTTATATTCTTGTATATAGGAGTAGTATTATAGTAGTTATATTCTTGTACATAGGAGTAGTATTATAGTAGTTATATTCTTGTACATAGGAGTAGTATAGTAGTTATATTCTTGTACATAGGAGGTAGTATTATAGTAGTTATATTCTTGTACATAGGAGTAGTATTATAGTAGTTATATTCTTGTACATAGGAGTAGTATTATAGTAGTTATATTCTTGTACATATGAGCAGTATTATAGTAGTTATATTCTTGTACATAGGAGCAGTATTATAGTAGTTATATTCTTGTACATAGGAGTAGTATTATAGTAGTTATATTCTTGTACATAGGAGGTAGTATTATAGTAGTTATATTCTTGTACATAGGAGCAGTATTATAGTAGTTATATTCTTGTACATAGGAGTAGTATTATAGTAGTTATATTCTTGTACATAGGAGTAGTATTATAGTAGTTATATTCTTGTACATAAGAGGTAGTATTATAGTAGTTATATTCTTGTACATAGGAGCAGTATTATAGCAGTTATTTTCCTGATTAATATTTCCTGACATGATTATTGATACAGTATTATAGATTATGATTGCTTCACACTTTACTTAATCAGTCTGGAGACTTTGTGCACGATCATTATTATCTTGTATTGATCAGTATGCAGATATTCTTGGAGCTGGTTGCTTACGTTCTTGGATCTGTCACCTTCTGTCTTTTACTACTTGACTCTTTTATATTACAATATGTTGGAAACAATTAGTTAGATTGATGAACTTTTAATTTAATATGGGATTTAGGATGACTTTCTTTCTTAGCTTTAGTCCATGGTAAGCCAATCCTATGTCACTACTGCCCTCTAGAGGCTTTTTAAATAATTAGTTTAAAAATTAAGTTGTTTTAAATTTAATTTTTGGGGACAGGATTGTGACGGTGAGTTATGTGCAGCAGATGCTCAGGTGAGATGAGATGACACACTTCTGCTGGATATTTAGTTGTTCTTTTTTTTATTTTCTGGTTCTGGTCTTGGAAATTCTCCCAATGTATATACTGTGTATTGAGTATGATGGATATTAAGCCTGGACTTTCCCATTTACAGTTTGGAGTTTTTTTTCCAGCACCTTGAGAGCGACTGTCAGGAAATCTCATGACACTCACTTACACTAAACCCTAAGTTTCCTCCTTGGCTGTATATCTGATGTGACGATGTGATGAAACCATGTGTAGTCTGATTATACAGTAAGGTGGTACTCCGCTCCCTGTGCCCTCTCTATAAGTAGGTTCTAGAAAAGATCAGATGGAGGAAAGTAGCAGAAAACTTCAGAATCAGACTACACAAGATGTCGGTTTGTAGTCTGTAACATGTATTTAGGAGCTGTAACCACAAACAGTATGAGATTTTCTTAATTGACGGGGTTGTTCGGGGTAAACTAAAAATGTAACCCTAAACTAAATCCCCTCCCCCGCCTAACTGTTAATATACTTACTGTAGAATAAATTTATAAGCCCTAAGCACACGCTCTGATAATCCGGTGATGCTTCATTTCTGGAAGTGGAGTGTAACCAAACCCCATCATACTTACCTGGTCTCGAGGACACAGAAGACAGGTAAGTAGGATGGGGTGGGGGGACTGGGTTGAGTTTGTTAGGTGAGTGAGTAAGGCTTGTAGTCTGCAGGGTAGCTAAGGAAACGGAGGGGTTGTGAGAGAAGGAGGGGGAGGGAGTGAGAGAGGGAGGGGGAGGGAGTGAGAGAGGGAGGGGGAGAGAGTGAGAGAGGGAGGGGGAGAGAGTGAGAGAGGGAGGGGGAGAGAGTGAGAGAGGGAGGGGGAGAGAGTGGGAGAAGAGGGGGAGGGAGTGAGAGAGGGAGGGGGAGAGAGTGAGAGAGGGAGGGGGAGAGAGTGAGGGAGGGAGGGGGAGAGAGTGGGAGAAGAGGGGGAGGGAGTGAGCGAGGGAGGGGGAGAGAGTGAGAGAGGGAGGGGGAGAGAGTGAGAGAGGGAGGGGGAGAGAGTGAGAGAAGGAGGGGGAGGGAGTGAGAGAGGGAGGGGGAGGGAGTGAGAAAAGGAGGGGGAGGGAGTGAGAGAGGGAGGGGGAGAGAGTGAGAGAGGGAGGAGGAGAGAGTGAGAGAAGAGGGGGAGGGAGTGAGAGAGGGAGGGGGAGAGAGTGAGAGAGGGAGGAGGAGAGAGGGAGGAGGAAGGAATGAGAGAGGGAGGAGAGGGAGGTAGAGAGGGAGGGGGAGTATGTGAGTGAGAGAGGGAGGGGGAGAGAGTGAGAGAGGGAGGAGGAGAGAGGGAGAGAGGGAGGAGGAGAGAGGGAGGAGGAAGGAATGAGAGAGGGAGGAGAGGGAGGTAGAGAGGGAGGAGAGGGAGGTAGAGAGGGAGGTAGAGAGGGAGGGGGAGTATGTGAGTGATAGAGGGAGGGGGAGAGAGTGAGAGAGGGAGGAGGAGAGAGTGAGGGGGGGAGTGAGAGAGGGAGGGGGAGAGAGGGAGGGGGAGGGAGGGGGAGAGAGGGAGGGGGAGAGAGGGAGGGGGAGGGAGGGAGAGAGTGAGGGGGAGGGAGTGAGAGAGGGAGGGGGAGAGAGTGAGAGAGGGAGGGCGAGGGAGTGAGAGAGGGAGAGAGAGAGAGAGGAGAGAGAGAGAGAGGGGGAGTGAGTGAGAGAAGTGCAATGCATCATGATAGTTGTAGCCTAAGACAGCAAGAAGCTACACTATGTACAAATGCAGAAGATGCTAGGAGCTGCCAGAGAAAGCCAGAAACCACTCAAAACACTGCTAAAGTTATAATGGGTGCACTTATTAATCCATTCATAGCACTAAAATTCCGTTTTTGCCCAGAAAATCCCTTTAATAACATTCACATACTTTCTTATTTTTATTTCGGAGGCATAGGAACAATAAAAAATAAGGTGGGCCAAAAAAAGGTGGACATACCCTTTAAATCATCTTCTCAAAAAGTTGACCAACATGCATGATAATCTGTGACAGAAGATCTATTAACTGGAACCTATAGGAATACATTCTGTTCTGTTATTATCCATACATTCAGGTCATTGTGATCGCAACCATCGATAAGAGTCTTTCACAGTTATTCAGTATATCATATCATATAATATTGAATATTTTTGAACATTGGATTCTAATAATATGATCCAGTTCAAAAACATTTAGTGGGAATTCCTAGAAGATCCCTGTACTGTATGGGATGTGCACGTTTCTAGATGATTCCATGATGTTATATTAGATTGTTATCCTTTTCCTCATGATATCTTTTCCTCTTTTTCTACATCTCTCCATTTTTGGATTCCTCCGCACTCCACAGGCCCAGGTAAGGAGCGCTATACATTTATGTATTCTTATTGATCGTGTTACTATATTACAGATTTATGCTCCAGTTAAACACCAGCCATACATCAGCGGATTCTCCTGTGGGATCTCGTTACAACGTTGCACTTACTTTTCTATACTGGAATCCACTTAATTACATTTGAGATAATTCCCGCACGGCCTCAGAGCGCCATTAAAGAGCTGATCTATAGAGGCTGCGGAATAGCGAGGGAGCGGTATTATAATCATAGATCCTATTTATATTGTCTCTACATTCAGTATAACTCTACTATAGGGACATAGTCACACATTTAACCCTGTTATTGCATTTTTTATGATATATACACAAACACATACACCTATATACACAGATAGATAGATAGATAGATAGATAGATAGATAGGAGATAGATAGATAGATAGATAGATAGATAGATAGATAGATGATAGATAGATAGATAGATAGATAGATAGATAGATAGGAGATAGATAGATAGATAGATAGATAGATAGATAGATAGAACATAGATAGATAGATAGATAGATAGATAGATAGGAGATAGATAGATAGATAGATGATAGATAGATAGATAGATAGATAGATAGATAGATAGATAGATAGAACATAGATAGATAGATAGATAGATAGATAGATAGACAGATAGAAGATAGATAGATAGATAGATAGATAATAGATAGATAGATAGATAGATAGATAGATGATAGATAGATAGATAGATAGATAGAACATAGATAGATAGATAGATAGATAGACAGATAGAAGATAGATAGATAGATAGATAGATAGATAGATAATAGATAGATAGATAGATAGATAGATAGATAGATAGAAGATAGATAGATAGGAGATAGATAGATAGATAGATAGATAGATAGATAGATAGATAGATAGATAGATAGGATATAGATAGATAGATAGATAGATAGATAGAAGATAGATAGATAGGAGATAGATAGATAGATGATAGATAGATAGATAGATAGATAGATAGATAGATAGATAGATAGATAGGAGATAGATAGATAGATAGATAGATAGATAGATAGATAGGAGATAGATAGATAGATAGATAGATAGATAGGAGATAGATAGATAGATAGATAGATAGATAGATAGATAGATAGATAGGAGATAGATAGATAGATAGATAGATAGATAGATAGATAGGAGATAGATAGATAGATAGATAGATAGATAGATAGATAGATTAAATACAATAAAATCTCATAAACTTCTCTCTGCCAAATTATAGAGTTAAGAATAGTAAATAACTGAATTCTCCATAATATAATCCCGGAACGTCTCAATTATGAATTCTGTATTTTGCATCCCTCTATTATTCCTCCTGGAAATGTATAATCTCGAGCAATCTCCTTGTCCATGGGCCGTCTCCTCCATCTTCCATTTCCTGTATTCCGGCATTGCTGGACATAATAGCAGCCATTGTGTCCTATAATCCGGATTATCAGATGGCGGTGTATATGACGCCACTGCTGACCTCTGATACTTGAGCACTTTCACTATTATCATTTTAATGATATTTTGACCCCTTCTTGCTAATGCTCTGTATAGGGCTGGGGACACAATGCGCAGATACAGATGGCGCCATATCCCGTGCTGGGAATATACGGCGATAATCTGATATCTCAAGGACGAGTCTGAAAGACTCCAAGTGCCATTTATGGATCACATTACAATATGAAATAATCTCGCCGGCGGCAGAAATGCTTTTACCTGCAGACAATGTGTCACCTTAGAAGACATAGGGGACCCTATATAATGGGATGATACCATCCCCCACCATGCCGCAGGGTACTGACCAATCCATACATTGCCGTGCAGGTATACGAGGTGGTCCCGTGTCACAGCGACTGCAACCAGTATGTGTGGATCACAGAGCCCTGGAGCGTGTGCAAGGTCACCAACATCGACCTCAAGCAGAACTGCGGGGAAGGCGTCCAGACCAAGAAAGTCCGGTGAGAATTCTTAAAGGGGAAGCGACGCCAACTTTTTTTTTTATTATTTGTTAAAACCAGATAGTGAAATCTATCCATTTTATTTCATCCATTTTTATTTTCTGATTATAGATTTTGCAATATTCTATTTCCTGTCCCTGACTATGGGGGCGGCCATCTTGCCTGAGCTTCTTCGCCAGTCTGTTAGCAGCATTTAGTGATCTGCTTTACAGGGCTATAGATATTAATAGTCTGGAGCTGACTCATTGAGGTCTATGGGAGAATGTTCTAGATTGTGCAGGAAGGGGGAGGAGATAAACTATGACATCATCTATTGTCAGTAGTGATGTAATGATGTCTCAGTGGTGTTATCTATACAGGTGTTATCCTCCTTTGTAATCCTATCTGCGATGTAAATGAGGTGACTGCTGTAAAGAAACCCCTTCTATATTAGCAACTGCCTGTTTATTGTTAGGTTTAGTAGTCAGAGTGGAAATTGCAGGATATAGAACTTCTTTTTTTTTCTAAATTAGCCAGAACAACCATAGAATGAGCCATTTACATTTCATAGACCAATGATGTCACATTCATGGGTCACATGGCTTGTTTGTAGCTTAGTCGCATTCATGGGGAAGGGGCTGAGCTGCAATACTAAGCCTGGCCACTATACAATGTGTGGCGCTGTGCTTCACGTTCATTGAAGGCTTTACCTTCTTCCAATTTCTATATATTAGATAAAAGGAGTAGCCTATGGCATAAGGAAGGGATAAGATTTAGGTAGGGACCAAAGGAAGCAATGAATTATTCTATATGTATAAAAAAAAATAATAGATTTATTCTAGAATTAAATTTAAAAAAATTCAAAAGTCCACTTAGAAAATTGGAAAAAAATCTTTGTTACGAATAAATTGAGTCCGTAGGAATGTTATAAAGGCTTGTTCAGCAGCGCAGCCCGCTGATTAGAGTGGTTACTGCAGACTGTGCACCTACGTATACTCGCTGTAATGTCTGCATATATTTGTATGTCGCCAGATGTATGCAGAACACCGTGGACGGTCCTGCCGATGTTGTAGAAGATTATCTGTGTGAGCCGGAAGAAATGCCCCTCGGGGCCCGAAACTGCAAGTTGCCCTGTCCTGAGGACTGCGTCATGTCGGAGTGGAGCGAATGGACAAAGTGTCCTCTGGTAGGTGACGTTTTATCTACAGGTACCGATGTGCCCGACTATCACTATATAATACAGTCGCTGGTGCCATTCTGCGGCTCATGCCATTGACCACCAGTGTGAACGCCTGATAGCGGTAGCATTCTGCTGAGTAAGCTCCACAGTGCGGTAACACGTTTTATTGAATATTCATCTCTTACTACAATGGTTAATGACATTAAGTCGTTGTCAGACAATGGCTGCGCGGTAGAATACTAATTACTAGAATACCGCCAGGCAGCGCTTATTACAGGTACGTCAGCGCTGAAGGATAATTACTATGTAAATCCCTTCCTGGAGTCTGGATATTACGTTACACAGACAGATATAGACCATGGTAAGAAGCTTAGCATTGCTGTAGACTCTCCTAATATAATTAGCTGCCCCTTTAAGAGCAGGACGGACTTTATAAATACCACGTATTACCCCTTTAACATATATATTGTATATACCTGGCAGTAAACGCTCAGGTTCTCTGCAGCGCCATCACTGGAAAATCTAAGCATTGCACAGTGTCCATTCACATCGGTCAGTGTAATACAGGACAAGTCCTCTGGGAGTATACTGGACAGGATATGTCTATCTATCTATCTATCTATCTATCTATCTATCTATCTATCTATCTATCTATCCATCTATCTATCCATCTATCTATCCATCTCCTATCTATCTATCCATCTATCTATCCATCTATCTATCCATCTCCTATCTATCTATCTATCTATCTATCTATCTATCTCCTATCTATCTATCTATCTATCTATCTATCTATCTATCCATCTATCTATCCATCTCCTATCTATCTATCCATCTATCTATCCATCTCCTATCTATCTATCTATCTATCTATCTATCTATCTATCTCCTATCTATCTATCTATCTATCTATCTATCTATCCATCTATCTCCTGTCTATCTATCTATCTATCTATCTATCTATCTATCTATCTATCTCCTATCTATCTATCTATCTATCTATCTCCTATCTATCTATCTATCTCCTATCTATCTATCTATCTATCTATCTATCTATCTATCCATCTCCTATCTATCTATCTATCTATCTATCTATCTCCTATCTATCTATCTATCTATCTATCTATCTCCTATCTATCTATCTATCTATCTATCTCCTATCTATCTATCTATCTATCTATCTATCTATCTATCTATCTATCTCCTATCTATCTATCTATCTATCCATCTCCTATCTATCTATCTATCTATCTATCTATCTGTCTCCTATCTATCTATCTATCTATCTATCTATCTATCTATCTATCTCCTATCTATCTATCTATCTATCTATCTCCTATCTATCTATCTATCTATCTATCTATCTATCTATCTCCTATCTATCTATCTATCTATCTCCTATCTATCTATCTATCTATCCATCTATCTCCTATCTATCTATCTATCTATCTATCTATCTATCTATCTATCTCCTATCTATCTATCTATCTATCTATCTATCTATCTATCTCCTATCTATCTATCTATCTATCTCCTATCTATCTATCTATCTATCTATCTCCTATCTATCTATCTATCTATCTATCTATCTATCCATCTATCTCCTATCTATCTATCTATCTATCTATCTATCTATCTATCTCCTATCTATCTATCTATCTATCTATCCATCTATCTCCTATCTATCTATCTATCTATCTATCTATCTATCTCCTATCTATCTATCTATCTATCTATCTATCTATCTCCTATCTATCTATCTATCTATCTATCTATCTATCTATCTATCTATCTATCTATCTCCTATCTATCTATCTATCTATCTATCTATCTATCTCCTATCTATCTATCTATCTATCTCCTATCTATCTATCTATCTATCTATCTACAGTCCTATGAAAAAGTTTGGGCACCCCTATTAATCTTAATCATTTTTAGTTCTAAATATTTTGGTATTTGCAGCAGCCATTTCAGTTTGATATATCTAATAACTGATGGACACAGTAATATTTCAGGATTGAAATGAGGTTTAGTGTACTAACAGAAAATGTGCAATATGCATTAAACCAAAATTTGACCGGTGCAAAAGTATGGGCACCTCAACAGAAAAGTGACATTAATATTTAGTACATCCTCCTTTTGCAAAGATAACAGCCTCTAGTCGCTTCCTGTAGCTTTTAATCAGTTCCTGGATCCTGGATAAAGGTATTTTGGACAAACAATTCAAGTTCAGTTAAGTTTGATGGTCGCCGAGCATGGACAGCCCGCTTCAAATCATCCCACAGATGTTCAATGATATTCAGGTCTGGGGACTGGGATGGCCATTCCAGAACATTGTAATTGTTCCTCTGCATGAATGCCTGAGGATTTGGAGTGGTGTTTTGGATCATTGTCTTGCTGAAATATCCATCCCCAGCGTAACTTCAACTTCGTCACTGATTCTTGAACATTATTCTCAAGAATCTGCTGATACTGAGTGGAATCCATGCGACCCTCAACTTTAACAAGATTCCCGATGCCGGCATTGGCCACACAGCCCCAAAGCATGATGGAAACTCCACCAAATTTTACAGTGGGTAGCATGTGTTTTTCTTGGAATGCTGTTTCTTTTTGGACGCCATGCATAACGCCTTTTTTTATAACCAAACAACTCAATTTTTGTTTCCAAAATGAAGCTGCCTTGTCCAAATGTGCTTTTTCATACCTCAGGCAACTCTATTTGTAGCGTACGTGCAGAAACGGCTTCTTTCTCATCACTCTCCCATACAGCTTCTATTTGTGCAAAGTGCGCTGTATAGTTGACTGATGCACAGTGACACCATCTGCAGCAAGATGATGCTGCAGCTCTTTGGAGGTGGTCTGTGGATTGTCCTTGACTGTTCTCACCATTCTTCTTCTCTGCCTTTCTGATATTTTTCTTGGCCTGCCACTTCTGGGCTTAACAAGAACTGTCCCTGTGGTCTTCCATTTCCTTACTATGTTCCTCACAGTGGAAACTGACAGGTTAAATCTCTGAGACAACGTTTTGTATCCTTCCCCTGAACAACTATGTTGAACAATCTTTGTTTTCAGATCATTTGAGAGTTGTTTTGAGTAGCCCATGATGCCACTCTTCAGAGGAGATTCAAATAGGAGATCAACTTGCAATTGGCCACCTTAAATACCTTTTCTCATGATTGGTTACACCTGGCTATGAAGTTCAAAGCTCACTGAGGTTACAAAACCAATTTTGTGCTTCAGTAAGTCAGTAAAAAGTAGTTAGGGGAATTCAAATCAATAAAATGATAAGGGTGCCCATACTTTTGCATCGGTCAAATTTTGGTTTAATGCATATTGCACATTTTCTGTTAGTACAATAAACCTCATTTCAATCCTGAAATATTACTGTGTCCATCAGTTATTAGATATATCAAACTGAAATGGCTGTTGCAAACACCAAAATATTTAGAACAAAAAATGATTAAGATTAATAGGGGTGCCCAAACTTTTTCATAGGACTGTATCTATCTCCTATCTATCTATCTCCTATCTATCTATCTATCTATCTATCTATCTATCTATCTATCTATCTATCTCCTATCTATCTATCTATCTATCTATCTATCTATCTATCTATCTCCTATCTATCTATCTCCTATCTATCTATCTATCTATCTATCTATCTATCTATCTATCTATCTCCTATCTATCTATCTATCTATCTATCTATCTATCTATCTATCTATCTATCTCCTATCTATCTATTTATCTATCTATTTATCTATATTCTCTCTAAAAATAAAAATCATATTTGAACATTTTTATACCTTAGCCTGGAAGTTTCCATAGTACAGAACATTGGCGTAATACGGATAATTAAAATATGACACTGTAGTTGTGATCTCGGCGCTGCACCATGATTATGTCTGGGCAGGCGCCATTGTCATGCAGATCTGGTTCCAGCCTCCATAATGACATGTTTAGGATTTTCTTTCTCTTCTTGAGCTTCAGATTGTTATTTTCTTAATTTACTTGTCTGATGTCTATTGGGAGATGCCAAAAAAGTAATTGCAAGCCCTCGTACGTCTGCCGTGTACATGTACTGAAGTGTCTGCTCCGTCATTTCTCAAGATCGGTGTTTGCTGTTTTACAGCCTTGTGACGGAACCGGCTTTCGTGAAAGGTCGGCTATACCCATTCGACAGGCAGCAGAGGGAAAAGCCTGCCACATCGCCACCGAAACCGAACCCTGCGTCCTGAATAAGAACTGTTTCCATTATGAATACAATGTGACAGGTAAGTGATATATGGAATCTTCATGTAAAAATGTCCATGGTCTGTGATGTAGTGGGAAACTAAACTACTGCCTGATATGTATAATACTCAGAGGTGTGACCTTGTAAAGCAGAGGTGTAGTCAAAAATAGATAAGGCAGTCATATACACTGTTTATTAGAGATGAGCGAACACTAAAATGTTCGAGGTTCGAAATTCGATTCGAACAGCCGCTCACTGTTCGAGTGTTCGAATGGGTTTCGAACCCCATTATAGTCTATGGGGAACATATACTCGTTAAGGGGGAAACCCAAATCCGTGTCAGGAGGGTCACCAAGTCCACTATGACACCCCAGGAAATGATACCAACACCCTGGAATGACACTGGGACAGCAGGGGAAGCATGTCTGGGGGCATAAAAGTCACTTTATTTCATGGAAATCCCTGTCAGTTTGCGATTTTCGCAAGCTAACTTTTCCCCATAGAAATGCATTGGCCAGTGCTGATTGGACAGAGTACGGAACTCGACCAATCAGCGCTGGCTCTGCTGGAGGAGGCGGAGTCTAAGATCACTCCACACCAGTCTCCATTCAGGTCCGACCTTAGACTCCGCCTCCTCCGGCAGAGCCAGCGCTGATTGGCCGAAGGCTGGCCAATGCATTCCTATGCGAATGCAGAGACTTAGCAGTGCTGAGCCAGTTCTGCTCAACTACACATCTGATGCACACTCGGCACTTCTACATCAGATGTAGCAATCTGATGTAGCAGAGCCGAGGGTGCACTAGAACCCCTGTGCAAACTCAGTTCACGCTAATAGAATGCATTGGCCAGCGCTGATTGGCCAGAGTACGGAACTCGACCAATCAGCGCTGGCTCTGCTGGAGGAGGCGGAGTCTAAGATCGCTCCACACCAGTCTCCATTCTGGTCCGACCTAAGACTCCGCCTCCTCCAGCAGAGCCAGCGCTGATTGGCCGAATTCCGTACTCTGGCCAATCAGCACTGGCTAATGCATTGTATTGGCGTGATGAAGCAGTGCTGAATGTGTTTGTTTAGCTCAACTACACCGGTGGAGTAGTTGAGCTAAGCACACAGATTCAGCTCTGCTTCAATCAGCGCTGGCCAATGCATTCTATTAGCTTGATGAAGCAGAGTGTGCACAAGGGTTCAAGCGCACCCTCGGCTCTGATGTAGCAGAGCCGAGGCTGCACAAGGGTTCAAGCGCACCCTCGGCTCTGATGTAGCAGAGCCGAGGGTGCACTTGAACCCTTGTGCACACTTGGCTCTGCTACATCAGAGTTGATGGTGCGCTTGAACCCTTGTGCACACTCTGCTTCATCAAGCTAATAGAATGCATTGGCCAGCGCTGATTGAAGCAGAGCTGAATCTGTGTGCTTAGCTCAACTACTCCACCGGTGTAGTTGAGCTAAACACACACGTTCAGCACTGCTTCATCACGCCAATACAATGCATTAGCCAGTGCTGATTGGCCAGAGTACGGAATTCGGCCAATCAGCGCTGGCTCAGCTGGAGGAGGCGGAGTCTAAGGTCGGACCAGAATGGAGACTGGTGTGGAGCGATCTTAGACTCCGCCTCCTCCAGCAGAGCCAGCGCTGATTGGCCGAATTCTGTACTCTGGCCAATCAGCACTGGCCAATGCATTCTATTGGCGTGATGAAGCAGTGCTGAATGTGTGTGCTTAGCTCAACTACGCCAGTGGAGTACTTGAGCTAAGCACACAGATTCAGCTCTGCTTCAATCAGCACTGGCCAATGCATTCTATTGGCGTGATGAAGCAGTGCTGAATGTGTGTGTTTAGCTCAACTACGCCGGTGGAGTAGTTGAGCTAAGCACACAGATTCAGCTCTGCTTCAATCAGCACTGGCCAATGCATTCTATTGACGTGATGAAGCAGTGCTGAATGTGTGTGTTTAGCTCAACTACGCCGGTGGAGTAGTTGAGCTAAACACACACATTCAGCACTGCTTCATCACGGCAATAGAATGCACTGGCCAGCGCTGATTGGCCAGAGTACGAAATTCGGCCAATCAGCGCTGGCTCTGCTGGAGGATGCGGAGTCTAAGGTCGGACCAGAATGGAGACTGGTGTGGAGCGATCTTAGACTCCGCCTCCTCCAGCAGAGCCAGCGCTGATTGGCCAAAGTACGGAATTCGGCCAATCAGCGCTGGCAAATGCATCCCTATGGGAAAAAGTTTATCTCACAAAAATCACAATTACACACCCGATAGAGCCCCAAAAAGTTATTTTTAATAACATTCCCCCCTAAATAAAGGTTATCCCTAGCTATCCCTGCCTGTACAGCTATCCCTGTCTCATAGTCACAAAGTTCACATTCTCATATGACCCGGATTTGAAATCCACTATTCGTCTAAAATGGAGGTCACCTGATTTCGGCAGCCAATGACTTTTTCCAATTTTTTTCAATGCCCCCGGTGTCATAGTTCCTGTCCCACCTCCCCTGCGCTGTTATTGGTGCAAAAAAGGTGCCAGGGAAGGTGGGAGGGGAATCGAATTTTGGCGCACTTTACCACGCGGTGTTCGATTCGATTCGAACATGGCGAACACCCTGATATCCGATCGAACATGTGTTCGATAGAACACTGTTCGCTCATCTCTACTGTTCACTAGAACCATCCTGTATTATACTCCAGAGCTGCACTCACTATTCTGCTGGTACAGTCACTGTGTACATACATTACATTACTTATCCTGTATTATACTCCAGAGCTGCGCTCACTATTCTGCTGGTACAGTCACTGTGTACATACATTACATTACTTATCCTGAATTATACTCCAGAGCTGCGCTCACTATTCTGCTGGTGCAGTCACTGTGTACATACATTACATTACTTATCCTGTATTATACTCCAGAGCTGCGCTCACTATTCTGCTGGTGCAGTCACTGTGTACATACATTACATTACTTATCCTGTATTATACTCCAGAGCTGCGCTCACTATTCTGCTGGTACAGTCACTGTGTAGATACATTACATTACTTATCCTGTATTATACTCCAGAGCTGCGCTCACTATTCTGCTGGTGCAGTCACTGTGTACATACATTACATTACTTATCCTGTATTATACTCCAGAGCTGCGCTCACTATTCTGCTGGTGCAGTCACTGTGTACATACATTACATTACTTATCCTGTATTATACTCCAGAGCTGCGCTCACTATTCTGCTGGTACAGTCACTGTGTACATACATTACATTACTTATCCTGTATTATACTCCAGAGCTGGGCTCACTATTCTGCTGGTACAGTCACTGTGTACATACATTACATTACTTATCCTGTATTATACTCCAGAGCTGCGCTCACTATTCTGCTGGTGCAGTCACTGTGTACATACATTACATTACTTATCCTGTATTATACCCCAGAGCTGCGCTCACTATTCTGCTGGTGCAGTCACTGTGTACATACATTACATTACTTATCCTGTATTATACTCCAGAGCTGCGCTCACTATTCTGCTGGTACAGTCACTGTGTACATACATTACATTACTTATCCTGTATTATACTCCAGAGCTGCGCTCACTATTCTGCTGGTACAGTCACTGTGTACATACATTACATTACTTATCCTGTATTATACTCCAGAGCTGCGCTCACTATTCTGCTGGTGCAGTCCCTGTGTACATACATTACATTACTTATCCTGTATTATACCCCAGAGCTGCGCTCACTATTCTGCTGGTGCAGTCACTGTGTACATACATGACATTACTTATCCTGTATTATACCCCAGAGCTGCGCTCACTATTCTGCTGGTACAGTCACTGTGTACATACATTACATTACTTATCCTGTATTATACCCCAGAGCTGCGCTCACTATTCTGCTGGTACAGTCACTGTGTACATACATTACATTACTTATCCTGTATTATACTCCAGAGCTGCGCTCACTATTCTGCTGGTACAGTCACTGTGTACATACATTACATTACTTATCCTGTATTGATCCTGTTAGTAATGTCCCCACCTCTACATTATAGGATCTCATTAAAGCTAATAGGGGAGACGTTTTCTGATTATCTCAAATAACAACTAGCAGAATTGTGACTACAGCTCTGGAGTATAATACAGGCATATAAGTTATGTATTCTCCATGTATATGACAGCTGTATCTTTGAGGATACAGTATTTGATGGCCGCAGATTCTAGAAGGTTCCTTACATCTTCTCCTCTTCTCTGTAGACTGGAGCACGTGTCAGCTGAGTGACAAGGCCGTGTGTGGGAACGGAGTCAAGACCAGGATGTTGGACTGTGTGCGGAGTGACGCCAAATCGGTGGCCTTAAAGTTCTGTGAAGAGGTGAGTGGCCTCCGACTACTGAACAACCAGATCTGCCACAGGATTTTTAGGTAACATATTTTATCTGTATGAATCTACCAGTTGTCAGTTGGGAGGAGCGTCAGTGCACATTATGACCACAGCCCAATACTCACCCCGGGGCCGGGGTCCCACCTATCAGACCAGGGGACCGGTGATATTTTTGGGTGAGATACCCCTTTAATATTTTCCTCGTATGATTCCTGAATCTTTTCCTTTGCAGCTCGGCTTGGAGAAAACCTGGCAGATGAACACGTCCTGCGTGGTGGAGTGTCCCGTAAACTGTCAGCTCTCCGACTGGTCGCCTTGGTCAAAGTGCTCGACAGATTGTGGCCTCGCAGGTCTGTACTGAACATGGATACAAAGGGGTTAAATACTGAAATTGCAACCCATGGCTGATCAGGGGCTCTAGAACGGATTGCTGATGTAGGATTTGTCATGTGCCGTAAGATGTTTCCTCTGCGGTCTTACATAGGGTCAGACCTAGACATAAGGGGGCACCTTGCTGCCACGGGTAATGGGTAGAAGGCAGAGGACTGATCATTCATCATAGACCTGCTCTTTATTATTAGACATCGAATTTTTTAAAAAAAAAAATTTAAAAAAAATTTGAGATTTCATATTGTAAAAATTGGTTTCACTCACTACAGGGAAGATGACCCGGAGGAGGACAGTGATCCAACCTTCTCAAGGAGATGGGAGACCTTGTCCTACCCTGATGGAGCAGTCCAAGCCCTGCCCGGTCAAGCCGTGTTACAGGTGGCAGTATGGCCGCTGGTCCCAGTGTACGGTGGAGGTAGGTTTTATAGGTTTTATTCCCCATTATAAGGGGGAGATCTGCCAGGACTGAAGCTTTATACGCTGGTCTTAAGTCCAACGTGCCAAAGTTTATAAGGAGCGTTTTTGCAAGCACTGGCTTAGAAATGCAGCTCAGCCCCATTTAGTTGAATGGGACTGAGCTGTAGCAGGATCATGTGACCAATGGATAGAATGTCACTAGCCTGAACAGAGGAGCTGTAGCTCAATACCATAGCGCTGAAGAAACCCTTTAAATTTGGTCATGGACTCTTTTTTCATAAAACAAATTCAATGCAATATTGTGACATGCCAGCTAAACCATCACTAGGCTGCAATGCACAATACAGCCACCGGGTGGCCACAGATATAGGACAGACATCTCATGGCAGAGTATCATAGTTTAGCATAGTTTTTTTTTAAGTTGGTCATTTGGCTCAAGACATCTCATGATATGGTGAGCTAAGAGGAGAGGTTGGGAAGGACACAAGTGTACACAAAATACCCCCCCCCCTTCCCCCCCGCAGTATTAGGGTGCTGTCTAATCCCCCCGGGTATTCTAGAATGACTAGACCACCCCCAACCTATCAAGCCATAATAGCTGATCTAGATTAATCTAGATGAAATAGAATCATTGACTCCTTATGCTCCCTCCCAGGATGCTCAGTGCGGTGACGGCACCAGATTCCGGAACATTTCTTGTGTAGTTTTTGACGGATCCCGGGAAGATTCTGGGAAAGTGGTGGATGAGGAGTTTTGTGGAGACATAGAGCTGGTTGTGGATGGAGACAAGAACATAGTCCTGGAGGAGGCCTGCACCGTGCCCTGTCCAGGTATGTCACATCGCTGGGAGGATATTGCTTTTAGAACATGATACTGTGCCAAATAATATTCCTGTATATCTTTGTATATTTTGCTCCAAATCCTCTGCATAGACATGAAGGTAAATAATAATATACTGGATACCCGCAGCCACCACTAGATGGAGCTCACTGCATACTGTCCACACACTGCATAAATCCTAGACTCCCTCTAGTGGTGGCTGCGGGAATCAGGTCAATTATTTAATGCTATGTCTATGCAGAGGATTTGGAGCACTGTATCTTAAAAATGGAGCTCCAGTTGTTAGTAAATTATTAAGAACAAAGCTTTGGACTTATATAGAATTTTATAAAATTCACAAGGGTTTGGTTGGAGACAATCCCTTTAAGAATACGATCAGCTGCTTTATGAAGGGTTAACCTTTCCAGTACTGGATCTAATGACACAGGAGGAAGCTTTACATTATAGGTTACTATCTAAGATCCACATCTGGGGTTGGCTGAGCAAAACAATCCGAATTCACTGTCCAGTGTGAACCAGGCAGGTACTTAGTCTGTATATGTTATATACTAGATATAGTGGATTTCACAGATCGGGAAGAGGTCTATGTATCTTGGGGAAAATACAGGGATTTTTAGCAGTTTTGCTCATCCCCTTGTCAGACAATGTTCCCTGCCTTAACATATGTCACCAGCAGGTGGCAGTGACGTCCTGATATTTCACAGGATCCATATAAGATGTATAAGGAAAATGTTGTTTTTGTACCGTGTTCGCCGGTGGATAGGAAATATAAAAAACAAAAAACTTGAAAGTCTTCAGTAGGTGATACCTTTTTTAATGGCTAACTCATAATGATGACAGATATATCTAAAAACAATTTCTGCAGGCTGCATATTTATGTACAACAGGATGGTATGCGATGTATCTGATGGCCTGGCTGTAGACAATGGAGTTCTTGATAAGATGGGATAGCTTTCATCCGAAATACATAAAGAACTCCATTGTCTACAGCCAGGCCATCAGATACCATCGCATATGTTCAGACCCTGCAGATAGAGACGAACACCTTGGAGGCCTCAGAAACACATTCCTGAGGCAGGGTTACCATCCAAGAACAATTGATAACCAAATCACCAGAATACCAAACAGGAAAACAATCGGGTGCCCCTGGTTGTCACATATAACCCCCACCTGGAGACGCTGAGAGGTATCACACGTAAACTACATCCACTACTGCAAAAAGACAACCGTCTAAAATCCATATTTTCTGACCCCCCTCTCCTGTGCTACAGACAGCCACCAAACCTCAGGAATATGGTGATTAGCAGCTCACTGTCACCTCCAACTAACACAGGAACATTCACATGCGGACAGAAAAGGTGCAAGACCTGCCCTCACATACTGACCACTGACAAGATAGAGATACCAAACTCTAACAGGGAATATAAAATCCCAGGTACCTTCACCTGTAACACACCTAATGTAGTGTATGTAATAATGTGCACCAAATGTTCCACTGAAAATCTGTATGTTGGAGAGACTGGACAGCAACTTAAAATGCGGATGAATTCACATCGCCATACAATTAGAGAACGAAGAATGGACCTTCCCGTGTTAAAACATTTCTGCAATGAAGATCATAATATCACCAATGGCATGAAAATTTAGATTTTAAGAGGGAGTTTTAAATCAAGGAAACAGAGACGGATTTATGAGTACAAGTGCATGACCTTATTTAACACTCTGGAGAATGGAATGAATGTCTCACATGGGTTCATGTCGTCCTACAGAAATCACTGAACTGAGACAGCCATAAAGATAAGAACCTGGGAACTGTGGAATTGTTTATGTGTATATACCAGTAAGCCTCTTCCCCCCTTCCTCCTAAAATCCTATCCCTATGTGTCCTGTTGTACATAAATATGCAGCCTGCAGAAAGTGTTCTTAGTTATATCTGAAGAAGAAGCCGAGAGCTTCGAAACGTTATAATCTGTCATCATTATCAGTTAGCCATTAAAAAAGGGATCACCTACTGAAGACTCAAGTTTTTTGTTTTTTTATATTTCCTTATAAGATGTGTAAGAGGATTTCTGTCCTAGAAATATTCAGGTTTACACATTTACGTACAGAGCAATATTCTCCAGATTGTGTAGGACACTTTAGATTTCTCACCACTTTGGAATGGAGATTGTGGATCACAAGGTAACAATATGTATCTGTGCTGTTCCTCTGATATTCCTCCTGGAAAAGTACAAATAAGATCAAAAGTGGGTATTACTATTCCTCGTGTCAGAGGGGGGTCTCCCTTCACCGATAGACTTACATAGATGTTTTCCATCAGTCTCACCATGTTGTCTTCTTCTTCTTAGGTGACTGCTACCTAAATGAATGGTCGGAATGGAGCTTGTGCCAACTGACTTGTGTCAATAAACAAGACCTTGGTTTTGGAGGGGTTAAAGTGCGATCGAGAGCGGTGATAATCCAAGAGCTGGAAAACCAACATCTGTGCCCGGAACAAGCCTCCGAATCCAAAGCCTGTAATGGTGAATGAAGATTCCACATTATACAGGACAATATCTAATGTAGAATGTTCTGAAGCAGAGAGATAAATAGATAGATAGATAGATAGATAGATAGATAGATAGATAGGAGATAGATAGATAGATAGATAGATAGATAGATAGGAGATAGATAGATAGATAGATAGATAGGAGATAGATAGATAGATAGATAGATAGATAGATAGATAGATAGATAGGAGATACATAGATAGATAGATAGATAGATAGATAGATTGATAGATAGATGATAGATAGATAGATAGATAGATAGGAGATAGATAGATAGATAGATAGATAGATAGATAGATAGATAGATAGGAGATAGATAGATAGATAGATAGATGATAGATAGATAGATAGATAGATAGATAGATAGGAGATAGATAGATAGATGATAGATAGATAGATAGATAGATAGATAGATAGATAGATAGATAGATAGGAGATAGATAGATAGATAGATAGATAGATAGGAGATAGATAGATAGATAGATAGATAGATAGATAGATGATAGATAGATAGATAGATAGATAGATAGATAGGAGATAGATAGATAGATAGATAGATAGATAGATGATAGATAGATATATAGATAGATAGGAGATAGATAGATAGATAGATAGATAGATAGATAGATAGATAGATAGGAGATAGATAGATAATAGATAGATAGATAGATAGATAGATAGGAGATAGATAGATAATAGATAGATAGATAGATAGATAGATAGATAGATAGATAGGAGATAGATAGATAATAGATAGATAGATAGATAGGAGATAGATAGATAGATAGATAGATAGATAGATAGATGATAGATAGATAGATAGATAGATAGATAGATAGATAGATAGATAGGAGATAGATAGATAGATAGATAGATAGATAGATAGGAGATAGATAGATAGATAGATAGATAGATAGATAGATAGGAGATAGATAGATAATAGATAGATAGATAGATAGATAGATAGATAGATAGGAGATAGATAGATAGATAGATAGATAGATAGATAGATGATAGATAGATAGATAGATAGATAGATAGATAGATAGGAGATAGATAGATAGGAGATAGATAGATAGATAGATAGATAGATAGATAGGAGATAGATGATAGATAGATAGATAGATAGATAGATAGATAGATAGAAGATAGATAGATAGATAGATAGATAGATAGATAGATAGATAGGAGATAGATAGATAGGAGATAGATGATAGATAGATAGATAGATAGATAGATAGATAGATAGATAGATAGGAGATAGATAGATAGATAGATAGATAGATAGATAGATAGATAGATAGAAGATAGATAGATAGATAGATAGATAGATAGATAGGAGATAGATAGATAGGAGATAGATGATAGATAGATAGATAGATAGATAGATAGATAGATAGATAGATAGATAGGAGATAGATAGATAGATAGATAGATAGATAGATTATTCTACTATATTCTACTCTTTATGTGTTATTCTCATGTTGCTGTCATTACTTTCTATACAGATGGAAATTGCTATGAATACAATTGGTTAACCAGTTCATGGAAAGGATCGTCCCGGACAGTTTGGTGTCAGCGATCAGATGGCTTCAATGTGACAGGTTGTTCAAGTTATCAGATTTCCTTAAATTCCTGGCCTATCTAATGCATTGACATTACATTCATCCACCATTAGGGGAGCTGTGGAGAGAATACTACACAAGATTCATTGTATGTCAAGCTCCCCCTAGTGGTGGTTGCAGTTACTGCAGGGCTCTATGACTGACAGTTCTGCTTTTCGAGTTCTTTGTCCCATTAGCTTATGACAGTCAATTTCCCCATGGGGTTTTTGAGGACTATTCCTCCAAGGGGTGTACTCTCTTGGCTCACCATATGTGTGGTTGTTTATGGTGTATGTGCCTCTATGTGACCTCCTGGGGGTTGTGATCTAAAATTGTAACTAAATTTTTATGGTTTTTTGTCCTAAACCTATAGCGCAGACGAAGATAACAAACTTTATAATATACTTTCTTAAAGAAAAGTGTCTGTGTCTTATTTGCCTCCTTCTGTCACTGATCAAATCTGTACAATAGAAGTCTATGGAGAAGGGTCAGTGGAGGAAAAAGAGGAGATCTCCTCAAAGGAGATTGACAGACGGACTGAAGAGACACAGTTGGGTTATCAGAAATGACTATCCAGCTTTCTCCTACAGCCTCCTGTAGATAGTACCATATCTCTGTTTCCCCTCCCCTCTCCCCTCTCCATAGACGTCATTGTAAACTGACACTGCTTATGTATGGAGTATACACCAAAATCATTAGATAAGCAGTAAACACGGGAGTGATACTCAAAGACACAGACACTTTTCTTTAGCGAAATATATTGTAAAGTTTGTCCCCTTCACCCGCACTGTGGATTTATGGCAAAATAATTAAATACAGATAAATAAATTATACTTAAAGGGATTGTCACCAGACACCAGTATATCACGGCATGGCCACAGATAGATAGGTTAGGGTCACCTGAACCAAACAGTGTTTTCCCCTTGTGAATCGATCCCTCCATTGCCAAGATATCGCTGTTTTGTCCATATGCAAATGAGCTTTTGGAGCAATGGCGGCCCCCATAGGACTCATTTACTCATTGACAAAAATGCCAATATCTCAGCAACGGGGGCAGCGATTCACAAGGGGAAAACACCGATTGATTCAGGTGATCGTAACCTATCTATCTGCGGGGTTGGATTGATATGCTGGGTTTGGTGACACACTCCCTTTAAGGCCAGGTACATCTGTATATATATATATATATATATATATATATATATATATATGTGAGTACAGACAGTAACATTTTATTATGGTTATTCCCACTTCTCTCCTCTAGGGGGCTGTTTTGAAGTGCTGAAGCCAGAGAGTGAGAGGGTCTGCACTCCCCCGTGTACCCAGCAGCACTCGTACTGTACGGAGGTAGGTAATGACAAATAATCAGCCATTATATGCGAGTTCCACTACATTTCCTATATAATCCATAGCTGATAGGGCGCTGTCAGGGGGAGCCGCGTGCACTTAATTGTCAGATAAGTATGATCAATGACTTGTCGAATTCCCACTGGTGAAATTTAAATATCTGCAAAATGGCGTAGCGGCTTAACTCATAATTTCACTGTTGTTTTATGGCTTATCCTATTAGCCTCCTGCTATCAGCCAGACTGCGGGCGCTGCCTGCTACCTAATGTCTTACATACTTAACGAAACCTTAACTCTTGCAATGCAGTGTGGTTATTTGGGCCGACGCCTGCATCAGGCGGGTCTGGGCAGAGGTCAGGGCCTGCTGGGCTTCAAGGGCCTTGATAAACAAGTTCATTGGTGATCAAGTCAATGGTGGGGCAAATAGGAGGCGCTGATGATGTATTTATAAGGACTCATTTATATATATATAAGAGAAATATATACAGTATATACCTCAGGGGTGTATGAAAGGGGGTAGTATCACTCTTAAGACCACCCTTTACTGATCCTGACCGGCCATGAATGGTGATTCTGAAGAGCTTGGCATAGTAACCAGTGAGTGTTTCCACCAGTAGGGAGAGGTGAGTACGATTCTCTGTACTCACCGCTCCCAGGACTCTTCACTCCTTTTCTGCATCGGCATCACTCTGACATAGATATTAGGACCAGAAAACAAACCCGGAGTCCTAAGAGAGGTGAGTACTGAATATTGTACTCACTGCTCACTTTCTGAACTCTGAGGCACTTTCTCATGGTAGTGGATACATTATAGTGTATATACTTTAGGACATTATATTGTATGGGATCCAGGGGCATTATACTGTGTGAGGGGCACTAAAGGGGCATTATACTGTGTGAGGGGCACTAAAGGGGCATTATACTGTGTGAGGGGCACTAAAGGGGCATTATACTGTGTGTAGTCATTAAGGTGAGCATTATACTGTGTGTGGTCATTAAAGAGAGCATTATACTACGTGGTCATGAAGGAGAGCATTATACTGTGTGTGGCCACTAAGGAGAGCATTATACTGTGTATGGTCACTAATGAGAGCATTATACTGTCTGTGGTCACGAAGGAGAACATTATATTGTGTGTGATCATTAAAAAGAGCATTATACTGTGTGTAGTCACTAAGGAGAGCATTATACTGCGTGTAGTCACTATGGAGAGCATTATATTTTGTGTGGTCACTAAGGAGAGCATTATACTGTGTGTGGTCACTAAAAAGAGCATTATACTGTGTGGTCGTGAAGGAGAGCATTATACTGTGTGGTCATGAAGGAGAGCATTATACTGTGCGTGGCCACTTAGGAGAGCATTATACTGTGTGGTCACTAAGGAGAGCATTATACTGTGTGTAGTCGCTAAGGAGAGCATTATACTGTGTGTAGTCACTAAGGAGAGCATTATACTGTGTGTGGTCACGAAGGAGAGCATTATACTGTGTGTGGTCATGAAGGAGAGCATTATACCATGTGTGATCATTAAAGAGAGCATTATACTGTGTGTGGTCACTAAGGAGAACATTATATTGTGTGTGATCATTAAAGAGAGCATTATACTGTGTGTGGTCATTAAAGAGAGCATTATGCTGTGTGTGGTCACTAAGGAGAGCATTATACTGTGTGTGGTCACTAAGGAGAGCATTATACTGTGTGTGGTCACTAAGGAGAGCATTATACTGTGTGTGGTCATTAAATATAGTATCATACTGTGTGTGGTCACCAGGGAGAGCATTATATTGTAGTCACTAGAGAGAGCATTATACTTTGTGTGGCCACTAAGGAGAGCATTATAATGTGTGTTGTCACTAAGGAGAGCATTATACTGTGTATAGTCACTAAGGAGAGCATTATACTGTGTATAGTCACTAAGGAGAGCATTATACTGTGTGTGGTCACTAAGGAGACCATTATACTGTGTGTAGTCACTAAGGAGAGCATTATACTGTGCGTGGCCACTTAGGAGAGCATTATACTTTGTGTGGCCACTAAGGAGAACATTATAATGTGTGTTGTCACTAAGGAGAGCATTATACTGTGTGTAGTCACTAAGGAGAGCATTATACTGTGTGTAGTCACTAAGGAGAGCATTATACTGTGTGTAGTCACTAAGGAGAGCATTATACTTTGTGTGGCCACTAAGGAGAGCATTATAATGTGTGTTGTCACTAAGGAGAGCATTATACTGTGTATAGTCACTAAGGAGAGCATTATACTTTGTGTGGCCACTAAGGAGAGCATTATACTGTGTGTGGTCACTAAGGAGAGCATTATACTGTGTGTAGTCACTAAGGAGAGCATTATACTTTGTGTGGCCACTAAGGAGAGCATTAAACTGTATGTGGTCACTAAGGAGAGCATTATACTTTGTGTGGCCACTAAGGAGAGCATTATACTGTATGTGGTCACTAAGGAGAGCATTATACTGTGTGTAGTCACTAAGGAGAGCATTATACTGTGTGTAGTCAATAAGGAGAGCATTATACTGTGTGTAGTCACTAAGGAGAGCATTATACTTTGTGTGGCCACTAAGGAGAGCATTATACTGTATGTGGTCACTAAGGAGAGCATTATACTTTGTGTGGCCACTAAGGAGAGCATTATACTGTGTTTAGTCACTAAGGAGAGCATTATACTATGTGTGGTCACTAAGGAGAGCATTATACTTTGTGTGGCTACTAAGGAGAGCATTATACCGTGTGTGTCACTAAGGAGAGCATTATACCGTGTGTGTCACTAAGGAGAGCATTATACTCTGTGTAGTCACTAAGGAGAGCATTATACTGTGTGTGGTCACTAAGGAGAGCATTATACTTTGTGTGGCCACTAAGGAGAGCATTATACTGTATGTGGTCACTAAGGAGAGCATTATACTTTGTGTGGCCACTAAGGAGAGCATTATACTGTGTTTAGTCACTAAGGAGAGCATTATACTATGTGTGGTCACTAAGGAGAGCATTATACTTTGTGTAGCTACTAAGGAGAGCATTATACCGTGTGTGTCACTAAGGAGAGCATTATACCGTGTGTGTCACTAAGGAGAGCATTATACTCTGTGTAGTCACTAAGGAGAGCATTATACTGTGTGTGGTCACTAAGGAGAGCATTATATTGTGTGTGGTCACTAAGGAGAGCATTATATTGTGTGTAGTCACTAAGGAGAGCATTATACTGTGTGTAGTCACTAAGGAAAGCATTATACTGTGTGTGGTCACTAAGGAGAGCATTATACTGTGTGTGGTCACTAAGGAGAACATTATATTGTGTGTGATCATTAAAAAGAGCATTATACTGTGTGTAGTCACTAAGGAGAGCATTATACTGTGTGTAGTCACTAAGGAGAGCATTATACTGTGTGTAGTCAATAAGGAGAGCATTATACTGTGTGTAGTCACTAAGGAGAGCATTATACTGTGTGTAGTCAATAAGGAGAGCATTATACTCTGTGTAGTCACTAAGGAGAGCATTATACTGTGTGTAGTCAATAAGGAGAGCATTATACTCTGTGTAGTCACTAAGGAGAGCATTATACTGTGTGTAGTCAATAAGGAGAGCATTATACTCTGTGTAGTCACTAAGGAGAGCATTATACTGTGTGTAGTCAATAAAGGAGAGCATTATACTGTGCATTCAAGTATTCACACCTGAGCCTAGAAGCAGGATGTCGTCATTTCAGTATCTTTTGCTGTTGGGTGTTCTGATTTTTTCCCCCTTTATTTGCAGTCTGGGTCATGCGGCTGTGAGGACGGCTACACAGAAGTCACCTCCTCCGATGGGACATTGGATCAGTGCACCCTGATCCCTGTAGTGGTCATACCCACCAGCGAGGACAAGAAAGGAGACGTTAAAACAAGCCGAGCCATTAACCCAACCCAACCCTCCAGCAGTTCTGGCTATGGGGGAAGGACATGGTTTTTGCAGCCCTTTGGGTCAGGTAAGTGAAAATCTCAACATATCGTAAATCACATAGAAGTGTATCTTACTGATCATTGACAAGAGATATGACATTGGGCTGGACTGGCCACCAAGAAACCACCGAATTCTCCAGTGGACCTGGCCTCTAGTACAATTTTGAGTTTGAGCTCCAGGAGAAGACCTCATGTGGGGGTGTCTTTGGAGGCAATTACCTGTCAATAGTGGAAATGAGTGAATTGGTTTGTTATCAGTCCAGTTTGTTACAAATTTTAAGTTTTTTTTAAGGTTCTCCACCAATGAATCACTATTATACAGAGACCACACGGTATAATAAGCTGAGAATTGGGGGGGAAATATAATGAACACTGATATTCGCCTTTCCTTACCTGCCCTGGGCGGCAAAGTGTCATGATGTTGGTGTGTCCCATGGGGCCCCTAGGGCCTATGACCACCCAATAGATGATCGAAGATGACTGCAATGGAGTCAGTTCATAACAAAAGTGTTGGGTCTCGTGAATATTCACGAAACAATCTTCCAAGGTCTGCCCATCGCTGGTCACTGTATTTAATTTTTGTACTTTTTGTTATGAGCAATGTGTGGCCATACTCTGTATAGGTAATAGGGTGGCACTCAAAAACATCCCCATTGGAGGGCCCATGGAGCCCAGTGTTACAGGGCCAGTGACAACTCTACGGAAGATGGTATCGTGACAATAAGGTCTAACTCATTCCATCAATAAATAGAACATGGTGACACAAAAACGTCACCCCCTACCATCAGTCACTCTAATGGCTGACACTGGAGATGGCTCCGGCCCTGGCCAATGTATTCCTTAAAGCGAATGGAAGTGGACGAGAATTGTGTTAACCCTTTAATACGACTAATCGTTGAGGTTGGTGTAACAGTGCAGTACTAACCAGAGCTAACATTGCTTCTTTCCAGACGGGAAGCTGAAGACCTGGGTGTATGGGGTTGCTGCCGGGGCCTTTGTTTTGCTCTTATTTGTGGTTTCTATGATCTATCTGGCTTGGTGAGTTTCCATCTTATTGTGTGACCTGACGTTATATATGTTTCCATTGTTCTTATTACATATTGTATATTGTATTGTCGCATAGTCTGTGTCTTTCTCGGGCATCGTTCGCATTCCGAAGTCATGGACGCAGTGTCTGCATCAAGGCAAACTAAGGTTTACAGCAGAGCTCTAAGAAACTTCACTATTAATGTGCTGGATTATGGCCCTGGTCAGCTCTCAGCCTTAAAGGAAAGAAAATGTGTCCGCCATTTTTAAATACTTTTTTTTTTAATTTGTTTTATATATATGTACTGTATATATATAGTGTATATATATATCGTATATTTTCTATATCACTATATGAGCCCTAGGCCCGACTTATTTTACAGAATTCATTTTTGCTTTCTTATTAATTTTTTTTATTGTTTTCCCAAATATAAATCATGTTGTACAAAATCATCAATTTTATATATAAAAAAAAAATAATTCTCTAATAATCAGCCTTGCAACTTATTTTTTTATTGAACTGTTCCTATTCCCAGTATGTAAGTTTTTTATATTATTTACACTTTTGTCAGTAGAGCAACGACATGTTTAAATGCTTTTATAGATTTTATAGACTTTATATATTTTATACAAATTTTTTATGTTTATATTATCTTATTATTATTATTTATTATTTTATATTATATATGTATATATATATATATATATATATATATATATATATGTATATATATATATATATATAATATTTTATAGATTTTATAGATTTTATATATACTTTTTATTTTTATTTTATTATTTATTATTATTTTTATAATATATATATATATATATATATATATATATATATATATATATATTTTATTTATATATATATATATATATATATATATATATATATATATATATATTTTATATATTTTTATAGATTTTATAGAATTTCTTATTATTTATTATTCATTTTATAAATTTTTCAGCTTTTTTAATTTATTTTTTTTATTTTTGTTTCCAAAAATCAAATCATATTATAAAAAAAAATCATTAATTATATACGATAATAATTCTATAAGAATCAGCCTTATAAATTACTATTTTTAGTGACCTCTCCCTACTCACAGCATTTATGTATATTTTTATATTATTATATGTTTTAATTTTTTTTTTAATTTTATGATTCAAAAATTCTCATGATCATTAAAAAATATAGTTATCATTAATATTTTCTAATATTTCATGGACACCATAGAATGAGACTTATAAATACAATTAAACATTGGTTTCATAAATTCAGACTTGTTGCAATTTATGGCTTTTAAGGCTAAGGCCCCATGGACCGGAAATGCCGTGCTAAAGCGGAAATCGCAGCGTGTCAGCGCTACTGTTTTTTCCGCAAAGTGAATCCCATCGCATGAATCCCATCCAATTTGCAGATACTGTTAAACGCGGCGATTTTTCCCGTGCGGCCAAATCACAGCGTTTCCGGCCCATGGGGCCCCGGCCTAAAGGGCGTCTGCCACTACCAAAATCCCTTCTTCACCCCTTTTTTCTGTTATAGGGACGGTTCTGTTTTCTTCAATTCCACCAGTGACTCCAATTTTTCAGAATTTAAATTTGATTTTGCACCATTTTATAAAAAACACTTAGAAATTACGAGAAAAAAAACTAAATATTATATGGAAACTTTTTATATTCCAAAATTCCTATGATAAAAATATAAAAAATATTGTAAACGTTCTACTAATATTTTGTAGAAAATTTTGAATATTTTTGGTTTCCTTCAACTAAATGTAACAAACTTCTCTTCCCTTTGATATTTCCAGTAAAAAGCCAAAGAAACCACCAAGAAGACAAAACAACCGCCTGAAACCATTGACTTTGGCTTACGATGGTGACGCGGACATGTAAAAGAAAAAAAAAAAAAAACAATCTTGAAAGAAAATACATTCCTTCTCGGAACGTGACAACACAATATTGTCGTGAGGGTGAACGTCGTTGCGGCAGCTTAAGCACAGTCCAGAGAAATGCAATGTTTTTGAACCCCAAAAACTTTATTGAGCGGGAAACTGTCTTCTAATCTATGTACATACTACTGGGTCTGTTGCAAGACTTGACCTTAACCCCATATAACCAATACGCATGAACCTATACCGTACACTGAGACCTCCACCCTATGGACATCAGATAACTTATGTTCGTGGCATCACTTTTGGGGTTCAGCATAACTCTATGATGAAGAAGACCGGTCTTCGAGGAAACGTAAGACTTGGGCAGTTTACAAACACGTTTTCAGTATGAACTTGTGCGGGACCACGGGACCAACCAAGATTTTTGAAACTTTTTGTGCCAGAACATCGTGAAACGCGTGGGAGGTCCTGAAATGCAGTATTTTTTAGTAACTACCCTCCGAAATGCTACACTTGTAAATTTACACCACGTTTCTACTTTCTCTAACTCTCCTAATCTTGCCTACATCTTGTTTTGCTGTATGTAAGGCGGGACTTGCACTATATTAGTGCAGCATGTTATGCACTTATCTAGAATTGCCATAGAAAATGCCTCTTTTCATAAGGGATGGTGTCTTGTGCTCGACGCGCCAAGTAGAAAAAAATGGAAACCCCGGACGAGAGTAGAGTTTTGTGATGGGATCTACAATTTGTACATAAATCAGCTCTTTTCTAGTTAGAAGACGTTGTGTCTCTTGTTTGTCGCTGACCCTCCATGTTTAGATTTAAGAAGGACTCTATGGTTATTTCGATCATACGTTTTTGCCACTTGTCTTTACATCACGTCCACTAAAGGATGCCCCAATTCATTTCATTCAAAAAAATTAAAAAAAAAAAATTAAAATTTTTTATTGAAATTTTTTTTCATATCATTCAAAAAAAATGTAAAAAAAAATAATTTTGATTTGAATTTTTTTTTCATTTCATTCAAAAAAATTTAATTTTTTTTTAAATTTTTTATTTGAATTTTTTTTTTTTTTTTAAGTAATAAATATAATACTTAAAGGGGTCTTCTGCTTTGGAAAGTTCCTGCTTGTTAGAACAATAAGCTGTTCTGATTTTTGGACCTCTAGCAGTCAGCAGAAGGCGAGTAGTAAGTGTTGCATTTCCCTGCAGCACCACCGCAGGGGGAATGAAGTATTACATGGTGTTATTTATGGACTGCAGGATAGGATTGGTCCTCCAGAGGAAGAGACACTCTTGATAACCTCCATGACCAAGAGATGGACATCTTGAAAAGGGGCTGTCCCTGTATTGGATTTTTAACCCGCTTAATTTTTTTTATTTTTTTTACTTATAGACCTATTTAATATTATGATTATTTTTTTTCATTTACCTTTAATTAATTTATTGTTATAATTCTATTATGTAATAGTGATCTAAAATTATATTTATGGATATTTTAAAAAAAAGTCACTTTATCGATGGGAAAATCGGTAACCCCACCCATCCCTGTTACAAAAAAACACTCTGAAAATCATAAATTTTGTCTCGAAATAATAATAAAAAAAATCGTTCTATAATATCATTGTATCTTATCACCTATTATATGACAACATTTCCCTTTGATCATCTTCAAAGGGGCCATTAGCTAAAAATATACAAAAAAGCAAACTTAGTATTCCTCAATCCACCGATCGTTCCAATTTAATATTTAAAGGGGATGTACAGAATTAGAAAAACACGGCTGCTATCTTTTAGGAACAGCACAACGTGTGGCTGCGCCTGGTACTGCAGCTCTGTTCACTTCATTGGACCTGTTTTTGGACGAAGTTAGCCATTTTTTTTTCACCCTTCACATATTATTATGGGTTATTAAAGGTTCAATCTGCTGGACTCACACAAGACTAATAAAAAGGCGGACATGTTAAAGCAGATGTGATGTATCCTCTAAATGTTCAGTATTACACATTGGTTTGTCACCTTACTGGTTTACGTTCTACTAAACCCTCCCATCCCCCACCCGAAGTGCCAAATACTGGAAACTGATGAAAAAATTTTTTTAATTTTTTTTATTTATTTTTTCTCAAGTATAAGCTACAATAATTCTGTTTCTGTCTAATAACTTATTATGTTTAATGTAATCTCTATATCATTTATACATTAATATTAATATCTCGTGTATTGTATATTTGTTGTTTATTTTCAGATGATTAAATATTTTATTTTTTTTCACATCAAACATAAAATTTATTTTTTTTTCCATTTGTATATTAAAACAACTTTGGAATATTTTTAATTCTTTTATATTGTAATTTATTTCTCATGCAATTTTACATTATTTTTTTCTCACGAGTATTTTTTTACATTTCTTTTGTGATATTTTGTTATTTTTCATTTTTAGCTTTTTTTTTGTTTTGTCTGAATTAAAGTTGACTGAACTATGAAATGAAAAATTTAGCCATAATTGTAAATTTGTAATTGTTAAGTCCGGGGCTACAATGTAACTTTTTGTAAGGCAACTTATTGACCTTAACCTTGGAGTCCGAGTTGCCGAGTCCGAGTTGCCGTCTACCAATGCAATCCTTCGGCCCAATAGTTAAAATCAATCAGCATGGCTACAAAAATCAGATTGTAGCCCTATCCGAAGTCTAAGAAGGCGAAAAAATTAAAAAGTGGGCACTCACTTTAAGGCCGGGTTCACATATGCAGGGTTGTCCACTTTTTTGTAAAAAATTGTCATCCAAGAATTACATATGTATAGTAGCTTAGTATATAGGTTTGTATACAAAAAGTATACATGGCAACGGACCTATCTAAAGGGGTGTGGTTTATGCAAATGTGCCCAAAAAGGGGTTTCTGGAGCAATGTCTAAGAAGGACCATTGGCCTACCTCCAAGTCTCCACTGATTTTGGTACATATGGAATTTTTTCTTTAGCCCCCACTGTTCCTGAGCAATCAGTGCTGTTAGTTTCAGCACTCGATATGCTAATTTGCTGCAGCCAAGGACCTCCCACTTGACAGTAGAGAGCCTAGTTAGCCTATTAGGTGCTGAAACTGACAGCACTGATTGCTCAGGAATGGTGGGGGCTAGAGAAAAAATTCCAACTGTGCCGGAATCAGTGGAAGGGAGACTATTGAAGGCTGCAATGAGTTGGCGTTGATGGAGGTGATGGAATATCCCCTTTAAGCATCTTGGGAATGTAAATGTATGTGTACGCTTATTCTAGTGTCCAGCCAAGGAGAGCAATGATGGGAGTCACAAAGGTTGGACCCCGCGTCAATAAACCGATTGTCAGACCATAAATGTAAAGAGATGAATCATTGGATTTGTTTGAAATTTTTGCAATTTTTATCCTGTTGTATTATATCTGTGACGCTTCATATCTGCAATCTCCTATATAATCCCCCTTCAGCTAAGTGTAAGCTTCCAGCGTGAGATACATATCATACGGTGAGTTGTTCTATCTACCAGTAGCCAGCTGACTTATTACCATTCATATAGTGTTATAACTACTGTGTCCATATAACGGCACCAACAATCCGTATACAGTATACAGCTATTAGGCGTTACCTATAGGTAGGTGTACAGTGATGAGCAGTTTACAGGGTAGGCCGGTCACTTACTTTATATATTTCAAAAATTTTTGTAAAAAAGATTAAAATAACACGTGTATTTATTGCTTATTACATTGGCGAAGAAGTCAGGCACCGTGAATGGTGCCAATACGAGACGCCCAGTATAGCGCCAGCTGGTATAAACTTACTGTATCGTATAAGAAGAGACTAAATAATGACCCCCGACCATCCCATGTGTTATAATAGCCATATAATAGGCATTGATGTCATTCGTCACATTCATTATTAAAGTGGTATTTTCATCACTATTTTTCAGTATTATTTAGCGATATACATTTAGTCATTTCATCTTGATCCGGGTCTTCTACTCCAATCACACCCAAAGCTGCATTCACAATTCTTACACTAGCTGATTTCTCCTATACAGTCATTTAGTCGGATATAAGAGCAAGTGAAATCTAATAAGATGACAGATCCGTCAACAGCAGCTTGTTGATGGTTTCCTTGTAGAACCAGATTTACATCAAAAATTCACGGGCGCAAATATTTTGGACATGTTGCAGCAATACATTGTAAAAATATACAGACCCTTTAAGCCAAATGATTTCTGTTTTTTTGTTTATTTTTTTACTAAAAGAAGGGCCGTCCCAATTTTTTTATTTTATTCTCATGCTTGTCCTTGCCTATAGTTTAGTACGTGGTTAAGATTTGTTCACATTGGCATTGGAGGCTCCGTCAAGTGTAACCTGCCAGGCCCCATTAGGAATCAGTGGGGGGGTTCGGTAGGGTTGAGTGATCGGGATTGGGAAAGATCAGATTCCAATCGGCAATCGAGCAAATTTCACCATTGCGATCGGGATCGGCTGGAAAATGATCGGAAATCGGATTTTGAAATCTCAAGATTTCGGCTCAACCCCAAAAGTGACTTTTCCCATAGAGAAGCATTGACTAGGGTTGAGCGATCGAGATCAGGAAAGATCGGATCCCGATTGGCGATTGAGCAAATTTCACGATTGCGATCGGATCGGCTGGAAAATGATCGGAAATCGGATTTTGAAAAATTCAAGATTTGGGCCTAACTCTAAAAGTGAATTTTCCCATAGAGAAGCATTGACTGGGGTTGAGCGATCAGGATCAGGAAGGATCGGATCCCGATCGGCGATCGAGCAAATTTCACAATCGCAATTGGGATCGGCTGGAAAATGATCGGAAATCAGATTTTAAAATCAATCCTGAAATCTCAAGATTGGCTCAACCCCAGTTTTCAGGGATTGTTTCTATCTGTATGAAATTTAGACCATAATGCCGATGTGAACAGAGCCTTAGTCACCAACGTTTTTAGATTTCTCACAACAAAACTTTTTAAAAAAACTGAACGATTCCATTAACTCGAAATTTAAAACTGTTAAAAACACTTTACGGGGCAGAAAAATAAAAAATGTCAATGTCACGATAACATGAAGAAACCCTTTACCTATACAGTAGAGTCCACATGTGATCATCGAAGGTTAAGAATTTCCATGAATGTGTATTTCATGTTCTGTAAAGACTCCTGTCCATGGAATGTTTGCCTTTTTTTCTTCTTTTTTTTTTGTTCATTTGTAAATTCTGTAATGTATCATTTAATTTTATTTTTTGTACATTTCTTTTTGTAACGCAGAATATGTTGGAAAAATAAAAACAAAAAAATCAATCTGTCTTGGGTTCACATTTCGTTTTTGCAAAAAAAAAAAAAAATTTATACAAAGAGAATATGGTGAAACTATATGGGCAGAGGTTCCGAAACCATGCGGATGTGCCGGCCTCCAGCCCTGGAATTAAACCAAAAAAACACAGCTCTGTTCACTTGACCCGTGTATATTGGAAAGATTCATATGTAACCTATAAAAAGATGTAATCTCTGCAGGGTCTTGCTGGGCAGTCTGTTCTATGACTGTATGAGCCTTCATACATGGTGTCCTATTAGTAAATAAAACCCCATTATAGGTGCAGCATATTTTACTTTTCTCCCTGTGGCTAAGGGTGTGCACAGTAGTCTGTCGCTCTGTCCATTATTACTTCTACTGGTTTCCATACATATAATTCTCCTAGGAATAAATATACAATAGTAAACCAATACTGCAAATACAGGGCATGATGCAGCTAAACAGACCACTGACACAGAAAGAGATCTAAGCATAATAAGGAAATCACTTGCTGTCTAGGAGTTACATCCCATCAGCAATAATACAAGCAGCTAGTCAGAAGAAGATACAAGTACGTTGATTTTTCTTACAATGTATTCTACAGAATCCTTTTTGTGCAGAAAAAGCTGAATGTCGACATGTACAAGCTGTGAGGAGTGTCCAGACCCTCCCCTCTGCATTCACTATGTGAGGAAAACCAGCCCTTCTCCCCTCATTCACTATGAAGCACTATTGATTTTGAAGGTAATTAAGGACAGAACTTCCCAAGTAACAGGAAGTGAACAATAAATTAACAATGAGCTTTTTTGGAGAGGTTTTTCAGGCAACATGAAATGCAAATCTGACATGTGTGACTTTACATAATAATAACTTTTGAATGATTCTACTAATCCAAGTGATTCAGTTTTTGTGACACATATAATAGATATTGAGTTTATTTAAAAAAAAAAAAATCAACATTCACAGGAATTTTTGAAAAATTAGCAATTTTTTAATTTACATTTTTTATGCTTGTACTACACAAATGTCTACGTTATGTTAGAATATTTTTATGCACATTCTATTTTTTTAGGATCTTTGAAGGCTTATAAGTTGTTGAGGTTGCAGTCAGTACTGAGAGATGTGGGGTATAACAGGATCACATTCTAAGCGGTCTCTTCTGCTCTATGTCCTGAATTCTTTCATAAGCTGGGGAGAGGCCGGCTTAGACTATTTTATGGACAGGACACTATGAAGTCCCTCACTAGATTTATACACTAGATTATTTATTATGATTTCTAAAAATCTACTATCAATACAGTTAAAATAAGAGGTATTGTAAATGTATATTATATTACACAGGGTTGGAGAGGGAAAAAAAACTTACATGAGAGATTGGACTAGCAGTGAACTCAGTGTTATCTTTGTATTTCCATAGAGAGATAACAGATACTGTCCAAGCCTTTATCAGCAAAACACAATTTGTTGAACTGATTGCTCACGCAGCACAGATTGTTCGCTGAGGGCAAATCACAGCGCTTAAGTCCCTTGGGTCCCCGGCCTAACAGGTTACAGGCACATGGACCTGCTCTGCAATCCACTAATTTAGGTGGGCTTGTCACAAATGAGATGGATAGGGTTTTCAAAAGGCCTTGGATGTCTGAATGGTTGGGGTCTCATGGGACCCCAGGTGAAAACATCAACAGGTTCCATAGACATTGTAGAGATTGGATTGTATCTGAGCAGCCATGATACATTGAAGCATAGTAGTGATACAAAAACAGCTGAGCATATCCAACACCTGCCAACTCTGTCAATTCTAAAAGATAACACCTGTTTAGATAACACCACGGACACATCATAATATTACTACTGGCAATAGATGAGGCGGCTCTAGTCTATTGATGCCTATAGCCATGATTATGCTGTAAAACAGGTACTGTGCAAGATTATTCTGATTATTCTGTCTAGGGGACCAGAGCCTTGTGTTAGCTTCGACCCTTGTGTTAGCAAAGGAAGCAACGTCATAAACCTGCCACCAGACAGCATCTGAGCCAATACCAATATAACATACAGAGTAATGCATTGTGGCTAACCAATTTTAAACACAATGGATTGTATATAACTATAACCAGGTCAGGTTATATAAAGATCCCCTTGAAGAAATAAGGTGGCAAAGCATGAAAATATTAGGAACAAATCAAACAGTCTATGGCAGTGCGTTCCACAGAATAGGTGCAGCACGAGAGAAGACCTGTTATGTCTAAAATGTTCTCTCTATCCAAAAAACTGAAGCCAGAGGAAGTTTGGAGAACAAATAGCTAATCTTACAGGCGACTGCACATAAGGAATCAAGAATATTGAGAAAATTTAATTTTTGTCTAGGGGGACATTTTAATAAAACTCTGGCTGCGGATTATCCCCCGGAGCTCTCAGCTTGTGAACTTGATACATTGCTCTCATTTACAGTACAGTCATACATAGAGGATAATTACAGTAACACTTCTATCCATGCTAATACTCGCTGAAGAATTCATTTAGAATTGTCATTAATATGGTTTTATACAGAAAAAAAAAATGTACCGAGATCTGATTGCAAAAAAATAATTACTCGACTAGTCATATAAAAAATCCCTTATTGACAGCACTGGTTACTGGGCACACAATAGGATTACATTCCCTGTTTTCTGAAACTCACTTTTTAACTGTATTGTGTAGACCTGGGCGTGGTGGAACAGTGCCCTTTCATTAACAACAGAGCACAAGGTCAGCAGAGTCATCTCAGTAACACTAGGGGACAAAATCAGAAGAGTCACTTCTTTATCATTGAAGGGTCAGGTCACCAGAGTCATCTATGAATAGAGAGCAGGGTCAGCAGAGTCGTCTCATTATCATCAGACAGCAAGGTCAGCAAAGTTAGCTCAACATCAAAAGTTCTAGTGCACAGCTAGTGTGTAAATATAACAAGATAGTAACATCTTACACTGTCTACGGTCTCCCTGTGTTTGTGTGGTCTCCCTGTGTTTGTGTCGGCCTCCCTGTGTTTCTGTTGATCTCCTTGAGTTTGTGTTGGCCTCCCTGTGTTTGTTTGTTTTTGTCTCCCTGTGTTTGTGTGGTCTCCTGTGTTTTGTCAGCCTCCCTGTGTTTGTGTCGGCCTCTGTGTGTTTGTGTGGTCTCCCTGTGTTTGTGTCAGCCTCCCTGTATTTGTGTGGTCTCCCTGTGTTTGTGTCAGCCTCCCTGTTTGTTTGTCTTTGTCTCCCTGTGTTTATGTCGGCCTCCCTGTGTTTGTGTCGGCCTCCCTGTGTTTGTGTCTGCCTCCCTGTGTTTGTGTTGGCCTCCCTGTGTTTGTGTCGGCCTCTCTGTGTTTGTGTGGTCTTCGTATGTTTGTGTTGGCCTCCCTGTGTTTGTGTTGGCCTCCCTGTGTTTGTGTGGTGTTCCTGTGTTTTTGTCAGCCTCTCTGTTTTTGTGTGGTCTCCATATGTTTGTGTTGGCCTCCCTGTGTTTGTGTCGGCCTCCCTGTTTTTGTGTGGTCTTCCTGTGTTTGTGTCAGCCTCTCTGTGTTTGTGTAGTCTCCATATGTTTGTGTCGGCCTCCCTGTGTTTGTGTTGGCTTCACTATGTTTTTGTGGACAGAGAGTTATATGAATGGTGACAAATTACATACAGTGCTGCAAAATATGTTGGTGTTACATAAGAAAAATATATAGGTGCATAAGCACCATCTGGGCAAACTTGACAGCCTAAGTGTAGTGCAGCAGGGCTCAGTGTGTGTCACTGTCTTTACTTGGTAGATGTTCATTCTTGAGGATTTGCTCGATAACCAATTTGCTCTGTATCCCAATCTTTTCTACTTATACCCTCAGTCAAGAACTTATTGCATCAGGGGCATACACAAAGGGTAAACTACAAAAGCGTTGTGAACAAAGCCTTAAATATAGCCTCAAAATGAATTGTATACAAGTTACAGCCTCTTATTAATTTATCTGCACACATGTAAAAAAAAAAAAAGGTAGACCTGAGATAAAGAAAATAGAAAAAAAAGCAATTGTCTTGGCCTTAAATAGTTAAAGTGGTAAATATTTCTTCGTTTTTCGTAACGATCAATGTAAGTGTACATGATTTCCACTAGAGGGCAGCAGAGGCTCACTGTTGGATAAGATATCTGGGTTCTTGGGTCCTAAGTGAGATGTATCCCCAGATAGTCATGCATAGGACTAATGCACATTCCTAGCTCTATCTACATTAAACTGGAAATAATGTCCGGATGATTTAGCGGCTGCCGAGGGAAAACACTCGCGGAGTTTGCATTTCACTTTATTAAGATTGCCTCTATAAAATTGCCAGAGGACGCAGCCTATGTATTTACCACAGTAAGTGAAATGAATGGAAATGCCTCCGAACAAAGATCCTGCGACTTTATTTCACCGCTCCAGAAAATAGCTTCCCGTGAATGTAAATCCTAGAAAATAAGAAATTAAATTCTGCGTCTACCGAGGCTGCCCGTAAAATTTAGAAACCTTTTATTAGGCAGCCATGTTTATATTTTTCAATAACTGGGCTAAGGTGAAATGGAAATCGGTAAATTGTCATTTATTGGGTCTCGGGGTGTGTAATAAACGCTACAGTCGTGTACAATTTTACCTGTGGCTATGTCACCGGCCGGCCACTAGGCGGAGACGTTAGCTACTTCCTCCTTTACGGATGTCATAGATTTGATCCAATACAGTGAAAGTGATCGGAGGAGGGGACAGATCTGATTTAGAGGTGCGATTATTCTTGGAAATATTCGCAAGGTTCTTCCGCCAGTTTCGTTTCGGACTGAACTTCTTGGTTTGAACCGAAAGTTCTTTTGGCGTCTCTGAAGACATCGGAGTATAATAAGAAGAGGTCGTACTTGACAATGGCCAAAGAGACAAGAGGATGGGACCCCAGGGCAACACGGTGGCTCAGTGGTTAGCACTGCAGTCTTGCAGCGCTGTAGTCCTGGGTTCGAATCCTGCCAGGAATGACATCTGCAAGGAGTTTGTAAGTTCTCCCCGTGTTTGTGTGGAGTTCCTCCCGTTCTACATACTGATAGGACAAAAAAAGTACATTGTGTTCTCTATATGGGGCTCATAATCTACATAAGGGGGGATGGGACTCTTTCTCATGCCATGGGCACGTTCTAGCTATGCCCCCTTTTTAGACGTGATCAATACATAAAGTGCCAAAGTCACCTATAGAAAGAATGCAAGGCCCGATCTCTCTGATGTGTGTCGACCTGGAGACAAACCCTGCACTGAGACCAGAGAGTGTGGACTTGGCCATGGCCGATGGCTCGGAACGGTTGGGGAATGCAACGAACCGTAGATAACAATGGCTGCCAGGGGTAACATGATACTGTTCTCTTATTGCGCCTCTTGCACAACCTGTGCCCTCCTGTGAGATACCTTCTGCCCTGAAATGTAACACCACTTCCTATACCGCCCCCTACTGGAATGAGGTTGCAACAATTTTTGCAACTTTTTAAAAAGTTGCATTTCACCCATCTGGCGAACATGATCAGTTAAACCCGTTCATAGTTCTACCCAATAGTAGAAAGAGAGACGTAAATCTATCATTGTCCTATAAATAAATCCTAAACATCATTTTTGTGACTTTTTGACACCAGAATAAATCTCCACCCAAGATGTTGCTGTAAGGTGAACGTTCACCGAAGTATCGGAGATATTACTGAAGGAAACGTTCCAAGTTAAGGTGAAAGCGCCGCTACTCATCTATCTTAATTGTCGCGCTCTTGTCAGTGTAGGACATGGGGCTGTTTGGCATCGCGCACACAACGCACTGACGTCCATTTTCTCCATCACCATCTGGCAGGTGCTTTAAGATTTATTGAATTTTCCGTATTTTCGATTTAATTATGAAGACTGTAACTGTTTGAGGACAGAATCCCGTCCATCTGTCTCCCTCTTCGCGACACGTTCCGATAAGGTCGTGTTCTTGAGCTGGTTTACTGCACTGGGGTTTGGTAACTTTTTATATTTTACACATTCAGTATTTTAATTAAATCTAATTTTCACTTTTAGATAGGATTTACAATAAGGGTTAAATAATTTTGCAATGACATTTTATCTCCTTCCCCCTCTCCTGTGCTTTGACTTGAGGACATTTATGAAATTCCAAATGGATTTTTTTTGTGCTAAAAATGGTTGGATTTATGATCTAGGGATCGACTGTGATCACTGGGGAAGTGTCGGCAGTGGCCACTACAGGAGGAAAATGGTATTACATGTTACTTACTCAAAGAATAGATGATCAGGTACTGTATATATCTCCAAGGGAGTACTGGGTCTGTCAATGTAGGAGACACACTTTTGTAGTAGCTCTCCCTTTTGTGGATAATAGAGTGGGAGTCAAAAGCAGGAGACCCCAATCTATGGTGCCATTATAATCTAACAGGGCACATGGATAATGTTTCTTTTATTCTACGGAATGTAGGATTCTCAGATTACTGTTCAGTGTTTGGCATAGAGAGTAGGCAAAACAGATGGCTATAGAGGATAGATAGATAGATAGATAGATAGATAGATAGATAGATAGATAGATAGATAGATAGATAGAGAGAGAGATAGATAATAGATAGAACAACTAGATAGATAGATAGATAGATAGATAGATAGATAGATAGATAGATAGATAGAGAGAGAGAGAGAGAGAGATAGATAATAGATAGAACAACTAGATAGATAGATAGATAGATAGATAGATAGATAGATAGATAGATAGGAGATAGATAGATAGATGGATAGATAGATAGATAGATAGATTAGATAGATAGGAGATAGATTGATAGATAGATAGATAGATAGATAGATAGATAGATAGATAGATAGATAGATAGATAGGAGATAGATAGATAGATAGATAGATAGATAGATAGATAGGAGATAGATAGATAGATAGATAGATAGATAGATAGGAGATAGATAGATAGATAGATAGATAGATAGGAGATAGATAGATAGATAGATAGATAGATAGATAGATAGAGAGAGAGATAGATAATAGATAGAACAACTAGATAGATAGATAGATAGATAGATAGATAGATAGATAGAGAGAGAGAGAGAGAGATAGATAATAGATAGAACAACTAGATAGATAGATAGATAGATAGATAGATAGATAGATAGATAGATAGGAGATAGATAGATAGATGGATAGATAGATAGATAGATAGATTAGATAGATAGGAGATAGATTGATAGATAGATAGATAGATAGATAGATAGATAGATAGATAGATAGATAGGAGATAGATAGATAGATAGATAGATAGATAGATCGATAGATAGGAGATAGATAGATAGATAGATAGATAGGAGATAGATAGATAGATAGATAGATAGGAGATAGATAGATAGATAGATAGATAGATTAGATAGATAGGAGATAGATAGGAGATAGATAGATAGATAGATAGATAGATAGATAGATAGATTAGATAGATAGATAGATAGATAGATAGATAGATAGATAGGAGATAGATAGATAAATAGATAGGAGATAGATAGATAGATAGATAGATAGATAGATAGGAGATAGATAGATAGATAGATAGATAGATAGATAGATAGATTAGATAGATAGGAGATAGATAGATAGATAGATAGATAGATAGATAGATAGATAGATAGATAGATAGGAGATAGATAGATAGATAGATAGATAGATAGATAGATAGATGATAGATAGATAGGAGATAGATAGATAGATAGATAGATAGGAGATAGATAGATAGATAGATAGATAGATAGATAGATAGATAGGAGATAGATAGATACAGTCCTATGAAAAAGTTTGGGCACCCCTATTAATCTTAATCATTTTTAGTTCTAAATATTTTGGTGTTTGCAACAGCCATTTCAGTTTGATATATCTAATAACTGATGGACACAGTAATATTTCAGGATTGAAATGAGGTTTATTGTACTAACAGAAAATGCGCAATATGCATTAAACCAAAATTTGACCGGTGCAAAAGTATGGGCACCCTTATCATTTTATTGATTTGAATTCCCCTAACTACTTTTTACTGACTTACTGAAGCACAACATTGGTTTTGTAACCTCAGTGAGCTTTGAACTTCATAGCCAGGTGTATCCAATCATGAGAAAAGGTATTTAAGGTGGCCAATTGCAAGTTGTTCTCCTATTTGAATCTCCTCTGAAGAGTGGCATCATGGGCTACTCAAAACAACTCTCAAATGATCTGAAAACAAAGATTGTTCAACATAGTTGTTCAGGGGAAGGATACAAAACGTTGTCTCAGAGATTTAACCTGTCAGTTTCCACTGTGAGGAACATAGTAAGGAAATGGAAGACCACAGGGACAGTTCTTGTTAAGCCCAGAAGTGGCAGGCCAAGAAAAATATCAGAAAGGCAGAGAAGAAGAATGGTGAGAACAGTCAAGGACAATCCACAGACCACCTCCAAAGAGCTGCAGCATCATCTTGCTGCAGATGGTGTCACTGTGCATCGGTCAACTATACAGCGCACTTTGCACAAATAGAAGCTGTATGGGAGAGTGATGAGAAAGAAGCCGTTTCTGCACGTACGCCACAAATAGAGTTGCCTGAGGTATGAAAAAGCACATTTGGACAAGGCAGCTTCATTTTGGAAACAAAAACTGAGTTGTTTGGTTATAAAAAAAGGCGTTATGCATGGCGTCCAAAAAGAAACAGCATTCCAAGAAAAACACATGCTACCCACTGTAAAATTTGGTGGAGGTTCCATCATGCTTTGGGGCTGTGTGGCCAATGCCGGCACCGGGAATCTTGTTAAAGTTGAGAGTCGCATGGATTCCACTCAGCATCAGCAGATTCTTGAGAATAATGTTCAAGAATCAGTGACGAAGTTGAAGTTACGCCGGGGATGGATATTTCAGCAAGACAATGATCCAAAACACCGCTCCAAATCCTCAGGCATTCATGCAGAGGAACAATTACAATGTTCTGGAATGGCCATCCCAGTCCCCAGACCTGAATATCATTGAACATCTGTGGGATGATTTGAAGCGGGCTGTCCATGCTCGGCGACCATCTAACTTAACTGAACTTGAATTGTTTGTCCAAAATACCTTTATCCAGGATCCAGGAACTGATTAAAAGCTACAGGAAGCGACTAGAGGCTGTTATCTTTGCAAAAGGAGGATGTACTAAATATTAATGTCACTTTTCTGTTGAGGTGCCCATACTTTTGCACCGGTCAAATTTTGGTTTAATGCATATTGCACATTTTCTGTTAGTACAATAAACCTCATTTCAATCCTGAAATATTACTGTGTCCATCAGTTATTAGATATATCAAACTGAAATGGCTGCTGCAAACACCAAAATATTTAGAACTAAAAATGATTAAGATTAATAGGGGTGCCCAAACTTTTTCATAGGACTGTAGATAGATAGATAGATAGATAGATAGATAGATAGATAGATAGATGGATGGATGGATGGATGGATGGATGGATGGATGGATGGATGGATAGATAGATAGATAGATAGATAGATAGATAGATAGATAGATAGATAGATAGATAGATAGATAGATAGGAGATAGATAGATAGATAGATAGATAGGAGATAGATAGATAGATAGATAGATAGATAGGAGATAGATAGATACAGTCCTATGAAAAAGTTTGGGCACCCCTATTAATCTTAATCATTTTTAGTTCTAAATATTTTGGTGTTTGCAACAGCCATTTCAGTTTGATATATCTAATAACTGATGGACACAGTAATATTTCAGGATTGAAATGAGGTTTATTGTACTAACAGAAAATGCGCAATATGCATTAAACCAAAATTTGACCGGTGCAAAAGTATGGGCACCCTTATCATTTTATTGATTTGAATTCCCCTAACTACTTTTTACTGACTTACTGAAGCACAACATTGGTTTTGTAACCTCAGTGAGCTTTGAACTTCATAGCCAGATGTATCCAATCATGAGAAAAGGTATTTAAGGTGGCCAATTGCAAGTTGTTCTACTATTTGAATCTCCTCTGAAGAGTGGCATCATGGGCTACTCAAAACAACTCTCAAATGATCTGAAAACAAAGATTGTTCAACATAGTTGTTCAGGGGAAGGATACAAAACGTTGTCTCAGAGATTTAACCTGTCAGTTTCCACTGTGAGGAACATAGTAAGGAAATGGAAGACCACAGGGACAGTTCTTGTTAAGCCCAGAAGTGGCAGGCCAAGAAAAATAGCAGAAAGGCAGAGAAGAAGAATGGTGAGAACAGTCAAGGACAATCCATAGACCACCTCCAAAGAGCTGCAGCATCATCTTGCTGCAGATGGTGTCACTGTGCATCGGTCAACTATACAGCGCACTTTGCACAAATAGAAGCTGTATGGGAGAGTGATGAGAAAGAAGCCGTTTCTGCACGTACGCCACAAATAGAGTTGCCTGAGGTATGAAAAAGCACATTTGGACAAGGCAGCTTCATTTTGGAAACAAAAATTGAGTTGTTTGGTTATAAAAAAAGGCGTTATGCATGGCGTCCAAAAAGAAACAGCATTCCAAGAAAAACACTTGCTACCCACTGTAAAATTTGGTGGAGGTTCCATCATGCTTTGGGGCTGTGTGGCCAATGCCGGCATCGGGAATCTTGTTAAAGTTGAGAGTCGCATGGATTCCACTCAGTATCAGCAGATTCTTGAGAATAATGTTCAAGAATCAGTGACGAAGTTGAAGTTATGCCGGGGATGGATATTTCAGCAAGACAATGATCCAAAACACCGCTCCAAATCCTCAGGCATTCATGCAGAGGAACAATTACAATGTTCTGGAATGGCCATCCCAGTCCCCAGACCTGAATATCATTGAACATCTGTGGGATGATTTGAAGCGGGCTGTCCATGCTCGGCGACCATCTAACTTAACTGAACTTGAATTGTTTTGTAGAAAGAAATGGTCCAAAATCCCTTCATCCAGGATCCAGGAACTGATTAAAAGCTACAGGAAGCGACTAGAGGCCGTTATCTTTGCAAAAGGAGGATCTACTAAATATTAATGTCACTTTTCTGTTGAGGTGCCCATACTTTTGCACCGGTCAAATTTTGGTTTAATGCATATTGCACATTTTCTGTTAGTACAATAAACCTCATTTCAATCCTGAAATATTACTGTGTCCATCAGTTATTAGATATATCAAACTGAAATGGCTGCTGCAAATACCAAAATATTTAGAACTAAAAATGATTAAGATTAATAGGGGTGCCCAAACTTTTTCATAGGACTGTAGATAGATAGATAGATGGATGGATGGATGGATGGATAGATAGATAGATAGATAGATAGATAGATAGATAGATAGATAGATAGGAGATAGATAGATAGGAGATAGATAGATAGATAGATAGATAGGAGATAGATAGATAGGAGATAGATAGATAGATAGATAGATAGATAGATAGATAGATAGATAGATAGGAGATAGATAGATAGATAGATAGATAGATAGATAGATAGATAGGAGATAGATATGAGATAGATAGGAGATAGATAGATAGATAGATAGATAGATAGATAGATAGATAGATAGATAGATAGATAGGAGCTAGATAGATAGACAGACAGATAGATAGATAGATAGATAGATAGATAGATAGATAGAAGATAGATAGATAGATAGATAGATAGATAGATAGGAGATAGATAGATATATAGATAGATAAATAGATAGATAGGAGATAGATATGAGATAGATATGAGATAGATAGATAGATAGATAGATAGATAGATGATAGATAGGAGATAGATAGATAGATAGATAGATAGATGATAGATAGATAGATAGATAGATAGATAGATAGATAGGAGATAGATAGATAGATAGATAGATAGATAAGAGATAGATAGATGATAGATAGGAGATAGATAGATAGATAGATAGATAGATAGATAGATGATAGATAGATAGATAGATAGATAGATAGATAGATAGGAGATAGATAGATAGATAGATAGATAGATAGATAGATAGATTAGATAGATAGGAGATAGATAGATAGATAGATAGATAGATAGATAGATAGATAGATAGATAGATAGGAGATAGATATGAGATAGATAGGAGATAGATAGATAGATAGATAGATAGATAGATAGATAGACAGACAGACAGACAGACAGACAGACAGACAGATAGATAGATAGATAGATAGATAGATAGATAGATAGATAGATATATAGATAGATAAATAGATAGGAGATAGATATGAGATAGATAGATAGATAGATAGATAGATAGGAGATAGACAGATAGATAGCTAGGAGATAGATAGATAGATAGATAGATAGATAGATAGATAGATAGATAGGAGATAGATAGATAAGAGATAGATAGATAGATAGATAGATAGATAGATAGATAGATAAAAGATAGATAGATAGATAGATAGATAGATAAGAGATAGATAGATAGATAGATAGATAGATAGATAGAAGATAGATAGATAGATAGATAGATAGATAGATAGATAGAAGATAGATAGATAGATAGATAGATAGATGATAGATAGATAGATAGATAGATAGATAGATAGATGATAGATAGATAGATAGATAAGAGATAGATAGATAGATAGATAGATAGATAGGAGATAGATAGATAGATAGATAGATAGATAGATAGATAGATAGATAGGAGATAGATAGATAGATAGATAGATAGGAGATAGATAGATAGATAGGAGATAGATAGATAGGAGATAGATAGGAGATAGATAGATAGATAGATAGATAGATAGATAGATAGATAGGAGATAGATAGATAGATAGATAGATAGATAGATAGATAGATAGATAGATAGGAGATAGATAGATAGGAGATAGATAGATAGATAGGAGATAGATAGATAGATAGATAGATAGATAGATAGATAGATAGATTAGATAGATAGATAGGAGATAGATAGGAGATAGATAGATAGATAGATAGATAGATTAGATAGATAGGAGATAGATAGATAGATAGATAGATAGATAGATAGGAGATAGATAGATAGATAGATAGATAGGAGATAGATAGATAGATAGATAGATAGATAGATAGGAGATAGATAGATAGATAGATAGATAGATAGATAGATAGGAGATAGATAGATACAGTCCTATGAAAAAGTTTGGGCACCCCTATTAATCTTAATCATTTTTAGTTCTAAATATTTTGGTGTTTGCAACAGCCATTTCAGTTTGATATATCTAATAACTGATGGACACAGTAATATTTCAGGATTGAAATGAGGTTTATTGTACTAACAGAAAATGCGCAATATGCATTAAACCAAAATTTGACCGGTGCAAAAGTATGGGCACCCTTATCATTTTATTGATTTGAATTCCCCTAACTACTTTTTACTGACTTACTGAAGCACAACATTGGTTTTGTAACCTCAGTGAGCTTTGAACTTCATAGCCAGATGTATCCAATCATGAGAAAAGGTATTTAAGGTGGCCAATTGCAAGTTGTTCTACTATTTGAATCTCCTCTGAAGAGTGGCATCATGGGCTACTCAAAACAACTCTCAAATGATCTGAAAACAAAGATTGTTCAACATAGTTGTTCAGGGGAAGGATACAAAACGTTGTCTCAGAGATTTAACCTGTCAGTTTCCACTGTGAGGAACATAGTAAGGAAATGGAAGACCACAGGGACAGTTCTTGTTAAGCCCAGAAGTGGCAGGCCAAGAAAAATAGCAGAAAGGCAGAGAAGAAGAATGGTGAGAACAGTCAAGGACAATCCATAGACCACCTCCAAAGAGCTGCAGCATCATCTTGCTGCAGATGGTGTCACTGTGCATCGGTCAACTATACAGCGCACTTTGCACAAATAGAAGCTGTATGGGAGAGTGATGAGAAAGAAGCCGTTTCTGCACGTACGCCACAAATAGAGTTGCCTGAGGTATGAAAAAGCACATTTGGACAAGGCAGCTTCATTTTGGAAACAAAAATTGAGTTGTTTGGTTATAAAAAAAGGCGTTATGCATGGCGTCCAAAAAGAAACAGCATTCCAAGAAAAACACATGCTACCCACTGTAAAATTTGGTGGAGGTTCCATCATGCTTTGGGGCTGTGTGGCCAATGCCGGCATCGGGAATCTTGTTAAAGTTGAGAGTCGCATGGATTCCACTCAGTATCAGCAGATTCTTGAGAATAATGTTCAAGAATCAGTGACGAAGTTGAAGTTACGCCGGGGATGGATATTTCAGCAAGACAATGATCCAAAACACCGCTCCAAATCCTCAGGCATTCATGCAGAGGAACAATTACAATGTTCTGGAATGGCCATCCCAGTCCCCAGACCTGAATATCATTGAACATCTGTGGGATGATTTGAAGCGGGCTGTCCATGCTCGGCGACCATCTAACTTAACTGAACTTGAATTGTTTTGTAGAAAGAAATGGTCCAAAATCCCTTCATCCAGGATCCAGGAACTGATTAAAAGCTACAGGAAGCAACTAGAGGCCGTTATCTTTGCAAAAGGAGGATCTACTAAATATTAATGTCACTTTTCTGTTGAGGTGCCCATACTTTTGCACCGGTCAAATTTTGGTTTAATGCATATTGCACATTTTCTGTTAGTACAATAAACCTCATTTCAATCCTGAAATATTACTGTGTCCATCAGTTATTAGATATATCAAACTGAAATGGCTGCTGCAAATACCAAAATATTTAGAACTAAAAATGATTAAGATTAATAGGGGTGCCCAAACTTTTTCATAGGACTGTAGATAGATAGATAGATGGATGGATGGATGGATGGATAGATAGATAGATAGATAGATAGATAGATAGATAGATAGATAGGAGATAGATAGATAGGAGATAGATAGATAGATAGATAGATAGATAGATAGATAGATAGATAGATAGATAGATAGGAGATAGATAGATAGATAGGAGATAGATAGATAGGAGATAGATAGATAGATAGATAGATAGATAGATAGATAGATAGGAGATAGATAGATAGATAGATAGATAGATAGATAGATAGATAGATAGATAGATAGATAGGAGATAGATATGAGATAGATAGGAGATAGATAGATAGATAGATAGATAGATAGATAGATAGATAGATAGATAGATAGGAGCTAGATAGATAGACAGACAGACAGATAGATAGATAGATAGATAGATAGATAGATAGATAGAAGATAGATAGATAGATAGGAGATAGATAGATATATAGATAGATAAATAGATAGATAGGAGATAGATATGAGATAGATATGAGATAGATAGATAGATAGATAGATAGATAGATAGATAGATGATAGATAGGAGATAGATAGATAGATAGATAGATAGATAGATGATAGATAGATAGATAGATAGATAGATAGATAGATAGATAGGAGATAGATAGATAGATAGATAGATAGATAGATAGATAGATAAGAGATAGATAGATGATAGATAGGAGATAGATAGATAGATAGATAGATAGATAGATAGATAGATAGATGATAGATAGATAGATAGATAGATAGATAGGAGATAGATAGATAGATAGATAGATAGATAGATAGATAGATAGATGATAGATAGATAGATTAGATAGATAGGAGATAGATATGAGATAGATAGGAGATAGATAGATAGATAGATAGATAGATAGATAGATAGATAGATAGATAGGAGATAGATATGAGATAGATAGGAGATAGATAGATAGATAGATAGATAGATAGATAGACAGACAGACAGACAGACAGACAGACAGACAGACAGACAGATAGATAGATAGATAGATAGATAGATAGATAGATATATAGATAGATAAATAGATAGGAGATAGATATGAGATAGATAGATAGATAGATAGATAGATAGATAGATAGATAGGAGATAGACAGATAGATAGCTAGGAGATAGATAGATAGATAGATAGATAGATAGATAGATAGATAGATAGGAGATAGATAGATAAGAGATAGATAGATAGATAGATAGATAGATAGAAGATAGATAGATAGATAGATAGATAGATAAGAGATAGATAGATAGATAGATAGATAGAAGATAGATAGATAGATAGATAGATAGATAGATAGATAGAAGATAGATAGATAGATAGATAGATAGATGATAGATAGATAGATAGATAGATAGATAGATGATAGATAGATAGATAGATAGATAAGAGATAGATAGATAGATAGATAGATAGATAGATAGATAGATAGGAGATAGATAGATAGATAGATAGATAGATAGATAGATAGATAGGAGATAGATAGATAGATAGATAGGAGATAGATAGATAGATAGATAGATAGATAGGAGATAGATAGATAGGAGATAGATAGGAGATAGATAGATAGATAGATAGGAGATAGATAGATAGATAGATAGATAGATAGATAGATAGATAGATAGATAGATAGGAGATAGATAGATAGGAGATAGATAGATAGATAGGAGATAGATAGATAGGAGATAGATAGATAGATAGATAGATAGATAGATAGGAGATAGATAGATAGATAGATAGATAGATAGGAGATAGATAGATAGATAGGAGATAGATAGATAGATAGATAGATAGATAGATAGATAGATAGATAGAAGATAGACAGATAGATAGATAGATAAATAGATAGATGTTTTACAGTTAACCTACCCTTTAAACGTAACAGGTAAGCTAATGGCACAACACTCGGGTTAATGGTAATTTGAACAGTTTCCTATTTGGATATACAGATGATAATAGAATTCTAATGGGTTATTTGAGAGGAAGATAAAACAACAATAAACATCTAATTGGTGAAATTTCCCTGGAAAATGATTCTAGTAAATGTAACGTTTAATTCCAGAGTGATAAAACCAATGTAACACGAGGTCTAATCAGCCAATGTAGACACAGGCGATGCAGCACCTCACGGCCGGCAGGCAACTCCAGATTAACTCCTTCTGTGCCGGCAATGCTCCCCAGTATTCTTCTCCAAGGTAGATAATATATTAAGGGGGGGCACACTTAGGACCCCCTACTCATCTACAGCGGGGTGTCTGTGAAAGGATAGCTCTCACTCTCTGGCCTAGCACAGGTCTATATGAAGGTGGCAAATAACCTGCTAAAGAATTGGGTGAAGAATTAGACTGCCAGACAACTACAAGGCTGGTGCGCGATTCCTACTACTATCCACATGATGGTATAAATTCTGTAGGTCAATAACAGGATGCTGCTGAGAGCCCGTCTGACCAGCCTAGCCCTGCAGCCTACACCCCTTAAAGGTATAAAGTACATGAATCAACCTTCCTACAGCTCCTCCCTACAGTTCCTCTCCTTCAGCTCCTCTTCTGTTTCTCCTCCCTACAGCTACTCCATTCAAGCTCCTCTCCTACAGCTCCTCCTTTACAGTTCATCTCCTTCCTACAGCTCCACCTCAGCATCTCCTCCCTACAGCTCCTCTCCTTCAGCTCCTCCCTGAATCTCCTCCCTACAGCTCCTCCCCTGCAGTTCCTCTCCTACAGCCCCTCCCCATGCAGTTCCTCTCCTACAATCCCTCCTCTGCAGTTCCTCTCCTACAACTCCTCACCTGCATCTCCTCCCTACAGTTACTCTCCTGCAGCTTTTCTCCTGCTTTTCCTCCCTACAGCTACTCCCCTCAAGCTCCTCTCTTACAGCTCCTCCCTCTGCAGTTCCTCTCCTACAGCTCCTCCCTTGCAGTTCATCTCCTCCCTACAGCTCCACCTCAATATATCCTCCCTACAGCTCCTCCCTACAGTTCCTCTCCTTCAGCTCCTCTTCTGTTTCTCCTCCCTACAGCTACTCCCCTCAAGCTCCTCTCCTACAGCTCCTCCTTTACAGTTCATCTCCTTCCTACAGCTCCACCTCAGCATCTCCTCCCTACAGCTCCTCTCCTTCAGCTCCTCCCCTGAATCTCCTCCCTACAGCTCCTCCCCTGCAGTTCCTTTCCTACAGCCCCTCCCCATGCAGTTCCTCTCCTACAGCCCCTTCCCATGCAGTTCCTCTCCTACAATCCCTCCTCTGCAGTTTCTCTCCTACAACTCCTCACCTGCATCTCCTCCCTACAGTTACTCTCCTGCAGCTTTTCTCCTGCTTTTCCTCCCTACAGCTACTCCCCTCAAGTTCCTCTCCTACAGCTCCTCCCTTGCAGTTCATCTCCTCCCTACAGCTCCACCTCAACATCTCCTCCCTACAGCTCCTTCCCTGCAGTTCCTCTCCTACATTTCCTCTCCTACTTCCTCATGTCTCCCCCTCCATCTCTGCCCCCAGATTCATATCCCCTCCATCTCTGCCCCCAGATTCATGTCCCCTCCATCTCTGCCCCCAGTGTCATGTCCCTCCATCTCTGCCCCCAGATTCATGTCCTCTCCATCTCTGCCCCCAGATTCATGTCCCCTCCATCTCTGCCCCCAGTGTCATGCCGTCCTCTCCATCTCTGCCCCCAGATTCATGTCCCCTCCATCTCTTCCCCCAGATTCATGTCCCCTCCATCTCTGCCCCCAGATTCATGTCCCCTCCATCTCTGCCCCCAGATTCATGTCCCCTCCATCTCTGCCCCCAGTGTCATGCTGTCCTCTCCATCTCTGCCCCCAGTGTCATGTCCCTCCATCTCTGCCCCCAGTGTCATGTCCCTCCATCTCTGCCCCCAGATTCATGTCCCCTCCATCTCTGCCCCCAGTGTCATGCCGTCCTCTCCATCTCTGCCCCCAGATTCATGTCCCCTCCATCTCTTCCCCCAGATTCATGTCCCCTCCATCTCTGCCCCCAGTGTCATGCCGTCCTCTCCATCTCTGCCCCCAGATTCATGTCTCCACATCTCTGCCCCCAGATTCATGTCCCCACATCACTGCCCCCAGATTCATGTCCCCCCATCTCTGCCCCCAGTGTCATGCCGTCCTCTCCTTCATCTGCCCCCAGTTTCACGTTCCACCTCAGCGTACACGACATTACACTTACCTTCTCCTTCGTTCGCTCACAGCTCTCTGCGCGCCTCTCTCTCACTGGCGCACAGTTGTAGACGCGATGTGACGTCATCACATCGCGTCTACAAGCCAGTAGCAGCGGCGATGCGAGGAGCTGACACAGGTCAGCTCCTCGCTTCAGCCGCATATGTGTCAGCGAGAGAGGCGCGCAGCGGCGAAGCGAGGAGCTGACCTGTGTCAGCTCCTTGCTTCAGCCGCGTATGTCTTCAACTCAGATCTGCGTCCTCTGGATGCAGATCTGAGTTGAAATAGGACATACAATGACTGCTACGGGCGCCAGGGGGCCGGCACACGGTGGCCAGGCCTCCCCCATTTTTCAATTTGGCCGGGCCCCTGACGCCAGTAGCAGTAGTACTGGCCTATCGGCGGCCCTGAGAACCAGCATATCATCCCAGCCCTGCAGATAGATAGGTTACTGTCACCAGACCCAGCATATCACCCCAGCCCTGCAGATAGATAGGTTACTGTCACCAGAACCAGCATATCACCCCAGCCCTGCAGATAGATAGGTTACTGTCACCAGAACCAGCATATCATCCCAGCCCTGCAGATAGATAGGTTACTGTCACCAGACCCAGCATATCACCCCAGCCCTGCAGATAGATAGGTTACTGTCACCAGAACCAGCATATCACCCCAGTCCTGCAGATAGATAGGTTACTGTCACCAGAACCAGCATATCACCCCAGCCCTGCAGATAGATAGGTTACTGTCACCAGAACCAGCATATCACCACAGCCCTGCAGATAGATAGGTTACTGTCACCAGACCCAGCATATCACCCCAGCCCTGCAGATAGATAGGTTACTGTCACCAGAACCAGCATATCACCCCAGCCCTGCAGATAGATAGGTTACTGTCACCAGACCCAGCATATCACCCCAGCCCTGCATATAGATAGGTTACTGTCACCAGAACCAGCATATCACCCCAGCCCTGCCGATAGATAGGTTAGTATCACCAGACCCAGCATATCACCCCAGCCCTGCAGATAGATAGGTTACTGTCACCAGACCCCAGAATATCACCCCAGCCCTACAGATAGATAGGTTAGATTAATCTCATTCAGTGTTTTCCTCGCATGAATCGCTGCCTCCGTTGCTGAGATATTGTTGTATTTTTCAATATTGCAAATGAGCTTTTTGGAACAAGGACATGGACGCTTATTTGCATAATGACAAAAGCAGCAATATCTCGGCAATGGAGCCACCGAATCACATGGAGAAAACACTCTCTGATTCAGGTGACTCTAATCTATCTGTCTGCAGGGCTGGATTAATATGCTGGGTCCAATGACACTCCCTTTAAGCCGGGGGGTCCCCTATTCTCTATTTCCATAAATGTCTCCACCATAACAGTGCTCGTCGCATTTCCAGCACAGCTACATCTCTTCTCTAGCAATATTTGCACTGACCACTAGATGGCAGTAAAGCCCAAAGTGAGAGTGAGTAATGTCAAGTGTATTGGCTGTGGGCAGACAGACAAACATCTGTCACATTGTGTCTGCAGAGTCGCTCTCTATCTCCTTCCTTTGAAGACGAGCACTAAGATAGTTACATTTTACTTGTCGCAGTCCACAAGCCGCCATCGTCTCATATACAGATTTATCTCGCGGCCTCTTCTAAATATATTGCAGAAAAGAAAAATCCAAAAGGTCATTTTATTTTAAGCCGCTTCAATTCGGAAAACCTTTAGGGAGCAGAGATTAGGACGGCCGAGGTGCAGGAGCCATATTGGTCAGTTAGTCGCAGGGGATATCGCTGTCTGACTTGCACAATGCTCTGTTCTCAGCCTCACATTCCTCTTTCCACCACTAGGGGCAGCACCCATATCTCTATAGCGCCCACCTAAATCAAAATAAACACAATACAATGATATGTACATCGCCCCCTAGTGGTGTCACAAGAGATTAGGTTCACTTTAAGATCTGGCCTTGTTGGGTCTGTGATCTGATCAAATATTTAAAGGAATAGTCCACATTGCTTTACCCTACAGCCATCCAATGGTTAATGTGCAGCAGTCAGACATCACACTATGATATCCCAACACTTATGCTTTAATTATTTGCTTGAGCTGATTGGCTTTTAAGAATTCTAGCCCCGCCCATTCCACATTCATCTCCTCCTACTTTGTCCATTCCATGATCTGATTGGCTACTGTACAAAAACTTGCACCTGTTGCTTTAAATATTCTATGATCTGATTGGTTTCTGAGTGTTCTACTGTAACTCCGCCCACTTCACAGCTTCAGCCTCCCCTCCTGTCACCATTCTGTGCTGTGATTGGCTACAGGATGTTTTATCTCCACCCATTAAAAAGTCATTACTAGCTGCTGTGATCTGATTGGCTACATAGTGTTTTACAACTCATCGCCTGATACAGTCATCTGATTGGCTACTGTATTTCCAATCCTGCCCCTGCAGAGTAGATTCTAGATGGAGCGGTTAAGAGTAAATTCTCTGTGGCCTGGCCGGGCCTAGTAGGTGGCGCCACTTGGAGTATATACTCTGTCTCTTGTGATCACCACATTCAGTTGTATCTGTATCGTCTTCATCCTCCAGTGCCCTGTGGTGACCGAGGTATTGTCAATGTATACCAGTTACCCTGCCCACCCCCTTTAGTGATACCCCCATGATACCATTGGGCACATGCAAGGTTATAGTAAGGTTGCTGGGTTGCTGAGATTTTTCTGGTCCTCCATATTCAATTCCCAAGTAGACCCGATGTCTCATTGAAGGCGACTGCCAGTAGGGGGCGTCTGGATTAGAGAATCCATTATCAGACACTCTATTAGGTATTATAGACAGAGAGAAGGGGGTCCGCCATTAAGAACCATCAACAGTTAGAGCAGATACAGAAGGGTCTCTCATTCTGGAGGACCTCGGCACTACATGGTTAGTCTATGAGCTGTGTAATACTTTATTTCACCTGTGGTGGCGCTGCAGGAAAACTGGACACTTACAGCTGGGTCCTCCTACTGCTTGATCACCAGAGCTTCAAGTAGAGGACAACCATCCATCAATGTACCACCAGGGGACCATTCTACCAAAAAGTGTCCAAAGAAGACGACCATACTTCTTGTTATATATTACGTGTTACTGGTCACAGATTTCAAAAGGAAATATCTAAGAGAACAAACCCAGGCCTTACAGCAGGGGGCGCCTTTTTTGAAAATATTATGTCCCCCCAGTCTCCTGCCATGCACCCTTCTAGTAGAAGAGATCGACACAAGTAGAGGACGTCACATGTAGTGCTTGTCCATAGTCTTATTGGCTGTGGACAATGGTGGGTGGACCATGGGGGTAACAGGTTGGGTGGTTGAGGCTGGAGCTAGGGGCACTAAGGAGTCTGGCTCTGTATGATGACCACATGGTTGACATTTTGGAGACTTCCATGACGTTCTCATTGTGGGTATTGCTCTGTAAAGTCTGGAATTGTGGGAGTCCCTAAAAAATCCTGAATTAAATTGGTAAAGTTAGACATCACCATCCAGCCTGTCCAACAATGATTCCTATCCCCGACCCAAAACAGAAGATCTCTAGGGTTCCAACCAAGATCACGACAACGGGAACCGGAAAGTTCCCCTGATTGATCTTTCATGATGCTAGTGTACTCCTCCTTAGCGCTCCTGTCACTTCTTCAGGACTATTGGGATTGGGGTCACCTTGGAAAATTAAGTATATTTAAAGAAGTATTCCGGCTCCCATGTGGTCATCAATATCACAGAATAGGTCAACATTATGTTCTACCGATCAACTGATCTGACGGCATCCTGGTAGAATCTACTACACCGGATGGGGCTGGGAGCAGCTCCGCTCCTAATCAAGTAATAGACTCAGAACTGCAGTACCCCAAAGCCACCACTATACCATGGGTGGGGCTGCAGCTTTGCACTTATCACTTGAATAGGAGCAGAGCTTCTTCCAGCCCCATCCAGTACAGGAGCTTCCACCAGCTAATCGGCGCGGGGTCCAGATGTCTACTTGTGTATAGGCCATCAGTATTAAAAAATAACACCTGAGCGCTGGAACACCCCTTTAAAGGGGATGTCAAGTGAAAAAACATGGTCAGAGTAGGTTAAAGATTATAAAGTATTTCTCATCTTATTGATCCCTGGCCAATCATGTTACAATGTTTACCGATTCTGGCTAGACTTCCACTTCCTGTTAGAGACAGGAAGTAGATGAAAGGCCCTTTCAGCCAATCAGCTGTGGGGGAAACTGTTCTCAACCTGTGATTGGCTGAGGAAGTAGAGGGATGTGGGTCCCAATGAGCGCGGCAGGGGGTCGGCGGGGTGAGTTTGCATTGTTTTATTTTTAACCCCTTCATAAATTGCTCTTTGAGCTAAAATTGAGCCCTCTATATCCGTTCTTCTCATGGTTGTTCTAAAAAAGACCATAAAAAAACAAAGTATAAAAAAAAATACACTTAGAGCCGAAGCCGCGGCGAATGCTAAATTGGGGATGAATGGCTTAGCATAGAGGAAAAAATAAAGAAATCCGGAGCCTTAGAAAATCAGGTGGGAAAATGTAAAGCTCTCGCAGGGAAGGTGGAGGAAAAGCGTTCTAAAAAGCTCATTGCTTCATCAAAATGGTTTTAGTTTTTCGGTGGGTGGTTTAGTAGTGTACTGTACCTAAACCAAAGGTGATTATAGTGTGCGGCGCAAAGAAAAGCGAATCAACAGGATTCACCGAGAGGAAATCAGACGAAATTATAGAGAATGAGCAAAATAATGAAATAGTTTGGCGGCAGATGTGGGAACAATGTCATACATTGTTTCTCTTTGATATATTTCCTCGGGGGCCGCGGGGGGCTCCAGCCTGGACGCTTTTATTGTCGAAAAGTCAAGGGAAGCTAAACACTTCCATGCAACTATTAATCAAATCGCAGGAAAATTGCTCTCATCCAAATAATTGCAGGCTAATAATAAAGACAAGATTTTAAACATAGGAAAATAAATTTTGGCGTTTTTTTAATTCCCCCCCCCCCCCTTCATTCTGCCGAGGACATTTAATAAATAACCTTTTTTGCATCGTGCCGGTAGGAGGGATTATTGTGAAGGCGAAACGTTTTAAGGAACAACATGCGCCCGCCCGGTCTCGCGTCTGAATTACCTTCTCCTGGTTTAATGTGCTCAAGCGCCTTTTATTCCTCCATTTGGTTTTCTAAGGTGTTTTTTTTTTTCTTCTTTAACAAGTTTGTTCCTTAACAAATTGCGAGATGGGAAGAAAAGGGGGTCGGGGGTGTCATTGGCTTGTTCTCGATTGGTAATGACGATAGAATGGAATTGGCGGAAAGCTGTAATCAAAAAATTCCGTTAAACTCGGTTACGGGATTTTTTTATTTTATCGTTAGAGTGTGGGGGGTTTGTTACTTTGTTACATGTTATGTTACAAACTTATGCAGATGTAGTACAGTGTTTGTACGCTGCCCTCTGGAGCGGTCAAGATAGGACTGATACCAATGGCGTAACTAGGAGTGGCGGGGCCTAGTGGCAAACTTTTGAACTGGGCTCCCCACCGACCAACGCCGAAGACCTCGGCCGACCTCCCCCCCACACACATTCCTGCACGCTCTATAATGTCCCATAGTGGCCCCTGCACACAGTATAATGTCCCATAGTGGCCCCTGCACACAGTATTATGTCCCATAGTGGCCCCTGCACACAGTATTATGCCCCATAGTGGCCCTTGTACACAGTATAATGCCCCATAGTGGCCCCTGCACACAGTATTATATCCCATAGTGTCCCCTGCACACAGTATAATGTCCCATAGTGGCCCCTGCACACAGTATTATGCACCATAGTGGCCCCTGCACACAGTATTATCCCCCATAGTGGCCCTTGTACACAGTATAATGTCCCATAGTGGCCCCTGCACACAGTATTATGTCCCATAGTGGCCCCTGCACACAGTATTATGCACCATAGTGGCCCCTGCACACAGTATTATCCCCCATAGTGGCCCTTGTACACAGTATAATGTCCCATAGTGGTCCCTGCACACAGTATTATGCACCATAGTGGCCCCTGCACACAGTATTATCCCCCATAGTGGCCCTTGTACACAGTATAATGTCCCATAGTGGCCCCTGCACACAGTATTATCCCCCATAGTGGCCCCTGCACACAGTATTATGTCCCATAGTGGCCCCTGCACACAGTATAATCCCCCATAGTGGCCCCTGCACACAGTATTATGTCCCATAGTGGCCCCTGCACACAGTATTATCCCCCATAGTGGCCCCTGCACACAGTATTATGTCCCATAGTGGCCCCTGCACACAGTATTATGCCCCATAGTGGCCCCTGCACACAGTATTATGCCCCATAGTGGTCCCTGACCACAGTATTATTGCCCCATAGTGGCCCCTGCACACAGTGTTATGCCCCATAGTGGCCCCTGCACACAGTGTTATGCCCCATAGTGGCCCCTGCACACAGTATTATGCCCCATAGTGGCCCCTGCACACAGTATTATCCCCCATAGTGGCCACTGCACACAGTATAATGTCCCATAGTGGCCCCTGCACACAGTATTATGCACCATAGTGGCCCCTGCACACAGTATTATGCACCATAGTGGCCCCTGCACACAGTATTATGTCCCATAGTGGCCCCTGCACACAGTATAATGTCCCATAGTGGCCCTTGCACACAGTATTATGTCCCATAGTGGCCCCTGCACACAGTATTATGTCCCATAGTGGCCCTTGCACACAGTATTATGCCCCATAGCGACCCCTGCACACAGTATTATGTCCCATAGTGGCCCCTGCACACAGTATTATGCCCCATAGTGGCCCCTGCACACAGTATTATGCCCCATAGTGACCCCTGTACACAGTATAATGTCCCATAGTGGCCCCTGCACACAGTATTATCCCCCATAGTGGCCCCTGCACACAGTATAATGTCCCATAGTGGCCCCTGCACACAGTATTATCCCCCATAGTGGCCCCTGCACACAGTATTATGTCCCATAGTGGCCCCTGCACACAGTATTATCCCCCATAGTGGCCCCTGCACACAGTATTATCCCCCATAGTGGCCCCTGCACACAGTATAATGTCCCATAGTGGCCCTTGCACACAGTATAATGTCCCATAGTGGCCCCTGCACACAGTATTATGTCCCATAGTGGCCCCTGCACACAGTATTATGTCCCATAGTGGCCCCTGCACACAGTATTATGCCCCATAGTGACCCCTGCACACAGTATTATGTCCCATAGTGGCCCCTGCACACAGTATTATGCCCCATAGTGGCCCCTGCACACAGTATTATGCCCCATAGTGGCCCCTGCACACAGTATTATCCCCCATAGTGGCCCCTGTACACAGTATAATGTCCCATAGTGGCCCCTGCACACAGTATTATCCCCCATAGTGGCCCCTGCACACAGTATTATCCCCCATAGTGGCCCCTGCACACAGTATTATGCCCCATAGTGGCCCCTGCACACAGTATTATCCCCCATAGTGGCCCCTGCACACAGTATTATGCCCCATAGTGGCCCCTGCACACAGTATTATGCCCCATAGTGGCCCCTGCACACAGTATTATGCACCATAGTGGCCCCTGCACACAGTATTATGCACCATAGTGGCCCCTGCACACAGTATTATGCACCATAGTGGCCCCTGCACACAGTATTATGCACCATAGTGGCCCCTGCACACAGTATTATGCACCATAGTGGCCCCTGCACACAGTATTATGCACCATAGTGGCCCCTGCACACAGTATTATGTCCCATAGTGGCCCCTGCACACAGTATTATCCCCCATAGTGGCCCCTGCACACAGTATTATGTCCCATAGTGGCCCCTGCACACAGTATTATGTCCCATAGTGGCCCCTGCACACAGTATTATGTCCCATAGTGGCCCCTGCACACAGTTTTATCCCCCATAGTGGCCCCTTCACACAGTATTATGTCCCATAGTGGCCCCTGCACACAGTATTATGTCCCATAGTGGCCCCTGAAAAAAGTATTATGCCCCATAGTGGTCCCTGACCACAGTATTATTGCCCCATAGTGGCCCCTGCACACAGTGTTATGCCCCATAGTGGCTCCTGCACACAATATTATGCCCCATAGTGGCCCCTGCACACAGTATAATGTCCCATAGTGGCCCCTCCAGACAGTATAATGTCCCATAGTGGCCCCTGCACACAGTATTATCCCCCATAGTGGCCCCTGCACACAGTATTATGTCCCATAGTGGTCCCTGTACACAGTATTATCCCCCATAGTGGCCCCTGCACACAGTATTATGTCCCATAGTGGTCCCATCACACAGTATTATGTCCCATAGTGGCCCCTCCACACAGTATTATGTCCCATAGTGGCCCCTGCACACAGTATTATGTCCCATAGTGGCCCCTGAAAAAAGTATTATGCCCCATAGTGGCCCCTGCACACAGTATTATACCCCATAGTGGCCCCTGCACACAGTATTATGCCCCATAGTGGCTCCTGTATACAGTATTATGTCCCATAGTGGCCCCTGCACACAGTATAATGTCCCATAGTGGCCCCTTCAGACAGTATAATGTCCCATAGTGGCTCCTGCACACAGTATTATCCCCCATAGTGGCCCCTGTACACAGTATTATCCCCCATAGTGGCCCCTCCACACAGAATAATGTCCCATAGTGGTCCCATCACACAGTATTATGTCCCATAGTGGCCCCTCCACACAGTATTATGTCCCATAGTGGCCCCTGCACACAGTATTATGTCCCATAGTGGTCCCTGTACACAGTATTATCCCCCATAGTGGCCCCTGCACACAGTATTATGTCCCATAGTGGCCCCTGCACACAGTATTATGTCCCATAGTGGCCCCTGCACACAGTATTATGTCTCATAGTGGTCCCTGCACACAGTATTATGTCCCATAGTGGCCCCTGCACACAGTATTATGTCCCATAGCGGCCCCTGCACACAGTATTATGTCCCATAGTGGTCCCTGTACACAGTATTATCCCCCATAGTGGTCCCTGCACACAGTATTATGTCCCATAGTGGCCCCTGCACACAGTATTATGTCCCATAGTGGTCCCTGTACACAGTATTATCCCCCATAGTGGCTCCTGCACACAGTATTATACCCCATAGTGGCCCCTGCACACAGTATTATACCCCATAGTGGTCCCTGTACACAGTATTATCCCCCATAGTGGTCCCTGCACACAGTATTATGTCCCATAGTGGCCCCTGCACACAGTATTATGTCCCATAGTGGTCCCTGTACACAGTATTATCCCCCATAGTGGCCCCTGCACACAGTATTATGTCCCATAGTGGCCCCTGCACACAGTATTATGTCCCATAGTGGTCCCTGTACACAGTATTATCCCCCATAGTGGCCCCTGCACACAGTATTATGTCCCATAGTGGCCCCTGCACACAATATTATACCCCATTGTGAACACACATCAACAATTATTATACTCTGGGGTCTTTTCAGACTGAGAGGGGATACCAACATAAAAAACCCTGTTAATTACCTCTCCCTGGCTCTGCTGCAGTCCTCGGTGGTATCGGCCATCTTCAATGACGTCCGGGACGTCACATGACCCGGGATGCAGGCGCCAGTCATGTGACGTCAGGGACGTCACAGTAGTAGGCCTGAAGCCTGTCTGGAGACCGGAGATTTAAGTCTGAAAAGACCCCCGAGTATAATAATATTGTTTGTGGGGCCCCCAATGTCACTTTCCGATCCCGGCCCCTGCCAGGATCAGTAAGTAAATAAGGCCCCTTACCGGCTGGAGTAACGGCCTATTAAGAAAAAAAACGCAGCAGTAGCAGCTGTCGCTGGGCCTTAATGTCCTGGACCCTGTGGCAGCCGCTACCCCTGATACCCCGGTAGTTACGCCACTGGCTGATACCTTGTGCTGTCTGCAGCTCATGTTTAGGCTTTGCTGTATAGATTGGGGCAGAATAATCGGAGTCATCTCAATATCCAGATATGTAAGAGGGTTAGAGACAAGTGAACCTCCCAACTAAGATCTGTTTAGGGTTTGGCTGGCTTAAGATAGAACTGGAAGTGAAATTATTTTACTGGTATAATAGGTGGGGGTCCAGGGGAGGTATAAAAAATAACATAAATTCATACTTACCTTCATTAACCTCTTTTTGAGTCACCTCAATGATGCCATGTGCTCAAGGTGATTGGGCCACAATAATGACATGGACACACCGAGCACCATAATGTCAGTCCCAATCACAGGCCTCAGGGGTGACCCCGGGCGTCCAATATCCTGCATGGGTGTCGTGTAGTGAGCTCCCTCTAGTGGCCGCTATAGACTCTACAAGTAAAGGGGTGCACTTCAGTCCCCACTCACCCTAAACTTCAGCAGTCATACGGTTTGCCTCAATGGCAGGTAAGCCACCAACTCCCATTGTCCCCTGCCAGGTACATAACGGGGGTTGGAATTTTGCAAGAGCAGGTCAGAAAGCAATGCAAGGTGCAGAAGTAACAGGCATGGGATAACCCCTGACCCCCTTCTTCAGGCTTGATAACATGCAGAGGATTGGGTTTGTTCCGCATTGCCTTGCACCCCTGCAGCCGCACCCCTGCCGTCCTCCTAGGCGCCCCTGCATTGTGCAGTATTTACACTGAACGTCATTGATTTGACTATTCCCCTGACGAGAGAGGTTAATACAATATGTAAATGCGGATTCCGTTCATCCATCTTCGTTTGATCCCTAATTGAAAAGTATTTATACAAATCAACATTCACCATTCTCCTGATTAACCTCGGACCCCGCTCACATGAGAGAAATCCTCGGCTCGTGATCAAAGGTGAAATAATTGGACGTATCAATTTTAATTACGGCCAATTAAAGGCACATAAATATATCTGCCCAAGGATCGATACGGATTTGTAATATTTCTCGCCGAGACGTCGTCCACTGATTCATTATTGATTATCCGACCGCCCGGAGACGGTAATTAAATCATGTGTGGAATGTAGAAGAGGGACGGGGGCGGCCGCCATGTTTGCCTCCAACTTCCAACACAGGATAGTTTTGGACAAGAAGAATGAAGAGTTGCTCTATTCTAGAAACAGTGCCGCGCCTGTCTGTAGGTTCTGTCTGGTATTGCGGCTCGGATCTAATGCAGAGAATAGGGCTGCGGTGTAATACCGGGCACAACCTATAGAGAAGTGTGGCGCTATTTCTGGAAGAAGTAGCCATGGCACAAAAATATCAAAATGTACTGAAGATAGGAGGAAGAAAAAGTGTAGATAGAGCCCCATCCTCAAAACAGGGGTAGGAATTTTCCAAAAATTGTCAAAAGGTGCGGAAATTGGTTGTCAATCCTTTGGATCCAGTGTCACCAACTATATGACTATATATGACTATACAGCCACTATCCTATTAATATTATAAAGGTGAAAGTTTGTGTGTTTGGATGTTTGGAAACCCGCTCCACCAATTTGGCTGAAATTTTCCACAAACATAGTCACTACACTCGATTGTGCAATAGGCTACTTTTCGTCACAATATTTTTTCCCAGGACCCCCCCAAAACCCAAACTCACATCACTATCTCTGCAATCTCACACACTTTGGACCATAGCAAGCCACAAAATTCATATTACCCTCTACAGCAGAGGTCAGCATGCCAAGAGTGGCACTCCTGCCATATTTCACTGGCACACCAGCAGCACAGGACCTGCAAGAGTTAAATGAAGTCCGTGCTCTGCTAGAGCTGAGGCATAAGGACACTCCCCTTTGAGAGGGGTGCAGGAAACCCAGGGGGTGGAGCTTAATCGCTCAGGTCTCTGCCTGCTATAGTGGTGTGCATCCTGCTAACATTCCCCGAGGAGAAGAGGAAGCTGCTAGCAAAGTGACACTGAAAAACACACAGGTACATAGGATTACTGTTCTCATTAATGTCCGGCATTTGGGGTTATTAGTTTAGTCTTAGTAACTCCATGTGCCTCACATTAATAGGAATAAACCCCATCATGTCCCTCATATTAACCCCTGTGTGCCTCACATTAATAGGAATAAACCCCATCATATACCTCATATTAACCCCTGTGTGCCTCATATAAAGGTTACTAATATGTGAGACATATGGAGGTAATAATAAAAAACCTCAATAATGAAGATACTTAATTATTACCTCCAAGTCTCTCACATATCAGTAACTCTTACACAAGGGTTAATGTGAGGGACATGATCGGGTTAATTGCTATTAATAAGAGGCACATGGAGTTACTACACTGTCATGCACAGGGCCAGACTTTATGTGGCTGCTCGAGAGTATCCTGTGCCCAAAACTGACATGTACTGGCGGAAAATAACAACTCATACAATGTCGTATATCGAAGTATATTAACCTGAAATACCTCTGTCCCAAAGACACTATGTACAGTTTATACCAACACCGTATAGCGGCTGAAATACAAATTACATTCAACACAAAAGTCTCATGTGCTCTCAGAATTACAGCAACAACAAGATACACAGTTACATTTCATATCCCATACCTTATACACAGTATGAAAACCTTACCCACGCCTGTATATACCCACTGCTACAATCACCGCAGACGAAGTCGCGGGTACCAACTAGTGTGTTCATATTTGGGCACTAAATGACTGTATACAGGCACTATATGTTCATATTCAGGCACTATATGACTGTATACAGGCACTATATGTTCATATTCAGGCACTATATGACTGTATACGGGCGCTATATGACTATATTCAGGCACTATATGACTGTATACGGGCACTATATGACTGTATACGGGCGCTATATGTTTATATTCAGGCACTATATGACTGTATACGGGCGCTATATGTTCATATTCAGGCACTATATGACTGTATACGGGTGCTATGCTCTGTATTAATAGAAGCCCCCCCCCCCCCTACACCTTCCACCAGCCTTGAATTTAACCCTTTCTGTATCCATTGTCTGTAGAATCGGATAAGTCTGAGCTTTGTTCTCGCCCTTCCCTTCGCCTCCGGCGCCGCACCAGGCCTCCGCCTATAGTCACAGTGTAACTCCCCGTATACTGGCGTCACGCGGGCGGATCTGGCGGATTTGGCGCTCGCTGTGTTTGGTAACAATGTTTCAGCTGTGAAATTCTTCCAATGCTTTAATAAACACAGAACTGCAGCGATGATAATTATTCCTCGTATTTCATTTACAGAGAAATCCTTCCGCCGTGAGACTTGAGAAGACGATGGAACGCGAGGACGGTTCGACATTTTTAATTAGATTTTTTTTGTTTTTTAGAAGTCCATTTATCTTAATTGAAGCGGCTGTAACACAGGCAGTGTGACGCGTCCTGAAATATTACTACAGCCAGCGCACAAAGTGTCCGATATTACCGTATCCCGGGTGCGCTGCGGCGCAGTAATGGACGCCGTGACTGGGGCACTCGCTAGAAAGGCGACTTATAATTGCATCGGCTATTTATAGTCACTTGTTACATTTTATTCCGTCCGCGGATACTTTCATCTTTTATTTGTTTCATTTAGAAAAAATAGACCTGACACCCAACGGTGCGGCCGCCATGGGAAGCGACACCCCAAAAATATTACAGACACCCCTGTCTGTATGACCAGGGACGGAACAGAGGTGTCACAGATAAAACGGATCCCCCCCATGGCCACAACAGGGTGCTGGGAAAGGGGATGTCCATGGTCAGAGACCCTTTAATAACATTAAAGGGATTGCCCATGGTCAGAGGACCCTTTAATGTAACATTAAAGGGATTGTCCATAATCAGAGGACCCTTTACTATAACATTAAAGGGATTGTCCATGGTCAGAGGACCCTTTACTATAACATTAAAGGGATTGTCCATAGTCAGAGGACCCTTTAATATAACATTAAAGAGATTGTCCATGGTCAGAGGACCCTTTGTTATAACATTAAAGGGATTGTCCATGGTCAGAGGACCCTTTAATATAACATTAAAGGGATTGTCCATAGTCAGAGGGCCCTTTATTATAACATTAAAGGGATTGTCCATGGTCAAAGGGCCCTTTAATTAACATTAAAGGGATTTCCATGGTCAGAGGACCCTTTAATATAACATTAAAGAGATTGTCCATGGTCAGAGGACCCTTTGTTATAACATTAAAGGGATTGTCCATGGTCAGAGGACCCTTTAATATAACATTAAAGGGATTGTCCATAGTCAGAGGTCCCTTTATTATAACATTAAAGGGATTGTCCATGGTCAAAGGGCCCTTTAATTAACATTAAAGGGATTTCCATGGTCAGAGGACCCTTTACTATAACATTAAAGGGATTGTCCATAGTCAGAGGACCCTTTAATATAACATTAAAGAGATTGTCCATGGTCAGAGGACCCTTTGTTATAACATTAAAGGGATTGTCCATGGTCAGAGGACCCTTTAATATAACATTAAAGGGATTGTCCATAGTCAGAGGGCCCTTTAATATAACATTAAAGGGATTGTCCATAGTCAGAGGACCCTTTATTATAACATTAAAGGGATTGTCCATGGTCAGAGGACCCTTTACTATAACATGAAAGGGATTGTCCATGGTCAGAGGACCCTTTAATGTAACATTAAAGGGATTGTCCATAGTCATTAAAGGGATTGTCCATGGTCAGAGGACCCCTTTGGAATGTTATTAAGAGTTTGTCCATGGTCAGGGGGCCGCTTTGACATGTCATTAAAGGGGTTGTCTATGGTCAGGGGACCCCTTTGACATGTCATTAAAGGGGTTGTCCATGATCAGAAGACCCCTTTGAAATTTTATTAAGGGGTTGTCCTTGGTTTGAGGACCCCTTTAAAATTCCAATAAAGGGGTTGTCCATGCTCAGAGGACCGCTTTGAAACCTGCACTCCCCGATTCCCCTGCAGATCACTCCTGATCGTTGATGGTCCCAGTAACAGGACACACTCTGATCAGCCATATTTTTAGGGACCCTACTAACAAAATAAAAAAATTTGCAAAAAGTTTCTTAAGAAAGGCTAAAACAGAACACCTTTCTCGAGTTTCTTCTCCCCGGTGCGTCCTATTAATACATGAGACATGTCATAGTCCTTAATAACTTGGTTTAACAAATTCGACTCCGTGGCTCTATTTTTGCATTACTTTTCTTTTGGATTGGCTTAGGGCAAAAAACAACTCGGCAGGAAGTGATTTGTCCTACCAGGATAGATAAGGCATGAAGTGATGCTTTCTGCATCCATTCTTTTTATAACCAGCGCACTGCTGTGATAGAGGAACAGATAATCGTTCTCATGTTGTTTATCAGTTATTATTCATTTCACTAGAATACAAAAACATATTAAAATATAGTCAATGGCATCATATATCCTGTCCCCGCGCTAGTTAAGGAGCCGGCAACCCCGCGCAATATCAGTCTGAGATACATTAATTAACATTTTCAATTAAGCATTTTCACTTTATTCTTTCCAATTAATAATTTTATGGAAAGCCCACGCTAGGAGGAAAAACTTAAGAACCACAATGCCTTAAAAATGATTTCCGCCCATGGTCCTATCGACAACTTTACAGTTAAAGGGGACCTCTCACCCCTTCCACCTCTTTGCATCATGACGTAGGTTCCTCTCTACTGATTCTGACGCAGTTGGAATTTTTTCTCTAGCCCCCACCATTCCTGAGCAATCAGTTGTAATAGTTGCAGCACCGTTATAGGCTCTGCTTTCAGGTGGGCGGTCCCTGACTATCTACTCCAGTCCAGGAACCGCCCACTTACCAGAAGACAGCATAATTGTGCTGCAAATAACAGCACTGATTGCTCAGGAACGGTGGGGGCTAGAGAAAAAATTCCAACTGCGTCAGAATCAGTGGGGCAATGTCTATTCAATGAGTCAAAGAGAAAGGGTGTGCTCCATTATTGTCATTGCATGCTACAGAAGTCCCGCTACATCTGTATATGTTTACATTTTACTTGTCTGGTTCCTCCTCCCCTCCATCTATTCTCCATAGACTTCTATAGGTGCATGTAATCTGATCCCTCCTGAGTTGTCAGTGCATCTTGGGAGACCGAGACAGATTCAGTAGAGATTTTATAATGAGCATAATGTTTAAAGAGGAGGAAGAAAAGAACCTGCTAAGTGGGAAAGGAGCATTATTCTCTGATCAGATACATTACACGGTATTATATTCCATTCTCCTGCGTTATTGATTTATGTAGAGGTGAGATGTCAGCCGCCAGTTATATCTCCCATGTGTGCATTGCTCTATTTCGTCACACAAAACAGATTAGTTTTTATTGAAAGCAATTAAGAATACGGCCCTTTGTGTAGACTTTGCTGTTTCGAGCCTGTTATGGCGCCTCCTGTTGTTCTTTTCATTCCCTGATTGATTCCGGTTATTATGCAGGTCCGTCAGTAAGAATCTCTAGTAATGGAAGAGAAGCGGCTGCTATAGGGGAATAAGAGAGAATGACGCATCAGGTGAATGAGAGGGAGGGGGTGTCATGGCAAGTATGTAACAGCAGGGGGCGCAATAAGAAGGATGTAACAGCAGGGGGCGTCATGACAAGTATGTAACAGCAGGGGGTGCAATAAGAAGGATATAACAGCAGGGGGTGCAATACGAAGGATATAACAGCAGAGGGTGCAATAAGAAGGATGTAACAGCAGGGGGCATCATGGCAAGTATGTAACAGCAGGGGGTGCAATAAGAAGGATATAACAGCAGGGGGTGCAATACGAAGGATATAACAGCAGAGGGTGCAATAAGAAGGATGTAACAGCAGGGGGCGTCATGACAAGTATGTAACAGCAGGGGGTGCAATAAGAAGGATGTAACAGCAGGGGGTGCAATAAGAAGGATGTAACAGCAGGGGGCGTCATGACAAGTATGTAACAGCAGAGGGTGCAATAAGAAGGATATAACAGCAGGGGGTGCAATACGAAGGATATAACAGCAGAGGGTGCAATAAGAAGGATGTAACAGCAGGGGGCGTCATGACAAGTATGTAACAGCAGGGGGTGCAATAAGAAGGATGTAACAGCAGGGGGTGCAATAAGAAGGATGTAACAGCAGGGGGAGCAATAGGAAGGATGTAACAGCAGGGGGCGCAATAAGAAGGATATAACAGCAGGAGGTGCAATAAGAAGTATGTAACAGCAGGGGGTGTCATGACAAGTGTAGTCAGTGACAGTGGAGAAGTTACATAACCCTACAATCCCCTACAGTGCTGATCCAGGGGAAGGCAAAAACCACATGAGGCTCCAGCCAATTGCCCTATTTCTGCAGAATTGTATGTTTTAGGGAGTCTGTCAGCAGAAAAAGGGGTACGAGACTAGTGGCAGCACCTTGTAGGGCGAGGTCTATACTTTCCAAAGATGTCTTTCTTATTCTGCATTGTAGCTCCAATTTTATGAAAATCAGGATTTTATTGTTAGGCAAATTTGCTGAAATGGTCTTTATTGCAGTTTCTTCTCCTGCTGGGGCCTCATTGTATGCAGAAAGAATAGACGCCGCCCTACAAGGTGCTGCTATTAGTCTGATAGACTCCCTGAAGGGGGGGGGGGGAAGCGTCCACATGAATAACGTATGGCACAAAATAGGAAATACATAATGAACTGTGCTGGATCTATAATGTCCCATAGAGGCCCCTGCACACAGTATTATGCCCCATAGTGGCCCCTGCACACAGTATTATGCCCCATAGTGTCCCCTGCACACAGTACTATGCCCCATAGTGGCCCCTGCACACAGTATTATGCCCCACAGTGGCCCTTGTACACTGTATTATGTCCCATAGTGGCCCCTGCACACAGTATTATCCCCCATAGTGGCCCCTGCACACAGTATTATCCCCCATAGTGGCCCCTGCACACAGTATTATGCCCCATAGTGGCCCCTGCACACAGTATTATCACCCATAGTGGCCCCTGCACACAGTATTATGCCCCATAGTGGCCCCTGCACACAGTATTATCACCCATAGTGGCCCCTGCACACAGTATTATGCCCCATAGTGGCCCCTGCACACAGTATTATCCCCCATAGTGGCCCCTGCACACAGTATTATGTCCCTTAGTGGCCCCTGCACACAGTATTATGCCCCATAGTGTCCCCTGCACACAGTATAATGCCCCATAGTGGCCCCTGCACACAGTATTATGCCCCATTGTGGCCCTGCACACAGTATTATGCCCCATAGTGGCCCCTGCACACAGTATTATGCCCCATAGTGGCTCCTGCACACAGTATTATGTCCCATAGTGGCCCCTGCACACAGTATTATGTCCCATAGTGGCCCCTGCACACAGTATTATGTCCCTTAGTGGCCCCTGCACACAGTATTATGCCCCATAGTGGCCCCTGCACACAGTATTATCCCCCATAGTGCCCCCTGCACACAGTATTATCCCCCATAGTGGCCCCTGCACACAGTATTATCCCCCATAGTGTCCCCTGCACACAGTATTATGTCCCATAGTGTCCCCTGCACACAGTATTATGCCCCATTGTGGCCCTGCACACAGTATTATGCCCCATAGTGGCCCCTGCACACAGTATTATCCCCCATAGTGTCCCCTGCACACAGTATTATCCCCCATAGTGTCCCCTGCACACAGTATTATGTCCCATAGTGGCCCCTGCACACAGTATTATGTCCCATAGTGTCCCCTGCACACAGTATTATGTCCCATAGTGGCCCCTGCACACAGTATTATCCCCCATAGTGTCCCCTGCACACAGTATTATGTCCCATAGTGGTCCCTGCACACAGTATTATGTCCCATAGTGTCCCCTGCACACAGTATTATACCCCATAGTGGCCCCTGCACACAGTATTATACCCCATAGTGTCCCCTGCACACAGTATAATGCCCCATAGTGGCCCCTCCATCTAGCAAGTCCCACATAATGCCCCTACAATAAATAAAAATGGGGAAAAAAATACATACATATAGATGAATGAACCGGATCTTTTTACAAATTTTCCAAAATGTAGACTTCAAATGATCCTGAAATCTTTGGGGTTTGCTATTCATCTATGTGTCAGGACGTGGACATGATCCACATAACCACTGAAGCCCAATCACAGACCTTGACAGTCCCCGATGTCACTTATTAGGCAAGAAGAGGCCTGAAGAGGACAGGGACCCATTCCAGAGCCCGGGAGAGGTGAGTAAGACTGTTTGCAATGTTGACTCACCTCGCCTGGGTCTGGAGAGACCCCAGAGTATAACAAGAGTAATCCTGACTTGGACACGGTCAGTCTAAACTGCATGATGACCCATATCAATATTTACAAGGTAAACTTGCAAGGTTTGCACAACAAGTACTCACCTCCCGTAGACTCCTTTGCCTTGCCTCAATAACCAGTTGTATCGGTGAATGCAGTCACATCGTAATGGGGGCAAATGGGCAATTACTTGCTATTGGGCCACTTGCAGCCTCGAGCCCCAGACAACCACCCCTGGTTACATAGATGTGACCTAGACCTCCTGCAATGTTAGGGGTAAGTCTGACGGGGTGCGGCAGTGAGACCATTCCAGAGAACAGGTGCAGCATGAGAGGCCTCACTGTGAGAAGACACGAGATGGGAGATGAATCCAACTGACACAATACAAGGATCATTTTCCCTCGTTTTATATTCGCTGCAAATATTGTGGCATCGACTAAAATTCCAACGCGACGTTAATTCGCTACAATAGCGCCATTAAGACATTAGAAAAACAAAATCAAGCCCACGTCGTTAAATCAGCCGTCATTACTCTTCCCCGCGCTCGGCAGCCTTTGCCGGATATTGACCTTTCGCGAGGGGAGATTGAGGATCCCTGTGTATTACAGAAAACATTTGGAGGCCGAGGACGCTATTAACGTCCGCTTTAATTATTTTAGGATCTCCATGCAAATAAAGGGCAATAACTGGCGGGTCCGATCCAACGACAGTAACATGGAGGGGACGCCGCTTCCATCTTCTGTTTCCCACTCTATTCTGGTAGGCAATTTTCCTTGTCGCACGCTGAGCATGCATTTAGATAGAAGTCACTGACAGACAGAATTGGCTTATGAATTAATTTCGCTAATGTTACAATGTTCACATGATAGCACTTTGCCTGACATGTAAAAAAATAAGCACATTATAGCCCGGCGGGGGAGATCTTACCAGTTACATTTTTATGCAAGTATTTTATAGACAGAGATTCCTGGGTCACTATAATCAAAGCGCACAGTTTTGTTGCTCTGCCGGCTCATGATGAAGGGCAGCACTTACACTATTTCACAGTCTTCTGGAGACGAAACATTGTCAGACCATTAAAGGGAAAGAGACCAAAGAATGCGGCATTAACTGTGACCATATATTACCATACTGATCCTGAGTTACATCCTGTATTATACTCCAGAGCTACGCTCACTATTCTGCTGGTACAGTCACTGTGTACATACATTACATTACTTATCCTGTATTATACTCCAGAGCTGCACTCACTATTCTGCTGGTGCAGTCACTGTGTACATACATTACATTACTTATCCTGTATTATACTCCAGAGCTGCGCTCACTATTCTGCTGGTACAGTCACTGTGTACATACATTACATTACTTATCCTGTATTATACTCCAGAGCTGTGCTCACTATTCTGCTGGTACAGTCACTGTGTACATACATTACATTACTTATCCTGTATTATACTCCAGAGCTGCGCTCACTATTCTGCTGGTACAGTCACTGTGTATATACATTACATTACTTATCCTGTATTATACTCCAGAGCTGCGCTCACTATTCTGCTGGTACAGTCACTGTGTATATACATTACATTACTTATCCTGTATTATACTCCAGAGCTGCGCTCACTATTCTGCTGGTACAGTCACTGTGTACATACATTTCATTACTTATCCTGTATTATACTCCAGAGCTGTGCTCACTATTCTGCTGGTACAGTCACTGTGTACATACATTACATTACTTATCCTGTATTAAACTCCAGAGCTGCGCTCACTATTCTGCTGGTGCAGTCACTGTGTACATACATTACATTACTTATCCTGTATTATACTCCAGAGTTACGCTCACTATTCTGTTGGTGTAGTCACTGTGTACATACATTACATTACTTATCCTGTATTATACTCCAGAGCTGCGCTCACTATTCTGCTGGTACAGTCACTGTGTACATACATTACATTACTTATCCTGTATTATACTCCAGAGCTGCGCTCACTATTCTGCTGGTACAGTCACTGTGTACATACATTGCATTACTTATCCTGTATTATACTCCAGAGCTGCGCTCACTATTCTGCTGGTGCAGTCACTGTGTACATACATTACATTACTTATCCTGTATTATACTCCAGAGCTGCGCTCACTATTCTGCAGGTACAGCCACTGTGTACATACATTACATTACTTATCCTGTATTATACTCCAGAGCTGCGCTCACTATTCTGCAGGTACAGTCACTGTGTACATACATTACATTACTTATCCTGTATTATACTCCAGAGCTGCGCTCACTATTCTGCTGGTGCAGTCACTGTGTACATACATTACATTACTTATCCTGTATTATACTCCAGAGCTGCGCTCACTATTCTGCTGGTGCAGTCACTGTGTACATACATTACATTACTTATCCTGTATTATACTCCAGAGCTGCGCTCACTATTCTGCTGGTACAGTCACTGTGTACATACATTACATTACTTATCCTGTATTATACTCCAGAGCTGCGCTCACTATTCTGCTGGTGCAGTCACTGTGTACATACATTACATTACTTATCCTGTATTATACTCCAGAGCTGCGCTCACTATTCTGCTGGTGTAGTCACTGTGTACATACATTACATTACTTATCCTGTATTATACTCCAGAGCTGCGCTCACTATTCTGCTGGTACAGTCACTGTGTACATACATTACATTACTTATCCTGTATTATACTCCAGAGCTGCGCTCACTATTCTGCTGGTGCAGTCACTGTGTACATACATTACATTACTTATCCTGTATTATACTCCAGAGCTGCGCTCACTATTCTGCTGGTGTAGTCACTGTGTACATACATTACATTACTTATCCTGTATTATACTCCAGAGCTGCGCTCACTATTCTGCTGGTACAGTCACTGTGTACATACATTACACTACTTATCCTGTATTATACTCCAGAGCTGCGCTCACTATTCTGCTGGTGCAGTCACTGTGTACATACATTACATTACTTATCCTGTATTATACTCCAGAGCTGCGCTCACTATTCTGCTGGTACAGTCACTGTGTACATATATTACATTACTTATCCTGTATTATACTCCAGAGCTGCGCTCACTATTCTGCTGGTACAGTCACTGTGTACGTACATTACATTACTTATCCTGTATTATACTCCAGAGCTGCGCTCACTATTCTGCTGGTACAGTCACTGTGTACATATATTACATTACTTATCCTGTATTATACTCCAGAGCTGCGCTCACTATTCTGCTGGTACAGTCACTGTGTACGTACATTACATTACTTATCCTGTATTATACTCCAGAGCTGCGCTCACTATCAAGATGGGACAAGCAAATGGAGACATAGAAGACACATCATTGGTCAATAACCATAGGCATATATTTTTGGGCAATGTTCAAATCTGCCTCCATAGGAAGGGGTGCGAGGGAGGGTCCCTAGGCTGTCAATAAGAGATGGCTGTATTGTTACATTGGAATTTTCATCCATTTTTTATGTCTTAGCGAGATGGAACAAACAAACAGAAACTTAGAAGACAAACCAGAGGTCAATAACCAAGGAGACTCCAAGCACCAGGTTCTAACACCAGGAGGGGGAGATAAAGGCACAGATTTTGGGACAATGGTCAGATCTGCCTTGAATGACTGTCCTGGGGCCGTGAATGGAATTTTTCCCCAATATAATTTGACATCTTAGCGAATATTGGAGGAGGTAACAATAAGACTCTATCAACAGCGGGAATATTTTGCGTCTCCTCCAGACCCCGCCAGATAACGGCCTGGACAATGGTGGGAATTGGGTCTATTGACGGCGTCCTCCATGGCCGCCGAGCCTGCGAGTGGAATATTTTCTGAAGATGAAAAGACAGTGAACATTGTATTATTGATGTAGGGACTCGTCTTCAGGCCCCAGCGCTACTGGAACAGATTGTCTCCTCCAACCCCGGTCCAAACGACATCTGATTCTCCCGGTGGCAGCCATCCAAGTCTATCTGGACAGGCAGTGCCTGAATGAACTTTGCTCCTGGATGTTTTTTTGACGGTGTTTATCAGCAGTTTTCAAGCTGTTGAAGTCATCTTGGCAGAGCTCTTCAAAGTAATCACATATTCTGGTTTTTAATGCTCAGCAATCCCTCCGATTTTTGGGTTCATTATTATTCCACGGAGTAGAACTCGTCTTGGAATAATGAAGAAGGAGGATTTACAAATCCTATAGAAATGATAAGAACATAATATATACGTGTGAGAGGGAACAAAGCAACGGCACAAAGGGCAACAAACTCGGCTCTGCTACATCTCTATATCTATCATGCAGAACGGGTTTTATGGTGTTACATTGTTTCATTTTGTAAGGGTAGCGAATCCCTGCCCTCGATACAGCGTATGCCTGGATTAACCCCCTCCGGACCCTGACATTTTTACTGCATTCCGCCATAACTTTCATATTTTCTACATGTCTGTGAACAGAAGACACGGGGAGACCAGCACTGGAGCCCGGGAGAGGTGAGTAATGCTGTTTATTATGTTTAATCACTTCCCCCGGGGTCTCTGGTAGGGCTGAGCGATCGGGATCTGGAAAGATGATTGAAAATCAGATTTTAAAAACGATCCTGAAATCTCAAGATCGGCTCAACCCTACTCCGTAAACATAAAGTGACTAGGGTTGAGCAATTGGGATCGGGAAAGATCGGATCCCGATCGGCAATCGAGCAAATTTCACGATCGTGATCGGCTGCAAAATGATCGAAAATCAGATTTTAAAAACGATCCTGAAATCTCAAGATCGGCTCAACCCCACTCCATAAATATAAAGTAACTAGGGTTGAGCAATTGGGATCGGGAAAGATCGGCACCGGAGCCCGGGAGAGGTGAGTAATGCTGTTTATTATGTTTAATCACTTCTCCGGTGTCTCCAGTAGGGTCGAGCGATCGGGATCTGGAAAGATGATTGAAAATCAGATTTTAAAAACAATCCTGAAGTCTCAAGATCGGCTCAACCCTACTCCATAAACATAAAGTAACTAGGGTTGAACAATTGGGATCGGGAAAGATCGGATCCCGATCGTCGATCGAGCAAATTTCATGATCGGGATCGGCTGGAAAATGATTGAAAATCACATTTTAAAAACGATCCTGAAATCTCAAGATCAGCTCAACCCCACTCCATAAAGTAACTAGGGTTGAGCAATTGGGAACGGGAAAGATCGGCACCAGAGCCCGGGAGAGGTGAGTAATGCTGTTTATTATGTTTAATCACTTCCCCCAGGGTCTCTGGTAGAGTTGAGCGATCAGGATCTGGAAAGATGATTGAAAATCAGATTTTAAAAACAATCCTGAAATCTCAAGTTCGGCTCAACCCCACTCCATAAACATAAAGTAACTAGGGTTTAGCAATTGTGATTGGGAAAGATCGGCACCGGAGCCCGGGAGAGGTGAGTACTGCAGTTTATTATATTTAATCACGTCCCCGGGGTCTCCGGTAGGGCTGAGCAATCGGGATCTGGAAAGATGATTGAAAATTGGATTTTAAAAACGATCCTGAAGTCTCAAGATCGGCTCAACCCCCACTCTATAAACATAAAGTAACTAGGGTTGAGCAATTGGGATCGGGAAAGATCGGATCCCGATCGGGGATCGAGCAAATTTCACGATCGGGATCGGCTGGAAAATGATCAAAAATCAGATTTTAAAAACGATCCTGAAATCTCAAGATCGGCTCAACCCTGGATTCTGGTCATTATATCCTGGGGTCTGAAGACACCCTAGAGTATAATAAGGGTTTGTGGGTGGCAGCAATAGCGCCGGCTTGATTTTCGGCACCTTCGCTATATAAGGTGGAGACCCCACGTTGTCGCAACGTAGCTTCTTTTGCTGTGTCTTATTGAGCCAAACCTGGGAGTGGCTACAAAAGGAATGGGAAATCTATAGGAAGTTCTTATACTTCTACCTTCTGCTTCATTCACAAAAAATGCAACAAAAAAAGCTGCGTTTCCACAACGTGGGGCTCCAGCCTAAGACACGCCCACTTTGGATGGAGAAAAAGTGCAAAAAATACAGTAGGTAAAAATATAAGTTTGGAGGACAAAAAATGTTGTATTTGCATTACCACCTGAGGGCTTCTGGAAACGCAGCCCCGGCCTGAGACATAGAGGGCACCAGTGACAAACAATGGGGCGTCATGAACAGGCGAGTTTACTTATTTTATTTTACATCTCTGCCGGCTGTCCAATGGGTTGCTCCAATTCCTAGTCAACCCTTTAAAGACCCAACATGCCCCGTATACGTATGGTGGATATCAGAAAGCTGTAAAATGGTGCTTCCAGATTACAAAACCCGCTTTCATACATCCTAATTGAGAATTCTGAGCAAATAGAGGGGGGACCAAAATGGAGAAGAGTTACAAAGAGTGTCTCCCCCACTGGAGGACCCGAACTGTCCTACATTACACAGACTACCCATTGATGTGAATGGACACTGTGTAATACTTCACTTCCCCAGTGGTGGCGCTGCAGGGACTTTGCTTACTTCCAAGTTTCCAACAGATTATAGCTGCTTATTAGGGGACACTTTTATGGCACAGAATTTTTAGCTGAATGTCCCACCAAACCGAACTCTTGTGGCCATCTTGTCATGCCCCAAGCCTTTGTACAGGTAACTGCGCCATGTGGCTGGTGCGAGGTTTGGGCCCGGTATTGTATCAGGACCTGAGCTGAGCGCTGCAAACTACAACGTCAAACCACAATTGCCTTTATTTCCTTCTCCGCCGCGACCCTCGGTGAATAAATAGAAATAATCGCACAAATAATGGAAATTCAGAGGTTTCCAGATGGGACGAGCTCCATTGATATCATCCACAGTTGTGTCTGACACTCACTTAGTTACACCGCGACGAAACGTAGGAGGATAAATTGGATTCCGTCTGGGGAATGACGCAAAGAGGACAGAACAGTAACCGCGCCGCTGTCCGGGAGAGGAATGGCAGGTCGCAGGTGCGCGATCACACATCACATTATCACAGGACAGTATTATCACCACTAGAGCGGGAGTTACATGGAAGGGAAGATAACGGTGCGTGACTTAGAAGAGACCCCGCATCTGCATTTACGTCTCACTCTCTCCAGCGCGACCAGAGATTAACCCTTTGTGTAGCTCACGTATAATGACAACTGCTCCAATCATGGATTCACATTAGAAAGATTGTACTTGCAATACCCTATCTGACCACACGGTGTGCTGTGACGCTGAGACTCACTCATGATCAGAGCTGTAGGAAAGGTATGGTTCACAACCCTTAATCTGCATCTAAATACATAGCAGTGTCTTGTTGGTACCGTCCTTGAAAACCAGCACCCACGGTACAGGCCTTGGTTACCCCCCTACCTACACCACTGACATGAGTGCTATGCTGTAATGCTCCGCCTAGTTATCGGAATATTGAAGCGTTCCTATAGTTTTGAATTTTATTTTTGGGGTTTTTATTATTCTTTATTAAACAATAAAAAATCTGTGTAATAACGGACAAGTCCCAAAGGACACCATTGACTCTAATGAGGTTCAATGTTATTTTCTCCTTGACATCCCATTTTCAGAGGAGAACATAACCTTACTTTACAAAAAGTTGTCTTCCTGTAGCCACCACTAGGAGGCGCTCACTGAATACACTCGGCATTAAAATAGAAGAAATAACTATGGTTGGTGAGCTCCCCCTGGTGGTGATGAAATATACAACAAAGACATTCAATACCCCAGAACCTCCTGGGATTTAACCCTTAACCTCCATACTGACTTCAGCTATAAGCCCCATTACTGCTCGAAACTGTCACTAAAGTTACAATTAACCCCTTCTGTACCCTAGACCCCAGAGATTTAACCATTAATCCCCTACTGCTCTAAACCACTAGATGTTCAACCAGAACCCCTTGTTCTTCAGGAATGCCTCCATTAACACCATCGCCATCCTAGACCACTCATTTAGGAGTCCTTTGTTGTGACCTCTGAAACCAGCCCTCCATATATCCATCCATATGTATGCCAGTGGCTCCTCCCCTATTACAGAGGTTAGTGGCCCTTTAAGGCCTCGGTCTGAGTCCGCTCTTCTTCTTCCAGGTGTCTTGGGATTACGCCCGTCTCCGCAGTCTCCATTCATTACTATCTTTCTGAACTTAGTGTAATACATTCCTATTTTTCAATCTTCTCCCCTGACACCGATGGTTTTTTTTGCCTTTAGTTTTTGTTACATTTATTTGTATTTTCTCCTCCAGCTCCGGCACCTGCGATGTCAGACTTATTTTATCCTCGGTGACCCTGACTGTTCAGCTGTACAAATGGAGATCAAAGCAATATCTGAGAGAAGGAAAGACGACGGAAGGAAAAGTCCAGAAATATCTGTTATTATAGAAGGTGTAAATGGAACAATAGAAACCAGCGGATACATTGTAAGAATCCATGGAAATATACAGGGAACGTCCAGAGAAACAAGAATCATATCTATTACCAAACTATCTCCTATCTATCTATCTATCTATCTATCTATCTATCTATCTATCAATCATCTATCTATCTATCTATCTATCTATCTCCTATCTATCTATCTATCTATCTATCTATCTATCTATCTATCATCTATCTATCTATCTATCTCCTATCTATCTATCTATCTATCTATCTATCTATCTATCTATCAATCATCTATCTATCTATCTATCTATCTATCTATCTATCTCCTATCTATCTATCTATCTATCTATCTATCTATCTATCTCCTATCTATCTATCTATCTATCTATCTATCTATCTATCATCTATCTATCTCCTATCTATCTATCTATCTATCTATCTATCTATCTCCTATCTATCTATCTATCTATCTATCTATCTATCTATCTATCTATCTATCTATCTATCATCTATCTCCTATCTATCTATCTATCTATCTATCTATCTATCTATCTATCTGTTATCTATCTCCTATCTATCTATCTATCTATCTATCGATCATCTATCTATCTATCTATCTACAGAAAAAAACAGTTCTAAGCAGCACAATGTAGGTATAACTGGGTGCAAGCTATGGACCCTGGTTAGAAGTCCATTCACACTAGTACCAGAAAAAAGCAGCACTCCAGGATTCCAATAATACAAAAAATAAATAAATAAATAAATAAAATGGATTCTTTATTCCATGTCACAAACATGGTCCGATCCCAAGTGACCTTTCTCAAGCATCTCCTATTTATCTACAAAAAAAACCTAAAAAATTCAGACATATTTGACCAAACAGTAAGAAGCCATGACAGGCGACCTCATACACATGGGGCCCTACACTAAACAGACATATCTCTCCTGGGTGCAGAACAGGTTTACAGCCTGAACACAGGGCAAGTAGGAGCCCGAGCCAACATTCCAATAACAATAGCCTTAAGTAGATGGGAAGCTGAAGTAAAATCTACGGGTATGATCTATCTATCTCCTATCTATCTATCTCCTATCTATCTATCTATCTATCTATCTATCTATCTATCTCCTATCTATCTATCTATCTATCTATCTATCTATCTATCTATCTCCTATCTATCTATCTCCTATCTATCTATCTATCTATCTATCTATCTATCTATCTATCTATCTATCTATTATCTCCTATCTATCTATCTATCTATCTATCTATCTATCTATCTATCTATTATCTCCTATCTATCTATCTATCTATCTATCTATCTATCTATCTATCTCCTATCTATCTATCTATCTATCTATCTATCTATCTATCTATCTATCTATCTATCTACAGTATCTATCTATCTATCTATCTATCTATCTATCTCCTATCTACAGTATCTATCTATCTATCTATCTATCTATTATCTATCTATCTCCAATCTATCTATCTAAGATGAGATAAGATAAGATAATCCTTTAATAGTCCCACATTGGGGAAATTTCAGCATGTTACAGCAGCCTAGTAATACAGATACAGGATAATACACAGTAATATATTACAGGACACACATATGCTGAGAAGAGAAGATATACTAGGAGGCCATAGCAGCTAAGGAACAGAAGAGAAAGAAGGAAGACTTCAGGATCATTTAGTTCTCTGTGCGGAGTGATCTTCGCTTAGTTTTCCCCCTAATAACAAGGGTGAAAACACAAATGACTGAGCCGATGGGGGAATACATGGGATTCTACTCGGAATCATTGAGATAAGTTAATAACCTGCGGCTTCCAGAAGGTGATTCTGAGAAATGGAGCCCAAAATGACTAGAAATAAGGAAATCTACAAAGGACTATGGAATGAAGAATGACCTGGACTCATCGTATAGATGTAAAAGATCTCGTAACCAGGCAGGACAGTCACCCAGTGTAGAACTATAGAGACAAACTCAACCCTTTCACCCCCCCGAACCACCAGGGATACTAAAAGCAGCTGATTTAGAAGCCTCAATCTCCAGGGATACTTAGATTAGTTACTTTGCTCCCCTCAACCAACAAAAATCCCGACATTATAATCTTATTCCTTCACTGTCTTAGACATTAACCCCTTCCTTATCCTAGACCACCAGAGAACAACAAAAACACAGGCCCTTTCAGTACACAGGGAGGCTGACATTAACCCCAGCTGTATCAGACTGATTACTTGCAAGGCCCAAGAAGAACCCAAAATATTCCACTCACTGTGGCAAAGGTCCTGGTAAGGACTGGCATACAAGATGTAATAAATCAGCCCCAATGTGATTCCCACCCTCAATGTCTGTACCTTCATATATCACATCACATGCACAACATAAAGCCAATCTCATAGAAAAACAATTAACTATATAATGAGAATACACAGACCAGGGGATATAACTAATAGGACGATGGCCCAATGGGAAGGTTCAGGCTTCTCTGTCCCTGCGGACTGTGCTAACCACTGAGCCACCCTGACCTGCCAGATTGTACACAATGTGCTCGCTATATTAGGTTAAAACTTTTCATTAAGTGAAACTTCAGTTGTATCTTAAAGCTTCATCCTACAAGTAAGACCGCTCAGCTCTAATAACCGTCTGATAATTATAGCTGATAATGAAGGAATTCTAATTATATAAAGCAGAGAAGTGTCCGGACTGCAAAACACAAGAGAACTAAAATAGTAGCAGATATCATATACTCTTACCTGGTCATATCTATACACCTCCATAGGGGGCAGTATAATAATTCTAGTATTATACATTAGGAGCAGTATTATAGTAGTTATATTCTTGTACATAGGAGTAGTATTATAGTAGTTATATTCTTGTACATAGGAGCAGTATTATAGTAGTTATATTCTTGTACATAGGAGTAGTATTATAGTAGTTATATTCTTGTACATAGGAGTAGTATTATAGTAGTTATATTCTTATACATAGGAGCAGTATTATAGTAGTTATATTCTTGTACATAGGAGCAGTATTATAGTAGTTATATTCTTGTACATAGGAGGTAGTATTATAGTAGTTATATTCTTGTACATAGGAGGTAGTATTATAGTAGTTATATTCTTGTACATAGGAGGTAGTATTATAGTAGTTATATTCTTGTACATAGGAGCAGTATTATAGTAGTTATATTCTTGTACATAGGAGCAGTATTATAGTAGTTATATTCTTGTACATAGGAGGTAGTATTATAGTAGTTATATTCTTGTACATAGGAGCAGTATTATAGTAGTTATATTCTTGTACATAGGAGCAGTATTATAGTAGTTATATTCTTGTACATAGGGGGCAGTATTATAGTAGTTATATTCTTGTACATAGGAGTAGTATTATAGTAGTTATATTCTTGTACATAGTAGTAGTATTATAGTAGTTATATTCTTGTACATAGGAGTAGTATTATAGTAGTTATATTCTTGTACATAGGAGTAGTATTATAGTAGTTATATTCTTATACATAGGAGCAGTATTATAGTAGTTATATTCTTGTACATAGGAGCAGTATTATAGTAGTTATATTCTTGTACATAGGAGTAGTATTATAGTAGTTATATTCTTGTACATAGGAGCAGTATTATAGTAGTTATATTCTTGTACATAGGAGCAGTATTATAGTAGTTATATTCTTGTACATAGGAGGTAGTATTATAGTAGTTATATTCTTGTACATAGGAGGTAGTATTATAGTAGTTATATTCTTGTACATAGGGGGCAGTATTATAGTAGTTATATTCTTGTACATAGGAGCAGTATTATAGTAGTTATATTCTTGTACATAGGGGGCAGTATTATAGTAGTTATATTCTTGTACATAGGAGCAGTATTATAGTAGTTATATTCTTGTACATAGGAGATAGTATTATAGTAGTTATATTCTTGTACATAGGAGGTAGTATTATAGTAGTTATATTCTTGTACATAGGAGGTAGTATTATAGTAGTTATATTCTTGTACATAGGAGCAGTATTATAGTAGTTATATTCTTGTACATAGGAGGTAGTATTATAGTAGTTATATTCTTGTACATAGGAGCAGTATTATAGTAGTTATATTCTTGTACATAGGAGCAGTATTATAGTAGTTATATTCTTGTACATAGGAGGTAGTATTATAGTAGTTATATTCTTGTACATACAGTCCTATGAAAAAGTTTGGGCACCCCTATTAATCTTAATCATTTTTAGTTCTAAATATTTTGGTATTTGCAGCAGCCATTTCAGTTTGATATATCTAATAACTGATGGACACAGTAATATTTCAGGATTGAAATGAGGTTTATTGTACTAACAGAAAATGCGCAATATGCATTAAACCAAAATTTGACCGGTGCAAAAGTATGGGCACCTCAACAGAAAAGTGACATTAATATTTAGTAGATCCTCCTTTTGCAAAGATAACAGCCTCTAGTCGCCTCCTGTAGCTTTTAATCAGTTCCTGGATCCTGGATAAAGGTATTTTGGACAAACAATTCAAGTTCAGTTAAGTTAGATGGTCACCGAGCATGGACAGCCCGCTTCCAATCATCCCACAGATGTTCAATGATATTCAGGTCTGGGGACTGGGATGGCCATTCCAGAACATTGTCATTGTTCCTCTGCATGAATGCCTGAGGATTTGGAGCGGTGTTTTGGATCATTGTCTTGCTGAAATATCCATCCCCGGCGTAACTTCAACTTCGTCACTGATTCTTGAACATTATTCTCAAGAATCTGCTGATACTGAGTGGAATCCATGCGACTCTCAACTTTAACAAGATTCCCGATGCCGGCATTGGCCACACAGCCCCAAAGCATGATGGAACCTCCACCAAATTTTACAGTGGGTAGCAAGTGTTTTTCTTGGAATGCTGTTTCTTTTTGGACGCCATGCATAACGCCTTTTTTTATAACCAAACAACTCAATTTTTGTTTCCAAAATGAAGCTGCCTTGTCCAAATGTGCTTTTTCATACCTCAGGCAACTCTGTTTGTGGCGTACGTGCAGAAACGGCTTCTTTCTCATCACTCTCCCATACAGCTTCTATTTGTGCAAAGTGCGCTGTATAGTTGACCGATGCACAGTGACACCATCTGCAGCAAGATGATGCTGCAGCTCTTTGGAGGTGGTCTGTGGATTGTCCTTGACTGTTCTCACCATTCTTCTTCTCTGTCTTTCTGATATTTTTCTTGGCCTGCCACTTCTGGGCTTAACAAGAACTGTCCCTGTGGTCTTCCATTTCCTTACTATGTTCCTCACAGTGGAAACTGACAGGTTAAATCTCTGAGACAACTTTTTGTATCCTTCCCCTGAACAACTATGTTGAACAATCTTTGTTTTCAGATCATTTGAGAGTTGTTTTGAGTAGCCCATGATGCCACTCTTCAGAGGAGATTCAAATAGTAGAACAACTTGCAATTGGCCACCATAAATACCTTTTCTCATGATTGGATACACCTGGCTATGAAGTTCAAAGCTCACTGAGGTTACAAAACCAATTTTGTGCTTCAGTAAGTCAGTAAAAAGTAGTTAGGAGTATTCAAATCAATAAAATGATAAGGGTGCCCATACTTTTGCACCGGTCCAATTTTGGTTTAATGCATATTGCGCATTTTCTGTTAGTACAATAAACCTCATTTCAATCCTGAAATATTACTGTGTCCATCAGTTATTAGATATATCAAAATGAAATGGCTGTTGCAAATACCAAAATATTTAGAACTAAAAATGATTAAGATTAATAGGGGTGCCCAAACTTTTTCATAGGACTGTATATTCTTGTACATAGGGGGCAGTATTATAGTAGTTATATTCTTGTACATAGGGGCAGTATTATAGTAGTTATATTCTTGTACATAGGAGTAGTATTATAGTAGTTATATTCTTGTACATAGGAGTAGTATTATAGTAGTTATATTCTTGTACATAGGAGTAGTATTATAGTAGCTATATTCGTGTACATAGCAGGTAGTATTATAGTAGTTATATTCTTGTACATAGGAGGTAGTATTATAGTAGTTATATTCTTGTACATAGGAGGTAGTATTATAGTAGTTATATTCTTGTACATAGGAGTAGTATTATAGTAGTTATATTCTTGTACATAGGAGTAGTATTATAGTAGCTATATTCGTGTACATAGGAGGTAGTATTATAGTAGCTATATTATTGTACATAAGAGTAGTATTATAGTAGTTATATTCTTGTACATAGGAGTAGTATTATAGTAGTTATATTCTTGTACATAGGAGTAGTATTATAGTAGTTATATTCTTGTACATAGGAGTAGTATTATAGTAGTTTTATTCTTGTACATAGGAGTAGTATTATAGTAGTTATATTCTTGTACATAGGAGGTAGTATTATAGTAGTTATATTCTTGTACATAGGAGTAGTATTATAGTAGCTATATTCGTGTACATAGGAGGTAGTATTATAGTAGTTATATTCTTGTACATAGGAGGTATTATTATAGTAGTTATATTCTTGTACATAGGAGGTAGTATTATAGTAGTTATATTCTTGTACATAGGAGGTAGTATTATAGTAGTTATATTCTTGTACATAGGAGTAGTATTATAGTAGCTATATTTTTGTACATAGGAGTAGTATTATAGTAGTTATATTCTTGTACATAGGAGCAGTATTATAGTAGTTATATTCTTGTACATAGGAGTAGTATTATAGTAGTTCTATTCTTATACATAGGAGGTAGTATTATAGTAGTTATATTCTTGTACATAGGAGGTAGTATTATAGTAGTTATATTCTTGTACATAGGAGTAGTATTATAGTAGTTATATTCTTGTACATAGGAGTAGTATTATAGTAGTTATATTCTTGTACATAGGAGCAGTATTATAGTAGTTATATTCTTGTACATAGGAGCAGTATTATAGTAGTTATATTCTTGTACATAGGAGTAGTATTATAGTAGTTATATTCTTGTACATAGGAGTAGTATTATAGTAGCTATATTTTTGTACATAGGAGTAGTATTATAGTAGTTATATTCTTGTACATAGGAGTAGTATTATAGTAGTTATATTCTTGTACATAGGAGTAGTATTATAGTAGTTATATTCTTGTACATAGGAGTAGTATTATAGTAGTTATATTCTTGTACATAGGAGTAGTATTATAGTAGTTATATTCTTGTACATAGGGGGCAGTATTATAGTAGTTATATTCTTGTACATAGGGGCAGTATTATAGTAGTTATATTCTTGTACATAGGAGTAGTATTATAGTAGTTATATTCTTGTACATAGGAGTAGTATTATAGTAGTTATATTCTTGTACATAGGAGTAGTATTATAGTAGCTATATTCGTGTACATAGCAGGTAGTATTATAGTAGTTATATTCTTGTACATAGGAGGTAGTATTATAGTAGTTATATTCTTGTACATAGGAGGTAGTATTATAGTAGTTATATTCTTGTACATAGGAGTAGTATTATAGTAGTTATATTCTTGTACATAGGAGTAGTATTATAGTAGCTATATTCGTGTACATAGGAGGTAGTATTATAGTAGCTATATTATTGTACATAGGAGTAGTATTATAGTAGTTTTATTCTTGTACATAGGAGTAGTATTATAGTAGTTTTATTCTTGTACATAGGAGTAGTATTATAGTAGTTATATTCTTGTACATAGGAGTAGTATTATAGTAGTTATATTCTTGTACATAGGAGTAGTATTATAGTAGTTATATTCTTGTACATAGGAGTAGTATTATAGTAGTTATATTCTTGTACATAGGAGTAGTATTATAGTAGTTATATTCTTGTACATAGGAGTAGTATTATAGTAGCTATATTCGTGTACATAGGAGGTAGTATTATAGTAGTTATATTCTTGTACATAGGAGGTAGTATTATAGTAGTTATATTCTTGTACATAGGAGGTAGTATTATAGTAGTTATATTCTTGTACATAGGAGGTAGTATTATAGTAGTTATATTCTTGTACATAGGAGGTAGTATTATAGTAGTTATATTCTTGTACATAGGAGCAGTATTATAGTAGTTATATTCTTGTACATAGGAGGTAGTATTATAGTAGTTATATTCTTGTACATACAGTCCTATGAAAAAGTTTGGGCACCCCTATTAATCTTAATCATTTTTAGTTCTAAGTATTTTGGTGTTTGCAGCAGCCATTTCAGTTTGATATATCTAATAACTGATGGACACAGTAATATTTCAGGATTGAAATGAGGTTTATTGTACTAACAGAAAATGCGCAATATGCATTAAACCAAAATTTGACCGGTGCAAAAGTATGGGCACCTCAACAGAAAAGTGACATTAATATTTAGTAGATCCTCCTTTTGCAAAGATAACAGCCTTTAGTCGCTTCCTGTAGCTTTTAATCAGTTCCTGGATCCTGGATAAAGGTATTTTGGACAAACAATTCAAGTTCAGTTAAGTTAGATGGTCGCCGAGCATGGACAGCCCGCTTCAAATCATCCCACGGATGTTCAATGATATTCAGGTCTGGGGACTGGGATGGCCATTCCAGAACATTGTAATTGTTCCTCTGCATGAATGCCTGAGGATTTGGAGCGGTGTTTTGGATCATTGTCTTGCTGAAATATCCATCCCCGGCGTAACTTCAATTTCGTCACTGATTCTTGAACATTATTCTCAAGAATCTGCTGATGCTGAGTGGAATCCATGCGACTCTCAACTTTAACAAGATTCCCGATGCCGGCATTGGCCACACAGCCCCAAAGCATGATGGAACCTCCACCAAATTTTACAGTGGGTAGCAAGTGTTTTTCTTGGAATGCTGTTTCTTTTTGGACGCCATGCATAACGCCTTTTTTTATAACCAAACAACTCAATTTTTGTTTCCAAAATGAAGCTGCCTTGTCCAAATGTGCTTTTTCATACCTCAGGCAACTCTATTTGTGGCGTACGTGCAGAAACGGCTTCTTTCTCATCACTCTCCCATACAGCTTCTATTTGTGCAAAGTGCGCTGTATAGTTGACCGATGCACAGTGACACCATCTGCAGCAAGATGATGCTGCAGCTCTTTGGAGGTGGTCTGTGGATTGTCCTTGACTGTTCTCACCATTCTTCTTCTCTGTCTTTCTGATATTTTTCTTGGCCTGCCACTTCTGGGCTTAACAAGAACTGTCCCTGTGGTCTTCCATTTCCTTACTATGTTCCTCACAGTGGAAACTGACAGGTTAAATCTCTGAGACAACTTTTTGTATCCTTCCCCTGAACAACTATGTTGAACAATCTTTGTTTTCAGATCATTTGAGAGTTGTTTTGAGTAGCCCATGATGCCACTCTTCAGAGGAGATTCAAATAGTAGAACAACTTGCAATTGGCCACCTTAAATACCTTTTCTCATGATTGGATACACCTGGCTATGAAGTTCAAAGCTCACTGAGGTTACAAAACCAATTTTGTGCTTCAGTAAGTCAGTAAAAAGTAGTTAGGGGAATTCAAATCAATAAAATGATAAGGGTGCCCATACTTTTGCACCGGTCCAATTTTGGTTTAATGCATATTGCGCATTTTCTGTTAGTACAATAAACCTCATTTCAATCCTGAAATATTACTGTGTCCATCAGTTATTAGATATATCAAACTGAAATGGCTGTTGCAAATACCAAAATATTTAGAACTAAAAATGATTAAGATTAATAGGGGTGCCCAAACTTTTTCATAGGACTGTAGGAGGTAGTATTATAGTAGTTATATTCTTGTACATAGGAGTAGTATTATAGTAGTTATATTCTTGTACATAGGAGCAGTATTATAGTAGTTATATTCTTGTACATAGGAGGTAGTATTATAGTAGTTATATTCTTGTACATAGGAGTAGTATTATAGTAGTTATATTCTTGTACATAGGAGTAGTATTATAGTAGTTATATTCTTGTACATAGGAGTAGTATTATAGTAGTTATATTCTTGTACATAGGAGGTAGTATTATAGTAGTTATATTCTTGTACATAGGAGTAGTATTATAGTAGATATATTCTTGTACATAGGAGTAGTATTATAGTAGCTATATTTTTGTACATAAGAGTAGTATTATAGTAGTTATATTCTTGTACATATGAGTAGTATTGTAGTAGTTATATTATTGTACATAGGGGTAGTATTATAGTAGTTATACTCTTGTACATAGGAGCAGTATTATAGTAGTTATATTCTTGTACATAGGAGCAGTATTATAGTAGTTATATTCTTGTACATAGGAGTAGTATTATAGTAGTTATATTCTTGTACATAGGAGTAGTATTATAGTAGTTATATTCTTGTACATAGGAGTAGTATTATAGTAGTTATATTCTTGTACATAGGAGTAGTATTATAGTAGTTATATTCTTGTACATAGGGGGCAGTATTATAGTAGTTATATTCTTGTACATAGGGGCAGTATTATAGTAGTTATATTCTTGTACATAGGAGTAGTATTATAGTAGTTATATTCTTGTACATAGGAGTAGTATTATAGTAGTTATATTCTTGTACATAGGAGTAGTATTATAGTAGCTATATTCGTGTACATAGCAGGTAGCATTATAGTAGTTATATTCTTGTACATAGGAGGTAATTTTTATTAGTAAAAACAAAACAAAAATACATTACATTCCAGCAGAATTAATAACTAATAATAATAATAATATAACATAAATCAGACATGTCTGTCAGATAACAAAAATGAGAATCACTTTAACTTAAGAGTCCATTGCTGGCAGGATAAAGAGGGGGAAAAATAAATAAATCCATAAATAAATGAACAGACTTATTTGCAGTGTTATCAGAATATTCAGCAATCGATATATACATTTCTCCACAATTTTACATTATCAGACATTTTTCTGACCTCCAGAGACTTTATCCACCTCAGTTCAGACATGATATATGTGACAGCGGTCATATGACGGAAGGGCTCTCTGTGTAGGGACTCCTGGGTCCTCGTATGCCAGTGATAATATTTGATGACAGTAATAATAATATACAGGGTCTCCCGGTTAATGTCACCTATATTAGTTGGGATGCCATATATGATTTCGGGGTATTTGAGTGATTGTAATCGGGGAATTTTCAGCCTCCGGGATATTTCCTGCCAGATCTTTCGCCCTCCCCCGCACTCTGATATAAAATGTGCCATGGTCTCCTCCTGCTGACAACCTAATGGACATGCCCGATCTGTCACACTGAGATGTTTTAGGTTGCCTCTTACAAAAAGTTTCCCATGCAGAGATAGCCAGGCAATGTCAAAGAACTTTGCAGGGAGCCTCAGACCAGTGAGGAGCCTCAGACTATCCTGCAGGGTTATAGATGTACAGTCCCTCAATGCCGGCTGGAGACAATAGAAGGTCTTACATACCCTGGTGTACAGATCTCTCCTGGTCTTACTCACCAGATAGGTCTTTTCAATACCCCATTTTTTCAGGCACCTTATGCCATAGTCCAGATACTGGGGGAGGTAGTCACGAGTCGATCGACCCCTCTTAAGGCTGCCGCCTCGCACCCAGGATTCTGCAAAAGGCAATATCCAATTCCTGATACTATTTACCCACAGGGAGCTGTTATCTGAGTCCAGGCAACCAAAATTTACTTTTACAAACATGGAGTCAAAAAACACCCTTGGATTTAACATATCCAGCCCACCCTCTCTCCTCTGTAGGTAGGTTATCCCTCTTTTTACTGGGTTCAACCTGTTCCCCCACAAAAGTTGGAAGAACAGGCTAAAGAGCCTAGCGGAGAAAGATTCTGGCAAAGGAAAGACAACAGAGACGTACAAGAAGACAGGGACCAGGTAAGTCTTCAACATTTTAACCCTTTCTCTATAGGTCAGCCTCCAGTTCTTCCATCGCTGAACCTTTGCATTTCCGGATTCCAACTTTTCTTCCCAATTTAGTCTGCAATTATCATCCCTCCCGAATTTCACCCCAAGGATCTTAATATAGGAGGAGGCCTGGGCAAACTGCGGCAGATCAAATGTAGGACCAGTATGACCCGTCCAGAGAGCTTGACTCTTCTCAAGGTTGACAAGAGACCCGGAGGCCTCTGAGTAACTTCTGATGGCTGCAGACAACATCTCCACCTCACGAGGCTCAGATATCACCACAGTCACATCATCCGCGTAGGCAACAACTCTCAGGGGCAAGCAGTGGGGGACCGGCGCCCCCTGAAAATCACACTCCTGCAGTGACCTAAGAAACGGGTCTATGGCAAACACATACAGTAATGGACTCAGTGGGCAACCTTGTCTCACCCCTGCCTCAACCCTGAAAGCATCACCCTGCCAACCATTAATCAGAGGAAAGCTCTCCGCCTCACGGTACAAAGTTCTCAGCCAATCCACAAATTGTCCCGGAATACCGTACTTTGTCAAAGTCGCCCATAGATACTCATGGTCTACTCTGTCAAAGGCCTTAGCCTGGTCAAGACTCACAACATATCTCCCACACCTCAGAGCTTTACATCTCTCAAACATCTCCCTTATCGAGATAACTGCTCCAGAGATGTTCCGCCCTTTAACTGTGCCAAACTGTGAGCCTGCCAACAGTGCCGGGGACAAACAAACTAATCTAGAGAACAGAATTTTTGCAAGAATCTTCCTATCGACATTCAAGAGGGCAATCGGCCTCCAGTTCTTGATGTCACTAGGCTCTTTACCTTTAGACAGCAGGATCAGGGAGGACACTCTCATGGATGGAGGCATCAGGTGGTTTTCTAGACTAGTTTTGTATACATCCACGAGAATTGGTGCCAAGAGGTCTCGGAATTTCTTATAGAACTCAGCTGTAATCCCATCTGGACCTGGTGCCTTCTTCAGATGTAACTTATCTATGGCCTTTTTCACCTCCTCCACTGTTAACTCTGCTGTCAAAGGAGAAAAGTCCAAATCATTAGTATCAGGACCTGGAGTTGCCTCCAAGAATTGAGCCACCTTCTCTCTATCCAAAACCTTCTTCTGAAACAAGTCAGCATAGTAAGTTCTCACCACCCCCAGGATACCCTCCCGAGACTCATGTAACACACCCTGGGAGTCAGTGAGACCTGTGACCGATTTATTTGCCACCCGCTCCCTGCAATTCTCAAAAGGATCCGGAGCCCCTAAGGACCCATAATCCCGTTCAAGAACCAGGGATGCATACCTGCGGTACTGATACTGACTGATCTCAGATTTCAGCCGGTCAATCTTCTGTTGGTTATCCCCGCCCGCCGAATAGAGTGACTCTAATTCTTTCCGCAGCCTGAGATACTGGCTATACTTACTCTTCCCCTTCTTAACTGACAGTCTCCTTAAGAGGGATCTGATCTCCTCCTTGACATCCTCCCACCAGTCTGCCATGTTGTCATAAAACACCACTCTCTCAAGCTGGTTCTGAAATAGAGAGTGGACACAACTCCGGACACAGTCATCGTCCAAGAGGCTGGAATTGAGCTTCCATAGGCCTCTCCCAATATCAGGGCGTTTTGTGGAGCCCAAGCAAAAATACAAAGCCAGATGGTCAGAATAAGGGACTGTCTTTTCACTTTTCTCACTAACATGCTCAGCGGGACTGACCAGAGCTAAGTCTATCCGACTGCATCTACCAGCGCAGGAGTAAGTGAATTTTGGTTTCCTACCACCCTCAGTAAACACATCAGACAGACCAGCCTGTGAAATAATTCTGCTTAAGACCTTGCAGTCCCTGGTGAGAGGCCTACCAGTAGGTCTGTCACTGGATGACATGGTGGCATTGAAGTCCCCTGCCATGACTACCGGAACAGATGTAAACAAGTACTGCTTGACTTCATCAAACAGACGTGCCCTTTCAATCACTGACTGCGGTGGACCATAGATATTAATGAGTCGGAGCCTTCTGCCTCGGATGGTAACTTCTAAAACCAGGCACCTCCCCATCAGAACCTCAGTGAATCTGTGTATGGTGACATCAGGGGTGTTAAACAGTATAGAAACCCCGGCATAAGGTTCCACAGCCAGAGACCAGAAGGACGGGCCAGATTTCCATTCTCTCTCTGCTTCTCGTATTAGTCCTAAAGTATTTAAACGGGTTTCTTGTAAGAAATAGACATCGGCATCAAGATATCTCAGATGTTCATACACTGCATGTCTTGTCCTCCTTGCTCGGATGCTATTCACATTACTAGAGATAACTTTAAGATAGAAACCTGCCATCAGAACAACTAGGAATATGAGAAACAGAGAGATGGGCCCCATTGTCATAGATCAGAGTCAGAGGTGTCCTGGTGACCAGCCGTTTCCATGTCCGATTCGGACTGCCCCTCATCTCGGTGGGGTCTCCTCTTATTGGGAGGATCGCCCTCTGGTTCATCCTCATACTCCGCCATCATTCGTGAGAGTTCTCTGTCTAGTTCTGCTTCTCCGTCTGACTCTGATAGGACACTAAATCTATTCCCCGTTGCAGTGACCTCGCCTGCACTACTTATTCTCATCTTTGTAGGCTTTTCTACCGTGGTCCACTCACCCTCAGGCTTACGGCTGGCTTTATCCTTCTTCCTCCTTTTATTATTGTTGGATGATCGGACAGGAGAAGAGACGACCACTGAGGGTTGTACAACCTGCTCGACAACCTCCATGGTCGTCTCAATGGGACCTGACTCGGCCTGGTCTTGGGTGGTATCACCTGTATGTGGTTGAGGCTCCGCCTCCGTGACTACTGACCCTGACAATAGCGCCTCCTCCTCCTCCTGTATGTCATCAGCCGCTGCCAGCAAGTCCTCATCAGGGCTATCCTTACAGATGTTATGCCAGGCATCAGGACAATCTCTGTGGGGGTGACCGATCCTACCGCACAGGTTACACCTAATGTTTTGGCATGTGGCACTCACGTGGCCCATTTCATTACATAGGCTACACTTTACCATGGAGCATACACTGGCCACATGGCCGGCCTTCCCACACTTGAAGCACCGGCGAGGCTGACCCGCATAGAAGCAGATCCCTTTTTCTCGGCCTATAAAGAACGAATTGGGCAGATGTTGGGTTATGTTGTTCTGCTGACGCAACTTCACCAGGACCCTCCACCCACCGGTCCAGACCCCGTCTTCATCCCTGTTCTTACTAAGATCGGACATGAGGTCACAATGCCTCCTGAGCCAGATGACAATATCCTGAGGGGGAACGGCTTCATTCCAAAATACAATTGTGACAGAGGCTGTATCTGGCCTAGAGATGGGGATGAAACTGAACTTATCCCAACCTTCCGTATCTCTCAACCTGGTGAGATTGGCCCAGAACCGGTCCAGATCAGACATCAGCTTAAAACTAACATCATACCCCTGGCGGTCAGGAAGGTTTATGACGGCCAGGATATCAGTCGGCACAAAGCCCATCTGGGTACATAAGAGCTCTCTGACCACAAACCTCCTATCCGGCAGATCCTCCTTGGCACCTCCGTGCCTAAACCTGACTACATTCCTCCTCCTGAAAGCCTGGCCTGTATAACTGGAGTTTGATGCAAAAGATGGAGCACCGCGGCTCCAGGCATTCCCTGAGGAGGTACGGCCGGATCCGCCATCTTGGCGTGTTTGTGGGCGCTGTGTGGGCTGCTGAGCACCTGTACCATGTGGTTCTGCTACTGTGCGAGTATCTAGAGGGGGAAAGTCCTGCACACTGGACTGTCCTGTGTCCGCCCCACCATCAACCTCTATGTCTGCAATATCACCAGACTCCAGAGACTGGACTGCAGAGGGGTCTGACGCCATAGATCGTGAAGGAACCCCCCCAGAAACACCTTCCCCTGCTGGGCCGTTATCACATACAGGAATATCCATAATATCAGGCACATTAGTCAGACAATCAGCGGCAGCAGAGTCCTGCACAGCAGAGTCCATATTAGTATTATAGTCAGCGGCAGCAGAGTCCTGCATAGCAGAGTCCATATTACCACTACAGTCAGCGGCAGCAGAGTCCTGCACAACAGAGTCCACAACCTGTAACCCCAAATATGTTACTCCCCCAGTACCTTCAGGTAAGAGTCCATAGTCCTGCTGCAATGACTTGTCTCCTGGGACTTGTGGTGTCTGCACAGCTGCTACTTCATTACCATTAGGCAGGGGTCCATGACCTGGTTGCAAAGTGCTGGTTGCTGGGACTTGTGGTGCCTTGCTGAGAACTGCTGCAGGTTTTTGCTGTTGCTGAACACTGGTCGCTTTCCCGTACAAATTCCCTTCCTTAAAAGGGAAACTTGCTGGCTGCAGAACTGGTTTTACATGGGACTGCTGGCTGCCACCTTGAGAGGGTTCAGACCCAGCTTTGGCACAAGGTGATGGTGACTTCTGGTATTCCTGGAACCGCTGCTGGTTTCTGTACGATTCTCCCACCGGTCCCATTTGCTCCAGTACAGTCTCGGTCTCCCGTACGTTCTCGGCGAGCTCTTTCGCCAGTGCGCTCAGCTTCCTGTCCAGTAACACCAGTTTCTCAGGGCATGCAGACTTTTTTAGATTATACGCACATTCAATCTGTCTCTGCAGATATATTTTACTGGCCTTCAATGTCTCCAGTCGCTTGACCAGTGCTGGTATCTCATCTGCCAGGCGCAGTTCTGGTGCTCGCTCAGTAGCTGTGACAGTCTGTGCATTGTTGGAAAGCTTTGCAGGTTGGTTACCCCCAGTATGGCTTCTGGTTGGTGTAGCCTGTGATTTCTGACATGCTACGGCTGTTGTCACTGCCATGGGCCCACAATGTCCAGACTGGGGACTATGTCCCAGTTTATTTCCAGTGACTGTACTGCTGGTACCTTGAAGCTTCCCCGCTGGTCTCCCTTTGATCTCCTCCACTGCCTTCACTACATTTTTGTAGTTACCGCTTCCAGATCTTGTCCGCTCAGACCGTACCAATACAGACTGCTGCATGTTCTCCTGCATGGTCTGCTTCTCCAGGGATGTTCTCCTCTGTCTGCAGGAGGGTGGGGTGGACTGGACACCTGCAACCTGCAATGGAGTCTGCACAGGCTGCAAAGTTTGCTCCTTACATTCAACCATTTTGCTTGGTTGTTGCACCGTACTACTGCTTGCTTCTGTTACTTCTTCCTTTACAACTTTCTTCCCATCTTGGCTTGCTGCACTAGGACTGCTGACACACTGGACACGATTCCCATTACTGGGGACTTTAGGATTTCCATCCATTTTTTTAGTTGTCTGGGAATTGCTTCCCAGAGAAGGCCTTGGAGCCTGGGCCTTGGCAGGGGAACTTCCCCACCCAGGGCGGCCCCGCCCTGGGCTATCTCCAGACATCAGGAGCCTCAGGAGAGCTACAAAAACACGTCCTCACAGCTAGGAGGTAGTATTATAGTAGTTATATTCTTGTACATAGGAGCAGTATTATAGTAGATATATTCTTGTACATAGGAGCAGTATTATAGTAGTTATATTCTTGTACATAGGAGGTAGTATTATAGTAGTTATATTCTTGTACATAGGAGGTAGTATTATAGTAGTTATATTCTTGTACATAGGAGGTAGTATTATAGTAGTTATATTCTTGTACATAGGAGGTAGTATTATAGTAGTTATGTTCTTGTACATAGGAGTAGTATTATAGTAGTTATATTCTTGTACATAGGAGTAGTATTATAGTAGCTATATTCGTGTACATAGGAGGTAGTATTATAGTAGCTATATTATTGTACATAAGAGTAGTATTATAGTAGTTATATTCTTGTACATAGGAGTAGTATTATAGTAGTTATATTCTTGTACATAGGAGTAGTATTATAGTAGTTATATTCTTGTACATAGGAGTAGTATTATAGTAGTTTTATTCTTGTACATAGGAGTAGTATTATAGTAGTTATATTCTTGTACATAGGAGGTAGTATTATAGTAGTTATATTCTTGTACATAGGAGTAGTATTATAGTAGTTATATTCTTGTACATAGGAGTAGTATTATAGTAGCTATATTCGTGTACATAGGAGGTAGTATTATAGTAGTTATATTCTTGTACATAGGAGGTAGTATTATAGTAGTTATATTCTTGTACATAGGAGGTAGTATTATAGTAGTTATATTCTTGTACATAGGAGGTAGTATTATAGTAGTTATATTCTTGTACATAGGAGGTAGTATTATAGTAGTTATATTCTTGTACATAGGAGCAGTATTATAGTAGTTATATTCTTGTACATAGGAGCAGTATTATAGTAGTTATATTCTTGTACATAGGAGCAGTATTATAGTAGTTATATTCTTGTACATAGGAGCAGTATTATAGTAGTTATATTCTTGTACATAGGAGGTAGTATTATAGTAGTTATATTCTTGTACATAGGAGTAGTATGATAGTAGTTATATTCTTGTACATAGGAGTAGTATTATAGTAGCTACATTTTTGTACATAGGAGGTAGTATTATAGTAGTTATATTCTTGTACATAGGAGTAGTATTATAGTAGTTATATTCTTGTACATAGGAGTAGTATTATAGTAGTTATATTCTTGTACATAGGAGTAGTATTATAGTAGTTATATTCTTGTATATAGGAGGTAGTATTATAGTAGTTATATTCTTGTACATAGGAGTAGTACTATAGTAGTTATATTCTTGTACATAGGAGTAGTATTATAGTAGCTATATTTTTGTACATAAGAGTAGTATTATAGTAGTTATATTCTTGTACATAGGAGTAGTATTGTAGTAGTTATATTCTTGTACATAGGGGTAGTATTATAGTAGTTATATTCTTGTACATAGGAGCAGTATTATAGTAGTTATATTCTTGTACATAAGAGCAGTATTATAGTAGTTATATTCTTGTACATAGGAGCAGTATTATAGTAGTTATATTCTTGTACATAGGAGGTAGCATTATAGTAGTTATATTCTTGTACATAGGAGTAGTATTATAGTAGTTATATTCTTGTACTTAGGAGTAGTATTATAGTAGTTATATTCTTGTACATAGGAGGTAGTATTATAGTAGTTATATTCTTGTACATAGGAGTAGTATTATAGTAGTTATATTCTTGTACATAGGAGTAGTATTATAGTAGCTATATTTTTGTACATAAGAGTAGTATTATAGTAGTTATATTCTTGTACATAGGAGTAGTATTATAGTAGTTATATTCTTGTACATAGGAGGTAGTATTATAGTAGTTATATTCTTGTACATAGGAGTAGTATTATAGTAGTTATATTCTTGTACATAGGAGTAGTATTATAGTAGTTATATTCTTGTACATAGGAGTAGTATTATAGTAGTTATATTCTTGTACATAGGAGGTAGTATTATAGTAGTTATATTCATGTACATAGGAGTAGTATTATAGTAGTTATATTCTTGTACATAGGAGTAGTATTATAGTAGTTATATTCTTGTACATAGGAGTAGTATTATAGTAGTTATATTCTTGTACATAGGAGTAGTATTATAGTAGCTATATTTTTGTACATAAGAGTAGTATTATAGTACTTATATTCTTGTACATAGGAGTAGTATTATAGTAGTTATATTCTTGTACATAGGAGTAGTATTATAGTAGTTATATTCTTGTACATAGGAGTAGTATTATAGTAGTTTTATTCTTGTACATAGGAGTAGTATTATAGTAGTTATATTCTTGTACATAGGAGGTAGTATTATAGTAGTTATATTCTTGTACATAGGAGTAGTATTATAGCAGTTATATTCTTGTACATAGGAGTAGTATTATAGTAGCTATATTTTTGTACATAAGAGTAGTATTATAGTAGTTATATTCTTGTACATAGGAGTAGTATTATAGTAGTTATATTCTTGTACATAGGAGTAGTATTATAGTAGTTATATTCTTGTACATAGGAGTAGTATTATAGTAGTTATATTCTTGTACATAGGAGTAGTATTATAGTAGTTATATTCTTGTACATAGGAGGTAGTATTATAGTAGTTATATTCTTGTACATAGGATTAGTATTATAGTAGTTATATTCTTGTACATAGGAGTAGTATTATAGTAGCTATATTTGTGTACATAGGAGGTAGTATTATAGTAGTTATATTCTTGTACATAGGAGGTAGTATTATAGTAGTTATATTCTTGTACATAGGAGGTAGTATTGTAGTAGTTATATTCTTGTACATAGGAGTAGTATTATAGTAGCTATATTTTTGCACATAGGAGTAGTATTATAGTAGTTATATTCTTGTACATAGGAGCAGTATTATAGTAGTTATATTCTTGTACATAGGAGTAGTATTATAGTAGTTATATACTTGTACATAGGAGTAGTATTATAGTAGTTATATTCTTGTACATAGGAGTAGTATTATAGTAGTTATATTCTTGTACATAGGAGCAGTATTATAGTAGTTATATTCTTATACCTAGGAGGTAGTATTATAGTAGTTATATTCTTATACATAGGAGGTAGTATTATAGTAGTTATATTCTTGTACATAGGAGGTAGTATTATAGTAGTTATATTCATGTACATAGGAGTAGTATTATAGTAGTTATATTCTTGTACATAGGAGTAGTATTATAGTAGTTATATTCTTGTACATAGGAGGTAGTATTATAGTAGTTATATTCTTGTACATAGGAGTAGTATTAAAGTAGTTATATTCTTGTACATAGGAGTAGTATTATAGTAGCTATATTTTTGTACATAAGAGTAGTATTATAGTAGTTATATTCTTGTACATAGGAGTAGTATTATAGTAGTTATATTCTTGTACATAGGAGTAGTATTATAGTAGTTATATTCTTGTACATAGGAGTAGTATTATAGTAGTTTTATTCTAGTACATAGGAGTAGTATTATAGTAGTTATATTCTTGTACATAGGAGGTAGTATTATAGTAGTTATATTCTTGTACATAGGAGTAGTATTATAGTAGTTATATTCTTGTACATAGGAGTAGTATTATAGTAGCTATATTTGTGTACATAGGAGGTAGTATTATAGTAGTTATATTCTTGTACATAGGAGGTAGTATTATAGTAGTTATATTCTTGTACATAGGAGGTAGTATTATAGTAGTTATATTCTTGTACATAGGAGGTAGTATTATAGTAGTTATATTCTTGTACATAGGAGTAGTATTATAGTAGCTATATTTGTGTACATAGGAGGTAGTATTATAGTAGTTATATTCTTGTACATAGGAGGTAGTATTATAGTAGTTATAGTCTTGTACATAGGAGGTAGTATTATAGTAGTTATATTCTTGTACATAGGAGTAGTATTATAGTAGTTATATTCTTGTACATAGGAGTAGTATTATAGTAGTTTTATTCTTGTACATAGGAGTAGTATTATAGTAGTTATATTCTTGTACATAGGAGGTAGTATTATAGTAGTTATATTCTTGTACATAGGAGTAGTATTATAGTAGTTATATTCTTGTACATAGGAGTAGTATTATAGTAGCTATATTTTTGCACATAGGAGTAGTATTATAGTAGTTATATTCTTGTACATAGGAGCAGTATTATAGTAGTTATATTCTTGTACATAGGAGTAGTATTATAGTAGTTATATTCTTGTACATAGGAGTAGTATTATAGTAGTTATATTCTTGTACATAGGAGTAGTATTATAGTAGTTATATTCTTGTACATACGAGCAGTATTATAGTAGTTATATTCTTATACATAGGAGGTAGTATTATAGTAGTTATATTCTTATACATAGGAGGTAGTATTATAGTAGTTATATTCTTGTACATAGGAGGTAGTATTATAGTAGTTATATTCATGTACATAGGAGTAGTATTATAGTAGTTATATTCTTGTACATAGGAGTAGTATTATAGTAGTTATATTCTTGTACATAGGAGTAGTATTATAGTAGTTATATTCTTGTACATAGGAGTAGTATTATAGTAGTTATATTCTTATACATAGCAGGTAGTATTATAGTAGTTATATTCTTGTACATAGGAGTAGTATTATAGTAGTTATATTCTTGTACATAGGAGTAGTATTATAGTAGCTATATTTTTGTACAAAAGAGTAGTATTATAGTAGTTATATTCTTGTACATAGGAGTAGTATTATAGTAGTTATATTCTTGTACATAGGAGTAGTAGTATAGTAGTTATATTCTTGTACATAGGAGTAGTATTATAGTAGTTTTATTCTTGTACATGGGAGTAGTATTATAGTAGTTATATTCTTGTACATAGGAGGTAGTATTATAGTAGTTATATTCTTGTACATAGGAGTAGTATTATAGTAGTTATATTCTTGTACATAGGAGTAGTATTATAGTAGCTATATTTGTGTACATAGGAGGTAGTATTATAGTAGTTATATTCTTGTAAATAGGAGGTAGTATTATAGTAGTTATATTCTTGTACATAGGAGGTAGTATTATAGTAGTTATATTCTTGTACATAGGAGGTAGTATTATAGTAGTTATATTCTTGTACATAGGAGGTAGTATTATAGTAGTTATATTCTTGTACATAGGAGTAGTATTATAGTAGCTATATTTTTGTACATAGGAGTAGTATTATAGTAGTTATATTCTTGTACATAGGAGCAGTATTATAGTAGTTATATTCTTGTACATAGGAGTAGTATTATAGTAGTTATATTCTTGTACATAGGAGTAGTATTATAGTAGTTATATTCTTGTACATAGGAGTAGTATTATTCTAGTTATATTCTTATACATAGGAGGTAGTATTTTAGTAGTTATATTCTTGTACATAGGGGGCAGTATTATAGTAGTTATATTCTTGTACATAGGAGTAGCATTATAGTAGTTATATTCTTGTACATACAGTAGGAGCAGTATTATAGTAGTTATATTCTTGTACATAGGAGGTAGTATTATAGTATGTATATTCTTGTACATAGGAGGTAGTATTTTAGTAGTTATATTCTTGTACATAGGAGTAGTATTATAGTAGTTATATTCTTGTACATAGGAGTAGTATTATAGTAGTTATATTCTTGTACATAGTAGTATTATAGTAGTTATATTCTTGTACATAGGAGCAGTATAATAGTAGTTAAATTCTTGAACATAGGAGGTAGTATTATTGTAGTTATATTCTTGTACATAGGAGTAGTATTATAGTAGTTTTATTCTTGTACATAGGAGCGGTATTATAGTAGTTATATTCTTGTACATAGGAGTAGTATTGTAGTAGTTATATTCTTGTACATAGGAGCGGTATTATAGTAGTTATATTCTTGTACATAGGAGCAGTATTATAGTAGTTATATTCTTGTACATAGGAGGTAGTATTATTGTATATTCTTGTACATAGGAGTAGTATTATAGTAGTTTTATTCTTCTACATAGGAGTAGTATTATAGTAGTTATATTCTTGTACATAGGAGCAGTATTATAGTAGTTATATTCTTGTACATAGGAGGTAGTATTATAGTAGTTATATTCTTGTACATAGGAGTAGTATTATAGTAGTTATATTCTTGTACATAGGAGTAGTATTATAGTAGCTATATTTGTGTACATAGGAGGTAGTATTATAGTAGTTACATTCTTGTACATAGGAGGTAGTATTATAGTAGTTATATTCTTGTACATAGGAGGTAGTATTATAGTAGTTATATTCTTGTACATAGGAGGTAGTATTATAGTAGTTATATTCTTGTACATAGGAGGTAGTATTATAGTAGTTATATTCTTGTACATAGGAGTAGTATTATAGTAGCTATATTTTTGTACATAGGAGTAGTATTATAGTAGTTATATTCTTGTACATAGGAGCAGTATTATAGTAGTTATATTCTTGTACATAGGAGTAGTATTATAGTAGTTATATTCTTGTACATAGGAGTAGTATTATAGTAGCTATATTTTTGTACATAAGAGTAGTATTATAGTAGTTATATTCTTGTACATAGGAGTAGTATTATAGTAGTTTTAATCTTGTACATAGGAGTAGTATTATAGTAGTTATATTCTTGTACATAGGAGGTAGTATTATAGTAGTTATATTCTTGTACATAGGAGTAGTATTATAGTAGTTATATTCTTGTACATAGGAGTAGTATTATAGTAGCTATATTCGTGTACATAGGAGGTAGTATTATAGTAGTTATATTCTTGTACATAGGAGGTAGTATTATAGTAGTTATATTCTTGTACATAGGAGGTAGTATTATAGTAGTTATATTCTTGTACATAGGAGGTAGTATTATAGTAGTTATATTCTTGTACATAGGAGGTAGTATTATAGTAGTTATATTCTTGTACATAGGAGTAGTATTATAGTAGCTATATTTTTGTACATAGGAGTAGTATTATAGTAGTTATATTCTTGTACATAGGAGCAGTATTATAGTAGTTATATTCTTGTACATAGGAGTAGTATTATAGTAGTTATATTCTTATACATAGGAGGTAGTATTATAGTAGTTATATTCTTGTACATAGGAGGTAGTATTATAGTAGTTATATTCTTGTACATAGGAGTAGTATTATAGTAGTTATATTTTTGTACATAGGAGTAGTATTATAGTAGTTATATTCTTGTACATAGGAGTAGTATTATAGTAGTTATATTCTTGTACATAGGAGTAGTATTATAGTAGTTATATTCTTGTACATAGGAGTAGTATTATAGTAGCTATATTTTTGTACATAAGAGTAGTATTATAGTACTTATATTCTTGTACATAGGAGTAGTATTATAGTAGTTATATTCTTGTACATAGGAGTAGTATTATAGTAGTTATATTCTTGTACATAGGAGTAGTATTATAGTAGTTATATTCTTGTACATAGTAGTATTATAGTAGTTATATTCTTGTACATAGGAGCAGTATAATAGTAGTTAAATTCTTGAACATAGGAGGTAGTATTATTGTAGTTATATTCTTGTACATAGGAGTAGTATTATAGTAGTTTTATTCTTGTACATAGGAGCGGTATTATAGTAGTTATATTCTTGTACATAGGAGTAGTATTGTAGTAGTTATATTCTTGTACATAGGAGCGGTATTATAGTAGTTATATTCTTGTACATAGGAGCAGTATTATAGTAGTTATATTCTTGTACATAGGAGGTAGTATTATTGTATATTCTTGTACATAGGAGTAGTATTATAGTAGTTTTATTCTTCTACATAGGAGTAGTATTATAGTAGTTATATTCTTGTACATAGGAGCAGTATTATAGTAGTTATATTCTTGTACATAGGAGGTAGTATTATAGTAGTTATATTCTTGTACATAGGAGGTAGTATTATAGTAGTTATATTCTTGTACATAGGAGGTAGTATTATAGTAGTTATATTCTTGTACATAGGAGGTAGTATTATAGTAGTTATATTCTTGTACATAGGAGTAGTATTATAGTAGCTATATTTTTGTACATAGGAGTAGTATTATAGTAGTTATATTCTTGTACATAGGAGCAGTATTATAGTAGTTATATTCTTGTACATAGGAGTAGTATTATAGTAGTTATATTCTTGTACATAGGAGTAGTATTATAGTAGCTATATTTTTGTACATAAGAGTAGTATTATAGTAGTTATATTCTTGTACATAGGAGTAGTATTATAGTAGTTTTAATCTTGTACATAGGAGTAGTATTATAGTAGTTATATTCTTGTACATAGGAGGTAGTATTATAGTAGTTATATTCTTGTACATAGGAGTAGTATTATAGTAGTTATATTCTTGTACATAGGAGTAGTATTATAGTAGTTATATTCTTGTACATAGGAGTAGTATTATAGTAGCTATATTTTTGTACATAAGAGTAGTATTATAGTACTTATATTCTTGTACATAGGAGTAGTATTATAGTAGTTATATTCTTGTACATAGGAGTAGTATTATAGTAGTTATATTCTTGTACATAGGAGTAGTATTATAGTAGTTTTATTCTTGTACATAGGAGTAGTATTATAGTAGTTATATTCTTGTACATAGGAGGTAGTATTATAGTAGTTATATTCTTGTACATAGGAGTAGTATTATAGCAGTTATATTCTTGTACATAGGAGTAGTATTATAGTAGCTATATTTTTGTACATAAGAGTAGTATTATAGTAGTTATATTCTTGTACATAGGAGTAGTATTATAGTAGTTATATTCTTGTACATAGGAGTAGTATTATAGTAGTTATATTCTTGTACATAGGAGTAGTATTATAGTAGCTATATTTTTGTACATAAGAGTAGTATTATAGTAGTTATATTCTTGTACATAGGAGTAGTATTATAGTAGTTATATTCTTGTACATAGGAGTAGTATTATAGTAGTTATATTCTTGTACATAGGAGGTAGTATTATAGTAGTTATATTCTTGTACATAGGATTAGTATTATAGTAGTTATATTCTTGTACATAGGAGTAGTATTATAGTAGCTATATTTGTGTACATAGGAGGTAGTATTATAGTAGTTATATTCTTGTACATAGGAGGTAGTATTATAGTAGTTATATTCTTGTACATAGGAGGTAGTATTATAGTAGTTATATTCTTGTACATAGGAGGTAGTATTATAGTAGTTATGTTCTTGTACATAGGAGTAGTATTATAGTAGTTATATTCTTGTACATAGGAGTAGTATTATAGTAGCTATATTTTTGCACATAGGAGTAGTATTATAGTAGTTATATTCTTGTACATAGGAGCAGTATTATAGTAGTTATATTCTTGTACATAGGAGTAGTATTATAGTAGTTATATACTTGTACATAGGAGTAGTATTATAGTAGTTATATTCTTGTACATAGGAGCAGTATTATAGTAGTTATATTCTTATACCTAGGAGGTAGTATTATAGTAGTTATATTCTTATACATAGGAGGTAGTATTATAGTAGTTATATTCTTGTACATAGGAGGTAGTATTATAGTAGTTATATTCATGTACATAGGAGTAGTATTATAGTAGTTATATTCTTGTACATAGGAGTAGTATTATAGTAGTTATATTCTTGTACATAGGAGGTAGTATTATAGTAGTTATATTCTTGTACATAGGAGTAGTATTATAGTAGTTATATTCTTGTACATAGGAGTAGTATTATAGTAGCTATATTTTTGTACATAAGAGTAGTATTATAGTAGTTATATTCTTGTACATAGGAGTAGTATTATAGTAGTTATATTCTTGTACATAGGAGTAGTATTATAGTAGTTATATTCTTGTACATAGGAGTAGTATTATAGTAGTTTTATTCTTGTACATAGGAGTAGTATTATAGTAGTTACCGTATTTTTCGGACTATAAGACGCACCGGACCATAAGACGCACTAAGGTTTTAGAGGAGGAAAATAGGGAAAAAAAAAATTTTAAGGAAAAAAAATTGGTGAAATATTTAATAACCTAATAATATAATATTTCACCAATGTAAATAGAACCGGGGGCTTTCGGACACAGGGATACCAAATGTGTATGTGTTTCACAGTAATGTTTTTGTTTTATATGTATTGTAGGGCTATGGGGGTGATTTGAACATATCTATCTAATCTATCCTATCTATCTATCTATCTATCTCCTATCTATCTATCTATCTATCTATCTATCTATCTATCTATCTATCTATCTGTCTGTCTGTCTGTCTGTCTGTCTGTCTGTCTGTCTGTCTGTCTATCTGTGTATCTGTCTGTCTATCTATCTATCTATCTATCCATCTATCTATCTATCTGTCTGTCTATCTGTCTATCTATCTATTCTATCTAATCTCATCCATGGATGGAAAGAGACACCCTGCAGTGAAGCTATGTAAGAAGAGAAAAAGGGGCGGGCCAGACGGGTGAAGGAGGTGTGGTTTTCTAAGCAAACTTGAAAACACACCTCTTTCACCCATCTGGCTCGTCCCTCCTTCACTGCCTCTCAGATGTCGCTTCTGCAATGATGCCACACAGGCAGGGAAATAGGGGCGGGCCAGACGGGTGAAGGAGGCGTGGTTTCAAGCTTGCCGAGAAAACCACGCCTCCTCCTCCCGTTTGGCCCGCCCCTCCTTCCCTGTCTGTGTAGCATCATTGCCGGAGCCAGATCTGAGAGGCAGTGAAGGAGGGGCGGGCCAGACGGGAGAAGGAGGCGTGGTTTTCTCGGCAAGCTTGAAACCACGCTTCCTTCACCTGTCTGGCCCGCCCCTACTTCCCTGCCTCTCAGATCTCGCTCCTGCAAACACGCGACACAGACAGGGAAGGAGGGGCAGAGCAGGCAGGCACCGTGCTGCTCTTCTTTTCATTCGCACAGACGGGACACAGACGCTGCGCACGCTGCATTCGGACTATAAGACGCACACACATTTTCCTCCCATATTGGGAGGAAAAAAAGTGCGTCTTATAGTCCGAAAAATACGGTATATTCTTGTACATAGGAGGTAGTATTATAGTAGTTATATTCTTGTACATAGGAGTAGTATTATAGTAGTTATATTCTTGTACATAGGAGTAGTATTATAGTAGTTATATTCTTGTACATAGGAGTAGTATTATAGTAGCTATATTTGTGTACATAGGAGGTAGTATTATAGTAGTTATATTCTTGTACATAGGAGGTAGTATTATAGTAGTTATATTCTTGTACATAGGAGGTAGTATTATAGTAGTTATATTCTTGTACATAGGAGGTAGTATTATAGTAGTTATATTCTTGTACATAGGAGTAGTATTATAGTAGCTATATTTGTGTACATAGGAGGTAGTATTATAGTAGTTATATTCTTGTACATAGGAGGTAGTATTATAGTAGTTATATTCTTGTACATAGGAGGTAGTATTATAGTAGTTATATTCTTGTACATAGGAGTAGTATTATAGTAGTTATATTCTTGTACATAGGAGTAGTATTATAGTAGTTTTATTCTTGTACATAGGAGTAGTATTATAGTAGTTATATTCTTGTACATAGGAGGTAGTATTATAGTAGTTATATTCTTGTACATAGGAGTAGTATTATAGTAGTTATATTCTTGTACATAGGAGTAGTATTATAGTAGCTATATTTTTGCACATAGGAGTAGTATTATAGTAGTTATATTCTTGTACATAGGAGCAGTATTATAGTAGTTATATTCTTGTACATAGGAGTAGTATTATAGTAGTTATATTCTTGTACATAGGAGTAGTATTATAGTAGTTATATTCTTGTACATAGGAGTAGTATTATAGTAGTTATATTCTTGTACATACGAGCAGTATTATAGTAGTTATATTCTTATACATAGGAGGTAGTATTATAGTAGTTATATTCTTATACATAGGAGGTAGTATTATAGTAGTTATATTCTTGTACATAGGAGTAGTATTATAGTAGTTATATTCTTGTACATAGGAGTAGTATTATAGTAGTTATATTCTTGTACATAGGAGTAGTATTATAGTAGTTATATTCTTATACATAGCAGGTAGTATTATAGTAGTTATATTCTTGTACATAGGAGTAGTATTATAGTAGTTATATTCTTGTACATAGGAGTAGTATTATAGTAGCTATATTTTTGTACAAAAGAGTAGTATTATAGTAGTTATATTCTTGTACATAGGAGTAGTATTATAGTAGTTATATTCTTGTACATAGGAGTAGTAGTATAGTAGTTATATTCTTGTACATAGGAGCAGTATTATAGTAGTTATATTCTTGTACATAGGAGTAGTATTATAGTAGTTATATTCTTGTACATAGGAGGTAGTATTATAGTAGTTATATTCTTGTACATAGGAGTAGTATTATAGTAGCTATATTTTTGTACATAGGAGTAGTATTATAGTAGTTATATTCTTGTACATAGGAGCAGTATTATAGTAGTTATATTCTTGTACATAGGAGTAGTATTATAGTAGTTATATTCTTGTACATAGGAGTAGTATTATAGTAGTTATATTCTTGTACATAGGAGTAGTATTATTCTAGTTATATTCTTATACATAGGAGGTAGTATTTTAGTAGTTATATTCTTGTACATAGGGGGCAGTATTATAGTAGTTATATTCTTGTACATAGGAGTAGCATTATAGTAGTTATATTCTTGTACATACAGTAGGAGCAGTATTATAGTAGTTATATTCTTGTACATAGGAGGTAGTATTATAGTATGTATATTCTTGTACATAGGAGGTAGTATTTTAGTAGTTATATTCTTGTACATAGGAGTAGTATTATAGTAGTTATATTCTTGTACATAGGAGTAGTATTATAGTAGTTATATTCTTGTACATAGTAGTATTATAGTAGTTATATTCTTGTACATAGGAGCAGTATAATAGTAGTTAAATTCTTGAACATAGGAGGTAGTATTATTGTAGTTATATTCTTGTACATAGGAGTAGTATTATAGTAGTTTTATTCTTGTACATAGGAGCGGTATTATAGTAGTTATATTCTTGTACATAGGAGTAGTATTGTAGTAGTTATATTCTTGTACATACGAGCGGTATTATAGTAGTTATATTCTTGTACATAGGAGCAGTATTATAGTAGTTATATTCTTGTACATAGGAGGTAGTATTATTGTATATTCTTGTACATAGGAGTAGTATTATAGTAGTTTTATTCTTCTACATAGGAGAAGTATTATAGTAGTTATATTCTTGTACATAGGAGCAGTATTATAGTAGTTATATTCTTGTACATAGGAGGTAGTATTATAGTAGTTATATTCTTGTACATAGGAGTAGTATTATAGTAGTTATATTCTTGTACATAGGAGTAGTATTATAGTAGCTATATTTGTGTACATAGGAGGTAGTATTATAGTAGTTACATTCTTGTACATAGGAGGTAGTATTATAGTAGTTATATTCTTGTACATAGGAGGTAGTATTATAGTAGTTATATTCTTGTACATAGGAGGTAGTATTATAGTAGTTATATTCTTGTACATAGGAGGTAGTATTATAGTAGTTATATTCTTGTACATAGGAGTAGTATTATAGTAGCTATATTTTTGTACATAGGAGTAGTATTATAGTAGTTATATTCTTGTACATAGGAGCAGTATTATAGTAGTTATATTCTTGTACATAGGAGTAGTATTATAGTAGTTATATTCTTGTACATAGGAGTAGTATTATAGTAGCTATATTTTTGTACATAAGAGTAGTATTATAGTAGTTATATTCTTGTACATAGGAGTAGTATTATAGTAGTTTTAATCTTGTACATAGGAGTAGTATTATAGTAGTTATATTCTTGTACATAGGAGGTAGTATTATAGTAGTTATATTCTTGTACATAGGAGTAGTATTATAGTAGTTATATTCTTGTACATAGGAGTAGTATTATAGTAGCTATATTCGTGTACATAGGAGGTAGTATTATAGTAGTTATATTCTTGTACATAGGAGGTAGTATTATAGTAGTTATATTCTTGTACATAGGAGGTAGTATTATAGTAGTTATATTCTTGTACATAGGAGGTAGTATTATAGTAGTTATATTCTTGTACATAGGAGGTAGTATTATAGTAGTTATATTCTTGTACATAGGAGTAGTATTATAGTAGCTATATTTTTGTACATAGGAGTAGTATTATAGTAGTTATATTCTTGTACATAGGAGCAGTATTATAGTAGTTATATTCTTGTACATAGGAGTAGTATTATAGTAGTTATATTCTTATACATAGGAGGTAGTATTATAGTAGTTATATTCTTGTACATAGGAGGTAGTATTATAGTAGTTATATTCTTGTACATAGGAGTAGTATTATAGTAGTTATATTCTTGTACATAGGAGTAGTATTATAGTAGTTATATTCTTGTACATAGGAGTAGTATTATAGTAGTTATATTCTTGTACATAGGAGTAGTATTATAGTAGTTATATTCTTGTACATAGGAGTAGTATTATAGTAGCTATATTTTTGTACATAAGAGTAGTATTATAGTAGTTATATTCTTGTACATAGGAGTAGTATTATAGTAGTTTTAATCTTGTACATAGGAGTAGTATTATAGTAGTTATATTCTTGTACATAGGAGGTAGTATTATAGTAGTTATATTCTTGTACATAGGAGTAGTATTATAGTAGTTATATTCTTGTACATAGGAGTAGTATTATAGTAGCTATATTCGTGTACATAGGAGGTAGTATTATAGTAGTTATATTCTTGTACATAGGAGGTAGTATTATAGTAGTTATATTCTTGTACATAGGAGGTAGTATTATAGTAGTTATATTCTTGTACATAGGAGGTAGTATTATAGTAGTTATATTCTTGTACATAGGAGGTAGTATTATAGTAGTTATATTCTTGTACATAGGAGTAGTATTATAGTAGCTATATTTTTGTACATAGGAGTAGTATTATAGTAGTTATATTCTTGTACATAGGAGGTAGTATTATAGTAGTTATATTCTTGTACATAGGAGTAGTATTATAGTAGTTATATTCTTGTACATAGGAGTAGTATTATAGTAGCTATATTTGTGTACATAGGAGGTAGTATTATAGTAGTTACATTCTTGTACATAGGAGGTAGTATTATAGTAGTTATATTCTTGTACATAGGAGGTAGTATTATAGTAGTTATATTCTTGTACATAGGAGGTAGTATTATAGTAGTTATATTCTTGTACATAGGAGGTAGTATTATAGTAGTTATATTCTTGTACATAGGAGTAGTATTATAGTAGCTATATTTTTGTACATAGGAGTAGTATTATAGTAGTTATATTCTTGTACATAGGAGCAGTATTATAGTAGTTATATTCTTGTACATAGGAGTAGTATTATAGTAGTTATATTCTTGTACATAGGAGTAGTATTATAGTAGCTATATTTTTGTACATAAGAGTAGTATTATAGTAGTTATATTCTTGTACATAGGAGTAGTATTATAGTAGTTTTAATCTTGTACATAGGAGTAGTATTATAGTAGTTATATTCTTGTACATAGGAGGTAGTATTATAGTAGTTATATTCTTGTACATAGGAGTAGTATTATAGTAGTTATATTCTTGTACATAGGAGTAGTATTATAGTAGCTATATTCGTGTACATAGGAGGTAGTATTATAGTAGTTATATTCTTGTACATAGGAGGTAGTATTATAGTAGTTATATTCTTGTACATAGGAGGTAGTATTATAGTAGTTATATTCTTGTACATAGGAGGTAGTATTATAGTAGTTATATTCTTGTACATAGGAGGTAGTATTATAGTAGTTATATTCTTGTACATAGGAGTAGTATTATAGTAGCTATATTTTTGTACATAGGAGTAGTATTATAGTAGTTATATTCTTGTACATAGGAGCAGTATTATAGTAGTTATATTCTTGTACATAGGAGTAGTATTATAGTAGTTATATTCTTATACATAGGAGGTAGTATTATAGTAGTTATATTCTTGTACATAGGAGGTAGTATTATAGTAGTTATATTCTTGTACATAGGAGTAGTATTATAGTAGTTATATTTTTGTACATAGGAGTAGTATTATAGTAGTTATATTCTTGTACATAGGAGTAGTATTATAGTAGTTATATTCTTGTACATAGGAGTAGTATTATAGTAGTTATATTCTTGTACATAGGAGTAGTATTATAGTAGCTATATTTTTGTACATAAGAGTAGTATTATAGTACTTATATTCTTGTACATAGGAGTAGTATTATAGTAGTTATATTCTTGTACATAGGAGTAGTATTATAGTAGTTATATTCTTGTACATAGGAGTAGTATTATAGTAGTTATATTCTTGTACATAGTAGTATTATAGTAGTTATATTCTTGTACATAGGAGCAGTATAATAGTAGTTAAATTCTTGAACATAGGAGGTAGTATTATAGTAGTTATATTCTTGTACATAGGAGCAGTATTATAGTAGTTATATTCTTGTACATAGGAGTAGTATTATAGTAGTTTTATTCTTGTACATAGGAGCGGTATTATAGTAGTTATATTCTTGTACATAGGAGTAGTATTGTAGTAGTTATATTCTTGTACATAGGAGCGGTATTATAGTAGTTATATTCTTGTACATAGGAGCAGTATTATAGTAGTTATATTCTTGTACATAGGAGGTAGTATTATTGTATATTCTTGTACATAGGAGTAGTATTATAGTAGTTTTATTCTTCTACATAGGAGTAGTATTATAGTAGTTATATTCTTGTACATAGGAGCAGTATTATAGTAGTTATATTCTTGTACATAGGAGGTAGTATTATAGTAGTTATATTCTTGTACATAGGAGGTAGTATTATAGTAGTTATATTCTTGTACATAGGAGGTAGTATTATAGTAGTTATATTCTTGTACATAGGAGGTAGTATTATAGTAGTTATATTCTTGTACATAGGAGTAGTATTATAGTAGCTATATTTTTGTACATAGGAGTAGTATTATAGTAGTTATATTCTTGTACATAGGAGCAGTATTATAGTAGTTATATTCTTGTACATAGGAGTAGTATTATAGTAGTTATATTCTTGTACATAGGAGTAGTATTATAGTAGCTATATTTTTGTACATAAGAGTAGTATTATAGTAGTTATATTCTTGTACATAGGAGTAGTATTATAGTAGTTTTAATCTTGTACATAGGAGTAGTATTATAGTAGTTATATTCTTGTACATAGGAGGTAGTATTATAGTAGTTATATTCTTGTACATAGGAGTAGTATTATAGTAGTTATATTCTTGTACATAGGAGTAGTATTATAGTAGTTATATTCTTGTACATAGGAGTAGTATTATAGTAGCTATATTTTTGTACATAAGAGTAGTATTATAGTACTTATATTCTTGTACATAGGAGTAGTATTATAGTAGTTATATTCTTGTACATAGGAGTAGTATTATAGTAGTTATATTCTTGTACATAGGAGTAGTATTATAGTAGTTTTATTCTTGTACATAGGAGTAGTATTATAGTAGTTATATTCTTGTACATAGGAGGTAGTATTATAGTAGTTATATTCTTGTACATAGGAGTAGTATTATAGCAGTTATATTCTTGTACATAGGAGTAGTATTATAGTAGCTATATTTTTGTACATAAGAGTAGTATTATAGTAGTTATATTCTTGTACATAGGAGTAGTATTATAGTAGTTATATTCTTGTACATAGGAGTAGTATTATAGTAGTTATATTCTTGTACATAGGAGTAGTATTATAGTAGCTATATTTTTGTACATAAGAGTAGTATTATAGTAGTTATATTCTTGTACATAGGAGTAGTATTATAGTAGTTATATTCTTGTACATAGGAGTAGTATTATAGTAGTTATATTCTTGTACATAGGAGGTAGTATTATAGTAGTTATATTCTTGTACATAGGATTAGTATTATAGTAGTTATATTCTTGTACATAGGAGTAGTATTATAGTAGCTATATTTGTGTACATAGGAGGTAGTATTATAGTAGTTATATTCTTGTACATAGGAGGTAGTATTATAGTAGTTATATTCTTGTACATAGGAGGTAGTATTATAGTAGTTATATTCTTGTACATAGGAGGTAGTATTATAGTAGTTATGTTCTTGTACATAGGAGTAGTATTATAGTAGTTATATTCTTGTACATAGGAGTAGTATTATAGTAGCTATATTTTTGCACATAGGAGTAGTATTATAGTAGTTATATTCTTGTACATAGGAGCAGTATTATAGTAGTTATATTCTTGTACATAGGAGTAGTATTATAGTAGTTATATACTTGTACATAGGAGTAGTATTATAGTAGTTATATTCTTGTACATAGGAGCAGTATTATAGTAGTTATATTCTTATACCTAGGAGGTAGTATTATAGTAGTTATATTCTTATACATAGGAGGTAGTATTATAGTAGTTATATTCTTGTACATAGGAGGTAGTATTATAGTAGTTATATTCATGTACATAGGAGTAGTATTATAGTAGTTATATTCTTGTACATAGGAGTAGTATTATAGTAGTTATATTCTTGTACATAGGAGGTAGTATTATAGTAGTTATATTCTTGTACATAGGAGTAGTATTATAGTAGTTATATTCTTGTACATAGGAGTAGTATTATAGTAGCTATATTTTTGTACATAAGAGTAGTATTATAGTAGTTATATTCTTGTACATAGGAGTAGTATTATAGTAGTTATATTCTTGTACATAGGAGTAGTATTATAGTAGTTATATTCTTGTACATAGGAGTAGTATTATAGTAGTTTTATTCTTGTACATAGGAGTAGTATTATAGTAGTTACCGTATTTTTCGGACTATAAGACGCACCGGACCATAAGACGCACTAAGGTTTTAGAGGAGGAAAATAGGGAAAAAAAAAATTTTAAGGAAAAAAAATTGGTGAAATATTTAATAACCTAATAATATAATATTTCACCAATGTAAATAGAACCGGGGGCTTTCGGACACAGGGATACCAAATGTGTATGTGTTTCACAGTAATGTTTTTGTTTTATATGTATTGTAGGGCTATGGGGGTGATTTGAACATATCTATCTAATCTATCCTATCTATCTATCTATCTATCTATCTATCTATCTATCTATCTCCTATCTATCTATCTATCTATCTATCTATCTATCTGTCTGTCTGTCTGTCTGTCTGTCTGTCTATCTGTGTATCTGTCTGTCTATCTATCTATCTATCTATCCATCTATCTATCTATCTGTCTGTCTATCTGTCTATCTATCTATTCTATCTAATCTCATCCATGGATGGAAAGAGACACCCTGCAGTGAAGCTATGTAAGAAGAGAAAAAGGGGCGGGCCAGACGGGTGAAGGAGGTGTGGTTTTCTAAGCAAACTTGAAAACACACCTCTTTCACCCATCTGGCTCGTCCCTCCTTCACTGCCTCTCAGATGTCGCTTCTGCAATGATGCCACACAGGCAGGGAAATAGGGGCGGGCCAGACGGGTGAAGGAGGCGTGGTTTCAAGCTTGCCGAGAAAACCACGCCTCCTCCTCCCGTTTGGCCCGCCCCTCCTTCCCTGTCTGTGTAGCATCATTGCCGGAGCCAGATCTGAGAGGCAGTGAAGGAGGGGCGGGCCAGACGGGAGAAGGAGGCGTGGTTTTCTCGGCAAGCTTGAAACCACGCTTCCTTCACCTGTCTGGCCCGCCCCTACTTCCCTGCCTCTCAGATCTCGCTCCTGCAAACACGCGACACAGACAGGGAAGGAGGGGCAGAGCAGGCAGGCACCGTGCTGCTCTTCTTTTCATTCGCACAGACGGGACACAGACGCTGCGCACGCTGCATTCGGACTATAAGACGCACACACATTTTCCTCCCATATTGGGAGGAAAAAAAGTGCGTCTTATAGTCCGAAAAATACGGTATATTCTTGTACATAGGAGGTAGTATTATAGTAGTTATATTCTTGTACATAGGAGTAGTATTATAGTAGTTATATTCTTGTACATAGGAGTAGTATTATAGTAGCTATATTTGTGTACATAGGAGGTAGTATTATAGTAGTTATATTCTTGTACATAGGAGGTAGTATTATAGTAGTTATATTCTTGTACATAGGAGGTAGTATTATAGTAGTTATATTCTTGTACATAGGAGGTAGTATTATAGTAGTTATATTCTTGTACATAGGAGTAGTATTATAGTAGCTATATTTGTGTACATAGGAGGTAGTATTATAGTAGTTATATTCTTGTACATAGGAGGTAGTATTATAGTAGTTATATTCTTGTACATAGGAGGTAGTATTATAGTAGTTATATTCTTGTACATAGGAGTAGTATTATAGTAGTTATATTCTTGTACATAGGAGTAGTATTATAGTAGTTTTATTCTTGTACATAGGAGTAGTATTATAGTAGTTATATTCTTGTACATAGGAGGTAGTATTATAGTAGTTATATTCTTGTACATAGGAGTAGTATTATAGTAGTTATATTCTTGTACATAGGAGTAGTATTATAGTAGCTATATTTTTGCACATAGGAGTAGTATTATAGTAGTTATATTCTTGTACATAGGAGCAGTATTATAGTAGTTATATTCTTGTACATAGGAGTAGTATTATAGTAGTTATATTCTTGTACATAGGAGTAGTATTATAGTAGTTATATTCTTGTACATAGGAGTAGTATTATAGTAGTTATATTCTTGTACATACGAGCAGTATTATAGTAGTTATATTCTTATACATAGGAGGTAGTATTATAGTAGTTATATTCTTATACATAGGAGGTAGTATTATAGTAGTTATATTCTTGTACATAGGAGTAGTATTATAGTAGTTATATTCTTGTACATAGGAGTAGTATTATAGTAGTTATATTCTTGTACATAGGAGTAGTATTATAGTAGTTATATTCTTATACATAGCAGGTAGTATTATAGTAGTTATATTCTTGTACATAGGAGTAGTATTATAGTAGTTATATTCTTGTACATAGGAGTAGTATTATAGTAGCTATATTTTTGTACAAAAGAGTAGTATTATAGTAGTTATATTCTTGTACATAGGAGTAGTATTATAGTAGTTATATTCTTGTACATAGGAGTAGTAGTATAGTAGTTATATTCTTGTACATAGGAGCAGTATTATAGTAGTTATATTCTTGTACATAGGAGTAGTATTATAGTAGTTATATTCTTGTACATAGGAGGTAGTATTATAGTAGTTATATTCTTGTACATAGGAGTAGTATTATAGTAGCTATATTTTTGTACATAGGAGTAGTATTATAGTAGTTATATTCTTGTACATAGGAGCAGTATTATAGTAGTTATATTCTTGTACATAGGAGTAGTATTATAGTAGTTATATTCTTGTACATAGGAGTAGTATTATAGTAGTTATATTCTTGTACATAGGAGTAGTATTATTCTAGTTATATTCTTATACATAGGAGGTAGTATTTTAGTAGTTATATTCTTGTACATAGGGGGCAGTATTATAGTAGTTATATTCTTGTACATAGGAGTAGCATTATAGTAGTTATATTCTTGTACATACAGTAGGAGCAGTATTATAGTAGTTATATTCTTGTACATAGGAGGTAGTATTATAGTATGTATATTCTTGTACATAGGAGGTAGTATTTTAGTAGTTATATTCTTGTACATAGGAGTAGTATTATAGTAGTTATATTCTTGTACATAGGAGTAGTATTATAGTAGTTATATTCTTGTACATAGTAGTATTATAGTAGTTATATTCTTGTACATAGGAGCAGTATAATAGTAGTTAAATTCTTGAACATAGGAGGTAGTATTATTGTAGTTATATTCTTGTACATAGGAGTAGTATTATAGTAGTTTTATTCTTGTACATAGGAGCGGTATTATAGTAGTTATATTCTTGTACATAGGAGTAGTATTGTAGTAGTTATATTCTTGTACATACGAGCGGTATTATAGTAGTTATATTCTTGTACATAGGAGCAGTATTATAGTAGTTATATTCTTGTACATAGGAGGTAGTATTATTGTATATTCTTGTACATAGGAGTAGTATTATAGTAGTTTTATTCTTCTACATAGGAGAAGTATTATAGTAGTTATATTCTTGTACATAGGAGCAGTATTATAGTAGTTATATTCTTGTACATAGGAGGTAGTATTATAGTAGTTATATTCTTGTACATAGGAGTAGTATTATAGTAGTTATATTCTTGTACATAGGAGTAGTATTATAGTAGCTATATTTGTGTACATAGGAGGTAGTATTATAGTAGTTACATTCTTGTACATAGGAGGTAGTATTATAGTAGTTATATTCTTGTACATAGGAGGTAGTATTATAGTAGTTATATTCTTGTACATAGGAGGTAGTATTATAGTAGTTATATTCTTGTACATAGGAGGTAGTATTATAGTAGTTATATTCTTGTACATAGGAGTAGTATTATAGTAGCTATATTTTTGTACATAGGAGTAGTATTATAGTAGTTATATTCTTGTACATAGGAGCAGTATTATAGTAGTTATATTCTTGTACATAGGAGTAGTATTATAGTAGTTATATTCTTGTACATAGGAGTAGTATTATAGTAGCTATATTTTTGTACATAAGAGTAGTATTATAGTAGTTATATTCTTGTACATAGGAGTAGTATTATAGTAGTTTTAATCTTGTACATAGGAGTAGTATTATAGTAGTTATATTCTTGTACATAGGAGGTAGTATTATAGTAGTTATATTCTTGTACATAGGAGTAGTATTATAGTAGTTATATTCTTGTACATAGGAGTAGTATTATAGTAGCTATATTCGTGTACATAGGAGGTAGTATTATAGTAGTTATATTCTTGTACATAGGAGGTAGTATTATAGTAGTTATATTCTTGTACATAGGAGGTAGTATTATAGTAGTTATATTCTTGTACATAGGAGGTAGTATTATAGTAGTTATATTCTTGTACATAGGAGCAGTATTATAGTAGTTATATTCTTGTACATAGGAGTAGTATTATAGTAGTTATATTCTTATACATAGGAGGTAGTATTATAGTAGTTATATTCTTGTACATAGGAGGTAGTATTATAGTAGTTATATTCTTGTACATAGGAGTAGTATTATAGTAGTTATATTCTTGTACATAGGAGTAGTATTATAGTAGTTATATTCTTGTACATAGGAGTAGTATTATAGTAGTTATATTCTTGTACATAGGAGTAGTATTATAGTAGTTATATTCTTGTACATAGGAGTAGTATTATAGTAGCTATATTTTTGTACATAAGAGTAGTATTATAGTACTTATATTCTTGTACATAGGAGTAGTATTATAGTAGTTATATTCTTGTACATAGGAGTAGTATTATAGTAGTTTTATTCTTGTACATAGGAGTAGTATTATAGTAGTTATATTCTTGTACATAGGAGGTAGTATTATAGTAGTTATATTCTTGTACATAGGAGTAGTATTATAGCAGTTATATTCTTGTACATAGGAGTAGTATTATAGTAGCTATATTTTTGTACATAAGAGTAGTATTATAGTAGTTATATTCTTGTACATAGGAGTAGTATTATAGTAGTTATATTCTTGTACATAGGAGTAGTATTATAGTAGTTATATTCTTGTACATAGGAGTAGTATTATAGTAGCTATATTTTTGTACATAAGAGTAGTATTATAGTAGTTATATTCTTGTACATAGGAGTAGTATTATAGTAGTTATATTCTTGTACATAGGAGTAGTATTATAGTAGTTATATTCTTGTACATAGGAGGTAATTTTTATTAGTAAAAACAAAACAAAAATACATTACATTCCAGCAGAATTAATAACTAATAATAATAATAATATAACATAAATCAGACATGTCTGTCAGATAACAAAAATGAGAATCACTTTAACTTAAGAGTCCATTGCTGGCAGGATAAAGAGGGGGGAAAAAAAATAAATCCATAAATAAATGAACAGACTTATTTGCAGTGTTATCAGAATATTCAGCAATCGATATATACATTTCTCCACAATTTTACATTATCAGACTTTTTTCTGACCTCCAGAGACTTTATCCACCTCAGTTCAGACATGATATATGTGACAGCGGTCATATGACGGAAGGGCTCTCTGTGTAGGGACACCTGGGTCCTCGTATGCCAGTGATAATATTTGATGACAGTAATAATAATATACAGGGTCTCCCGGTTAATGTCACCTATATTAGTTGGGATGCCATATATGATTTCGGGGTATTTGAGTGATTGTAATCGGGGAATTTTCAGCCTCCGGGATATTTCCTGCCAGATCTTTCGCCCTCCCCCGCACTCTGATATAAAATGTGCCATGGTCTCCTCCTGCTGACAACCTAATGGACATGCCCGATCTGTCACACTGAGATGTTTTAGGTTGCCTCTTACAAAAAGTTTCCCATGCAGAGATAGCCAGGCAATGTCAAAGAACTTTGCAGGGAGCCTCAGACCAGTGAGGAGCCTCAGACTATCCTGCAGGGTTATAGATGTGCAGTCCCTCAATGCCGGCTGGAGACAATAGAAGGTCTTACATACCCTGGTGTATAGATCTCTCCTGGTCTTACTCACCAGATAGGTCTTTTCAATACCCCATTTTTTCAGGCACCTTATGCCATAGTCCAGATACTGGGGGAGGTAGTCACGAGTCGATCGACCCCTCTTAAGGCTGCCGCCTCGCACCCAGGATTCTGCAAAAGGCAATATCCAGTCCCTGATACTATTTACCCACAGGGAGCTGTTATCTGAGTCCAGGCAACCAAAATTTACTTTTAGAAACATGGAGTCAAAAAACACCCTTGGATTTAACATATCCAGCCCACCCTCTCTCCTCTGTAGGTAGGTTATCCCTCTTTTTACTGGGTTCAACCTGTTCCCCCACAAAAGTTGGAAGAACAGGCTAAAGAGCCTAGCGGAGAAAGATTCTGGCAAAGGAAAGACAACAGAGACGTACAAGAAGACAGGGACCAGGTAAGTCTTCAACATTTTAACCCTTTCTCTATAGGTCAGCCTCCAGTTCTTCCATCGCTGAACCTTTGCATTTCCGGATTCCAACTTTTCTTCCCAATTTAGTCTGCAATTATCATCCCTCCCGAATTTCACCCCAAGGATCTTAATATAGGAGGAGGCCTGGGCAAACTGCGGCAGATCAAATGTAGGACCAGTATGACCCGTCCAGAGAGCTTGACTCTTCTCAAGGTTGACAAGAGACCCGGAGGCCTCTGAGTAACTTCTGATGGCTGCAGACAACATCTCCACCTCACGAGGCTCAGATATCACCACAGTCACATCATCCGCGTAGGCAACAACTCTCAGGGGCAAGCAGTGGGGGACCGGTGCCCCCTGAAAATCACACTCCTGCAGTGACCTAAGAAACGGGTCTATGGCAAACACATACAGTAATGGACTCAGTGGGCAACCTTGTCTCACCCCTGCCTCAACCCTGAAAGCATCACCCTGCCAACCATTAATCAGAGGAAAGCTCTCCGCCTCACGGTACAAAGTTCTCAGCCAATCCACAAATTGTCCCGGAATACCGTACTTTGTCAAAGTCGCCCATAGATACTCATGGTCTACTCTGTCAAAGGCCTTAGCCTGGTCAAGACTCACAACATATCTCCCACACCTCAGAGCTTTACATCTCTCAAACATCTCCCTTATCGAGATAACTGCTCCAGAGATGTTCCGCCCTTTAACTGTGCCAAACTGAGAGCCTGCCAACAGTGCCGAGGACAAACAAACTAATCTAGAGAACAGAATTTTTGCAAGAATCTTCCTATCGACATTCAAGAGGGCAATCGGCCTCCAGTTCTTGATGTCACTAGGCTCTTTACCTTTAGACAGCAGGATCAGGGAGGACACTCTCATGGATGGAGGCATCAGGTGGTTTTCTAGACTAGTTTTGTATACATCCACGAGAATTGGTGCCAAGAGGTCTCGGAATTTCTTATAGAACTCAGCTGTAATCCCATCTGGACCTGGTGCCTTCTTCAGATGTAACTTATCTATGGCCTCTTTCACCTCCTCCACTGTTAACTCTGCTGTCAAAGGAGAAAAGTCCAAATCATTAGTATCAGGACCTGGAGTTGCCTCCAAGAATTGAGCCACCTTCTCTCTATCCAAAACCTTCTTCTGAAACAAGTCAGCATAGTAAGTTCTCACCACCCCCAGGATACCCTCCCGAGACTCCTGTAAAACACCCTGGGAGTCAGTGAGACCTGTGACCGATTTATTTGCCACCCGCTCCCTGCAATTCTCAAAAGGATCCGGAGCCCCTAAGGACCCATAATCCCGTTCAAGAACCAGGGATGTATACCTGCGGTACTGATACTGACTGATCTCAGATTTCAGCCGGTCAATCTTCTGTTGGTTATCCCCGCCCGCCGAATAGAGTGACTCTAATTCTTTCCGCAGCCTGAGATACTGGCTATACTTACTCTTCCCCTTCTTAACTGACAGTCTCCTTAAGAGGGATCTGATCTCCTCCTTGACATCCTCCCACCAGTCTGCCATGTTGTCATAAAACACCACTCTCTCAAGCTGGTTCTGAAATAGAGAGTGGACACAACTCCGGACACAGTCATCGTCCAAGAGGCTGGAATTGAGCTTCCATAGGCCTCTCCCAATATCAGGGCGTTTTGTGGAGCCCAAGCAAAAATACAAAGCCAGATGGTCAGAATAAGGGACTGTCTTTTCACTTTTCTCACTAACATGCTCAGCGGGACTGACCAGAGCTAAGTCTATCCGACTGCATCTACCAGCGCAGGAGTAAGTGAATTTTGGTTTCCTACCACCCTCAGTAAACACATCAGACAGACCAGCCTGTGAAATAATTCTGCTTAAGACCTTGCAGTCCCTGGTGAGAGGCCTACCAGTAGGTCTGTCACTGGATGACATGGTGGCATTGAAGTCCCCTGCCATGACTACCGGAACAGATGTAAACAAGTACTGCTTGACTTCATCAAACAGACGTGCCCTTTCCATCACCGACTGCGGTGGACCATAGATATTAATGAGTCGGAGCCTTCTGCCTCGGATGGTAACTTCTAAAACCAGGCACCTCCCCTCAGAACCTCAGTTAGTCTGTGTATGGTGACATCAGGGGTGTTAAACAGTATAGAAACCCCGGCATAAGGTTCCACAGCCAGAGACCAAAAGGACGGGCCAGATTTCCATTCTCTCTCTGCTTCTCGTATTAGTCCTAAAGTATTTAAACGGGTTTCTTGTAAGAAATAGACATCGGCATCAAGATATCTCAGATGTTCATACACTGCGTGTCTTGTCCTCCTTGCTCGGATGCTATTCACATTACTAGAGATAACTTTAAGATAGAAACCTGCCATCAGAACAACTAGGAATATGAGAAACAGAGAGATGGGCCCCATTGTCATAGATCAGAGTCAGAGGTGTCCTGGTGACCAGCTGTTTCCATGTCTGATTCGGACTGCCCCTCATCTCGGTGGGGTCTCCTCTTATTGGGAGGATCGCCCTCTGGTTCATCCTCATACTCCGCCATCATTCGTGAGAGTTCTCTGTCTAGTTCTGCTTCTCCGTCTGACTCTGATAGGACACTAAATCTATTCCCCGTTGCAGTGACCTCGCCTGCACTACTTACTCTCATCTTTGTAGGCTTTTCTACCGTGGTCCACTCACCCTCAGGCTTACGGCTGGCTTTATCCTTCTTCCTCCTTTTATTATTGTTGGATGATCGGGCAGGAGAAGAGACGACCACTGAGGGTTGTACAACCTGCTCGACAACCTCCATGGTCGTCTCAATGGGACCTGACTCGGCCTGGTCTTGGGTGGTATCACCTGTATGTGGTTGAGGCTCCGCCTCCGTGACTACTGACCCTGACAATAGCGCCTCCTCCTCCTCCTGTATGTCATCAGCCGCTGCCAGCAAGTCCTCATCAGGGCTATCCTTACAGATGTTATGCCAGGCATCAGGACAATCTCTGTGGGGGTGACCGATCCGACCGCACAGGTTACACCTAATGTTTTGGCATGTGGCACTCACGTGGCCCATTTCATTACATAGGCTACACTTTACCATGGAGCATACACTGGCCACATGGCCGGCCTTCCCACACTTGAAGCACCGGCGAGGCTGACCCGCATAGAAGCAGATCCCTTTTTCTCGGCCTATAAAGAACGAATTGGGCAGATGTTGGGTTATGTTGTTCTGCTGACGCAACTTCACCAGGACCCTCCACCCACCGGTCCAGACCCCGTCTTCATCCCTGTTCTTACTAAGATCGGACATGAGGTCACAATGCCTCCTGAGCCAGATGACTATGTCCTGAGGGGGAACGGCTTCATTCCAAAATACAATTGTGACAGAGGCTGTATCTGGCCTAGAGATGGGGATGAAACTGAACTTATCCCAACCTTCCGTATCTCTCAACCTGGTGAGATTGGCCCAGAACCGGTCCAGATCAGACATCAGCTTAAAACTAACATCATACCCCTGGCGGTCAGGAAGGTTTATGACGGCCAGGATATCAGTCGGCACAAAGCCCATCTGGGTACATAGGAGCTCTCGGACCACAAACCTCCTATCCGGCAGATCCTCCTTGGCACCTCCGTGCCTAAACCTGACTACATTCCTCCTCCTGAAAGCCTGGCCTGTATAATTGGAGTTTGATGCAAAAGATGGAGCACCGCGGCTCCAGGCATTCCCTGAGGAGGTACGGCCGGATCCGCCATCTTGGCGTGTTTGTGGGCGCTGTGTGCGCTGCTGAGCACCTGTACCATGTGGTTCTGCTACTGCGCGAGTATCTAGAGGGGGAAAGTCCTGCACACTGGACTGTCCTGTGTCCGCCCCACCATCAACCTCTATGTCTGCAATATCACCAGACTCCAGAGACTGGACTGCAGAGGGGTCTGACGCCATAGATCGTGAAGGATCCCCCCCAGAGACACCTTCCCCTGCTGGGCCGCTATCACATACAGGAATATCCATAATATCAGGCACATTAGTCAGACAATCAGCGGCAGCAGAGTCCTGCACAGCAGAGTCCATATTAGTATTATAGTCAGCGGCAGCAGAGTCCTGCATAGCAGAGTCCATATTACCACTACAGTCAGCGGCAGCAGAGTCCTGCACAGCAGAGTCCACAACCTGTAACCCCAAATATGTTACTCCCCCAGTACCTTCAGGTAAGAGTCCATAGTCCTGCTGCAATGACTTGTCTCCTGGGACTTGTGGTGTCTGCACAGCTGCTACTTCATTACCATTAGGCAGGGGTCCATGACCTGGTTGCAAAGTGCTGGTTGCTGGGACTTGTGGTGCCTTGCTGAGAACTGCTGCAGGTTTTTGCTGTTGCTGAACACTGGTCGCTTTCCCGTACAAATTCCCTTCCTTAAAAGGGAAACTTGCTGGCTGCAGAACTGGTTTTACATGGGACTGCTGGCTGCCACCTTGAGAGGGTTCAGACCCAGCTTTGGCACAAGGTGATGGTGACTTCTGGTATTCCTGGAACCGCTGCTGGTTTCTGTATGATTCTCCCACCGGTCCCATTTGCTCCAGTACAGTCTCGGTCTCCCGTACGTTCTCGGCGAGCTCTTTCGCCAGTGCGCTCAGCTTCCTGTCCAGTAACACCAGTTTCTCAGGGCATGCAGACTTTTTTAGATTATACGCACATTCAATCTGTCTCTGCAGATATATTTTACTGGCCTTCAATGTCTCCAGTCGCTTGACCAGTGCTGGGATCTCATCTGCCAGGCGCAGTTCTGGTGCTCGCTCAGTAGCTGTGACAGTCTGTGCATTGTTGGAGAGCTTTGCAGGTTGGTTACCCCCAGTATGGCTTCTGGTTGGTGTAGCCTGTGATTTCTGACATGCTACGGCTGTTGTCACTGCCATGGGCCCACAATGTCCAGACTGGGGACTATGTCCCAGTTTATTTCCAGTGACTGTACTGCTGGTACCTTGAAGCTTCCCCGCTGGTCTCCCTTTGATCTCCTCCACTGCCTTCACTACATTTTTGTAGTTACCGCTTCCAGATCTTGTCCGCTCAGACCGTACCAATACAGACTGCTGCATGTTCTCCTGCATGGTCTGCTTCTCCAGGGATGTTCTCCTCTGTCTGCAGGAGGGTGGGGTGGACTGGACACCTGCAACCTGCAATGGAGTCTGCACAGGCTGCAAAGTTTGCTCCTTACATTCAACCATTTTGCTTGGTTGTTGCACCGTACTACTGCTTGCTTCCGTTACTTCTTCCTTTACAACTTTCTTCCCATCTTGGCTTGCTGCACTAGGACTGCTGACACACTGGACACGATTCCCATTACTGGGGACTTTAGGATTTCCATCCATTTTTTTAGTTGTCTGGGAATTGCTTCCCAGAGAAGGCCTTGGAGCCTGGGCCTTGGCAGGGGAACTTCCCCACCCAGGGTGGCCCCGCCCTGGGCTATCTCCAGACATCAGGAGCCTCAGGAGAGCTACAAAAACACGTCCTCACAGCTAGGAGGTAGTATTATAGTAGTTATATTCTTGTACATAGGAGTAGTATTATAGTAGTTATATTCTTGTACATAGGAGTAGTATTATAGTAGTTATATTCTTGTACATAGGAGGTAGTATTATAGTAGTTATATTCTTGTACATAGGAGTAGTATTATAGTAGTTATATTCTTGTACATAGGAGTAGTATTATAGTAGCTATATTTGTGTACATAGGAGGTAGTATTATAGTAGTTATATTCTTGTACATAGGAGGTAGTATTATAGTAGTTATATTCTTGTACATAGGAGGTAGTATTATAGTAGTTATATTCTTGTACATAGGATTAGTATTATAGTAGTTATATTCTTGTACATAGGAGTAGTATTATAGTAGTTATATTCTTGTACATAGGAGTAGTATTATAGTAGCTATATTTGTGTACATAGGAGGTAGTATTATAGTAGTTATATTCTTGTACATAGGAGGTAGTATTATAGTAGTTATATTCTTGTACATAGGAGGTAGTATTATAGTAGTTATATTCTTGTACATAGGAGGTAGTATTATAGTAGTTATGTTCTTGTACATAGGAATAGTATTATAGTAGTTATATTCTTGTACTTAGGAGTAGTATTATAGTAGCTATATTTTTGCACATAGGAGTAGTATTATAGTAGTTATATTCTTGTACATAGGAGCAGTATTATAGTAGTTATATTCTTGTACATAGGAGTAGTATTATAGTAGTTATATACTTGTACATAGGAGTAGTATTATAGTAGTTATATTCTTGTACATAGGAGCAGTATTATAGTAGTTATATTCTTGTACATAGGAGGTAGTATTATAGTAGTTATATTCATGTACATAGGAGTAGTATTATAGTAGTTATATTCTTGTACATAGGAGTAGTATTATAGTAGTTATATTCTTGTACATAGGAGGTAGTATTATAGTAGTTATATTCTTGTACATAGGAGTAGTATTATAGTAGTTATATTCTTGTACATAGGAGTAGTATTATAGTAGCTATATTTTTGTACATAAGAGTAGTATTATAGTAGTTATATTCTTGTACATAGGAGTAGTATTATAGTAGTTATATTCTTGTACATAGGAGTAGTATTATAGTAGTTATATTCTTGTACATAGGAGTAGTATTATAGTAGTTTTATTCTTGTACATAGGAGTAGTATTATAGTAGTTATATTCTTGTACATAGGAGGTAGTATTATAGTAGTTATATTCTTGTACATAGGAGTAGTATTATAGTAGTTATATTCTTGTACATAGGAGTAGTATTATAGTAGCTATATTTGTGTACATAGGAGGTAGTATTATAGTAGTTATATTCTTGTACATAGGAGGTAGTATTATAGTAGTTATATTCTTGTACATAGGAGGTAGTATTATAGTAGTTATATTCTTGTACATAGGAGGTAGTATTATAGTAGTTATATTCTTGTACATAGGAGTAGTATTATAGTAGCTATATTTGTGTACATAGGAGGTAGTATTATAGTAGTTATATTCTTGTACATAGGAGGTAGTATTATAGTAGTTATATTCTTGTACATAGGAGGTAGTATTATAGTAGTTATATTCTTGTACATAGGAGTAGTATTATAGTAGTTATATTCTTGTACATAGGAGTAGTATTATAGTAGTTTTATTCTTGTACATAGGAGTAGTATTATAGTAGTTATATTCTTGTACATAGGAGGTAGTATTATAGTAGTTATATTCTTGTACATAGGAGTAGTATTATAGTAGTTATATTCTTGTACATAGGAGTAGTATTATAGTAGCTATATTTTTGCACATAGGAGTAGTATTATAGTAGTTATATTCTTGTACATAGGAGCAGTATTATAGTAGTTATATTCTTGTACATATGAGTAGTATTATAGTAGTTATATTCTTGTACATAGGAGTAGTATTATAGTAGTTATATTCTTGTACATAGGAGTAGTATTATAGTAGTTATATTCTTGTACATACGAGCAGTATTATAGTAGTTATATTCTTATACATAGGAGGTAGTATTATAGTAGTTATATTCTTATACATAGGAGGTAGTATTATAGTAGTTATATTCTTGTACATAGGAGGTAGTATTATAGTAGTTATATTCATGTACATAGGAGTAGTATTATAGTAGTTATATTCTTGTACATAGGAGTAGTATTATAGTAGTTATATTCTTGTACATAGGAGTAGTATTATAGTAGTTATATTCTTGTACATAGGAGTAGTATTATAGTAGTTATATTCTTGTACATAGGAGTAGTATTATAGTAGTTATATTCTTGTACATAGGAGTAGTATTATAGTAGTTTTATTCTTGTACATAGGAGTAGTATTATAGTAGTTATATTCTTGTACATAGGAGGTAGTATTATAGTAGTTATATTCTTGTACATAGGAGTAGTATTATAGCAGTTATATTCTTGTACATAGGAGTAGTATTATAGTAGCTATATTTTTGTACATAAGAGTAGTATTATAGTAGTTATATTCTTGTACATAGGAGTAGTATTATAGTAGTTATATTCTTGTACATAGGAGTAGTATTATAGTAGTTATATTCTTGTACATAGGAGTAGTATTATAGTAGCTATATTTTTGTACATAAGAGTAGTATTATAGTAGTTATATTCTTGTACATAGGAGTAGTATTATAGTAGTTATATTCTTGTACATAGGATTAGTATTATAGTAGTTATATTCTTGTACATAGGAGTAGTATTATAGTAGTTATATTCTTGTACATAGGAGGTAGTATTATAGTAGTTATATTCTTGTACATAGGATTAGTATTATAGTAGTTATATTCTTGTACATAGGAGTAGTATTATAGTAGCTATATTTGTGTACATAGGAGGTAGTATTATAGTAGTTATATTCTTGTACATAGGAGGTAGTATTATAGTAGTTATATTCTTGTACATAGGAGGTAGTATTATAGTAGTTATATTCTTGTACATAGGAGGTAGTATTATAGTAGTTATGTTCTTGTACATAGGAATAGTATTATAGTAGTTATATTCTTGTACATAGGAGTAGTATTATAGTAGCTATATTTTTGCACATAGGAGTAGTATTATAGTAGTTATATTCTTGTACATAGGAGCAGTATTATAGTAGTTATATTCTTGTACATAGGAGTAGTATTATAGTAGTTATATACTTGTACATAGGAGTAGTATTATAGTAGTTATATTCTTGTACATAGGAGCAGTATTATAGTAGTTATATTCTTATACATAGGAGGTAGTATTATAGTAGTTATATTCTTATACATAGGAGGTAGTATTATAGTAGTTATATTCTTGTACATAGGAGGTAGTATTATAGTAGTTATATTCATGTACATAGGAGTAGTATTATAGTAGTTATATTCTTGTACATAGGAGTAGTATTATAGTAGTTATATTCTTGTACATAGGAGGTAGTATTATAGTAGTTATATTCTTGTACATAGGAGTAGTATTATAGTAGTTATATTCTTGTACATAGGAGTAGTATTATAGTAGCTATATTTTTGTACATAAGAGTAGTATTATAGTAGTTATATTCTTGTACATAGGAGTAGTATTATAGTAGTTATATTCTTGTACATAGGAGTAGTATTATAGTAGTTATATTCTTGTACATAGGAGTAGTATTATAGTAGTTTTATTCTTGTACATAGGAGTAGTATTATAGTAGTTATATTCTTGTACATAGGAGGTAGTATTATAGTAGTTATATTCTTGTACATAGGAGTAGTATTATAGTAGTTATATTCTTGTACATAGGAGTAGTATTATAGTAGCTATATTTGTGTACATAGGAGGTAGTATTATAGTAGTTATATTCTTGTACATAGGAGGTAGTATTATAGTAGTTATATTCTTGTACATAGGAGGTAGTATTATAGTAGTTATATTCTTGTACATAGGAGGTAGTATTATAGTAGTTATATTCTTGTACATAGGAGTAGTATTATAGTAGCTATATTTGTGTACATAGGAGGTAGTATTATAGTAGTTATATTCTTGTACATAGGAGGTAGTATTATAGTAGTTATATTCTTGTACATAGGAGGTAGTATTATAGTAGTTATATTCTTGTACATAGGAGTAGTATTATAGTAGTTATATTCTTGTACATAGGAGTAGTATTATAGTAGTTTTATTCTTGTACATAGGAGTAGTATTATAGTAGTTATATTCTTGTACATAGGAGGTAGTATTATAGTAGTTATATTCTTGTACATAGGAGTAGTATTATAGTAGTTATATTCTTGTACATAGGAGTAGTATTATAGTAGCTATATTTTTGCACATAGGAGTAGTATTATAGTAGTTATATTCTTGTACATAGGAGCAGTATTATAGTAGTTATATTCTTGTACATAGGAGTAGTATTATAGTAGTTATATTCTTGTACATAGGAGTAGTATTATAGTAGTTATATTCTTGTACATAGGAGTAGTATTATAGTAGTTATATTCTTGTACATACGAGCAGTATTATAGTAGTTATATTCTTATACATAGGAGGTAGTATTATAGTAGTTATATTCTTATACATAGGAGGTAGTATTATAGTAGTTATATTCTTGTACATAGGAGGTAGTATTATAGTAGTTATATTCATGTACATAGGAGTAGTATTATAGTAGTTATATTCTTGTACATAGGAGTAGTATTATAGTAGTTATATTCTTGTACATAGGAGTAGTATTATAGTAGTTATATTCTTGTACATAGGAGTAGTATTATAGTAGTTATATTCTTGTACATAGCAGGTAGTATTATAGTAGTTATATTCTTGTACATAGGAGTAGTATTATAGTAGTTATATTCTTGTACATAGGAGTAGTATTATAGTAGCTATATTTTTGTACAAAAGAGTAGTATTATAGTAGTTATATTCTTGTACATAGGAGTAGTATTATAGTAGTTATATTCTTGTACATAGGAGTAGTAGTATAGTAGTTATATTCTTGTACATAGGAGTAGTATTATAGTAGTTTTATTCTTGTACATGGGAGTAGTATTATAGTAGTTATATTCTTGTACATAGGAGGTAGTATTATAGTAGTTATATTCTTGTACATAGGAGTAGTATTATAGTAGTTATATTCTTGTACATAGGAGTAGTATTATAGTAGCTATATTTGTGTACATAGGAGGTAGTATTATAGTAGTTATATTCTTGTAAATAGGAGGTAGTATTATAGTAGTTATATTCTTGTACATAGGAGGTAGTATTATAGTAGTTATATTCTTGTACATAGGAGGTAGTATTATAGTAGTTATATTCTTGTACATAGGAGGTAGTATTATAGTAGTTATATTCTTGTACATAGGAGTAGTATTATAGTAGCTATATTTTTGTACATAGGAGTAGTATTATAGTAGTTATATTCTTGTACATAGGAGCAGTATTATAGTAGTTATATTCTTGTACATAGGAGTAGTATTATAGTACTTATATTCTTGTACATAGGAGTAGTATTATAGTAGTTATATTCTTGTACATAGGAGTAGTATTATAGTAGTTATATTCTTATACATAGGAGGTAGTATTTTAGTAGTTATATTCTTGTACATAGGGGGCAGTATTATAGTAGTTATATTCTTGTACATAGGAGTAGCATTATAGTAGTTATATTCTTGTACATACAGTAGGAGCAGTATTATAGTAGTTATATTCTTGTACATAGGAGGTAGTATTATAGTATGTATATTCTTGTACATAGGAGGTAGTATTTTAGTAGTTATATTCTTGTACATAGGAGTAGTATTATAGTAGTTATATTCTTGTACATAGGAGTAGTATTATAGTAGTTATATTCTTGTACATAGTAGTATTATAGTAGTTATATTCTTGTACATAGGAGCAGTATAATAGTAGTTAAATTCTTGAACATAGGAGGTAGTATTATTGTAGTTATATTCTTGTACATAGGAGTAGTATTATAGTAGTTTTATTCTTGTACATAGGAGCGGTATTATAGTAGTTATATTCTTGTACATAGGAGTAGTATTGTAGTAGTTATATTCTTGTACATAGGAGCGGTATTATAGTAGTTATATTCTTGTACATAGGAGCAGTATTATAGTAGTTATATTCTTGTACATAGGAGGTAGTATTATTGTATATTCTTGTACATAGGAGTAGTATTATAGTAGTTTTATTCTTCTACATAGGAGTAGTATTATAGTAGTTATATTCTTGTACATAGGAGTAGTATTATAGTAGTTATATTCTTGTACATAGGAGTAGTATTATAGTAGTTATATTCTTGTACATAGGAGGTAGTATTATAGTAGTTATATTCTTGTACATATGAGCAGTATCATAGTAGTTATATTCTTGTACATAGGAGGTAGTATTATAGTAGTTATATTCTTGTACATAGGAGCAGTATTATAGTAGTTATATTCTTATACATAGGAGGTAGTATTATAGTAGTTATATTCTTATACATAGGAGGTAGTATTATAGTAGTTATATTCTTGTACATAGGAGGTAGTATTATAGTAGTTATATTCATGTACATAGGAGTAGTATTATAGTAGTTATATTCTTGTACATAGGAGTAGTATTATAGTAGTTATATTCTTGTACATAGGAGTAGTATTATAGTAGTTATATTCTTGTACATAGGAGTAGTATTATAGTAGTTATATTCTTGTACATAGCAGGTAGTATTATAGTAGTTATATTCTTGTACATAGGAGTAGTATTATAGTAGTTATATTCTTGTACATAGGAGTAGTATTATAGTAGCTATATTTTTGTACATAAGAGTAGTATTATAGTAGTTATATTCTTGTACATAGGAGTAGTATTATAGTAGTTATATTCTTGTACATAGGAGTAGTAGTATAGTAGTTATGTTCTTGTACATAGGAGTAGTATTATAGTAGTTTTATTCTTGTACATAGGAGTAGTATTATAGTAGTTATATTCTTGTACATAGGAGGTAGTATTATAGTAGTTATATTCTTGTACATAGGAGTAGTATTATAGTAGTTATATTCTTGTACATAGGAGTAGTATTATAGTAGCTATATTTGTGTACATAGGAGGTAGTATTATAGTAGTTATATTCTTGTACATAGGAGGTAGTATTATAGTAGTTATATTCTTGTACATAGGAGGTAGTATTATAGTAGTTATATTCTTGTACATAGGAGGTAGTATTATAGTAGTTATATTCTTGTACATAGGAGGTAGTATTATAGTAGTTATATTCTTGTACATAGGAGTAGTATTATAGTAGCTATATTTTTGTACATAGGAGTAGTATTATAGTAGTTATATTCTTGTACATAGGAGCAGTATTATAGTAGTTATATTCTTGTACATAGGAGTAGTATTATAATAGTTATATTCTTGTACATAGGAGTAGTATTATAGTAGTTATATTCTTGTACATAGGAGTAGTATTATAGTAGTTATATTCTTATACATAGGAGGTAGTATTTTAGTAGTTATATTCTTGTACATAGGGGGCAGTATTATAGTAGTTATATTCTTGTACATATGAGTAGCATTATAGTAGTTATATTCTTGTACATACAGTAGGAGCAGTATTATAGTAGTTATATTCTTGTACATAGGAGGTAGTATTATAGTATGTATATTCTTGTACATAGGAGGTAGTATTTTAGTAGTTATATTCTTGTACATAGGAGTAGTATTATAGTAGTTATATTCTTGTACATAGGAGTAGTATTATAGTAGTTATATTCTTGTACATAGTAGTATTATAGTAGTTATATTCTTGTACATAGGAGCAGTATAATAGTAGTTAAATTCTTGAACATAGGAGGTAGTATTATTGTAGTTATATTCTTGTACATAGGAGTAGTATTATAGTAGTTTTATTCTTGTACATAGGAGCGGTATTATAGTAGTTATATTCTTGTACATAGGAGTAGTATTGTAGTAGTTATATTCTTGTACATACGAGCGGTATTATAGTAGTTATATTCTTGTACATAGGAGCAGTATTATAGTAGTTATATTCTTGTACATAGGAGGTAGTATTATTGTATATTCTTGTACATAGGAGTAGTATTATAGTAGTTTTATTCTTCTACATAGGAGTAGTATTATAGTAGTTATATTCTTGTACATAGGAGTAGTATCATAGTAGTTATATTCTTGTACATAGGAGTAGTATCATAGTAGTTATATTCATGTACATAGGAGTAGTATTATAGTAGTTATATTCTTGTACATAGGAGCAGTATTATAGTAGTTATATTCTTGTACATAGGAGTAGTATTATAGTAGTTATATTCATGTACATAGGAGTAGTATTATAGTAGTTATATTCTTGTACATAGGAGTAGTATTATAGTAGTTATATTCTTGTACATAGGAGTAGTATTATAGTAGCTATATTTTTGTACATAAGAGTAGTATTATAGTAGTTATATTCTTGTACATAGGAGTAGTATTATAGTAGTTATATTCTTGTACATAGGAGTAGTAGTATAGTAGTTATATTCTTGTACATAGGAGTAGTATTATAGTAGTTATATTCTTGTACATAGGAGTAGTATTATAGTAGTTATATTCTTGTACATAGGAGTAGTATTATAGTAGTTATATTCTTGTACATAGGAGTAGTATTATAGTAGTTATATTCTTGTACATAGGAGTAGTATTATAGTAGTTATATTCTTGTACATAGGAGTAGTATTATAGTAGCTATATTTTTGTACATAAGAGTAGTATTATAGTACTTATATTCTTGTACATAGGAGTAGTATTATAGTAGTTATATTCTTGTACATAGGAGTAGTATTATAGTAGTTATATTCTTGTACATAGGAGTAGTATTATAGTAGTTTTATTCTTGTACATAGGAGTAGTATTATAGTAGTTATATTCTTGTACATAGGAGGTAGTATTATAGTAGTTATATTCTTGTACATAGGAGTAGTATTATAGCAGTTATATTCTTGTACATAGGAGTAGTATTATAGTAGCTATATTTTTGTACATAAGAGTAGTATTATAGTAGTTATATTCTTGTACATAGGAGTAGTATTATAGTAGTTATATTCTTGTACATAGGAGTAGTATTATAGTAGTTATATTCTTGTACATAGGAGTAGTATTATAGTAGCTATATTTTTGTACATAAGAGTAGTATTATAGTAGTTATATTCTTGTACATAGGAGTAGTATTATAGTAGTTATATTCTTGTACATAGGAGTAGTATTATAGTAGTTATATTCTTGTACATAGGAGGTAGTATTATAGTAGTTATATTCTTGTACATAGGATTAGTATTATAGTAGTTATATTCTTGTACATAGGAGTAGTATTATAGTAGCTATATTTGTGTACATAGGAGGTAGTATTATAGTAGTTATATTCTTGTACATAGGAGGTAGTATTATAGTAGTTATATTCTTGTACATAGGAGGTAGTATTATAGTAGTTATATTCTTGTACATAGGAGGTAGTATTATAGTAGTTATGTTCTTGTACATAGGAGTAGTATTATAGTAGTTATATTCTTGTACATAGGAGTAGTATTATAGTAGTTATATTCTTGTACATAGGAGCAGTATTATAGTAGTTATATTCTTATACCTAGGAGGTAGTATTATAGTAGTTATATTCTTATACATAGGAGGTAGTATTATAGTAGTTATATTCTTGTACATAGGAGGTAGTATTATAGTAGTTATATTCATGTACATAGGAGTAGTATTATAGTAGTTATATTCTTGTACATAGGAGTAGTATTATAGTAGTTATATTCTTGTACATAGGAGGTAGTATTATAGTAGTTATATTCTTGTACATAGGAGTAGTATTATAGTAGTTATATTCTTGTACATAGGAGTAGTATTATAGTAGCTATATTTTTGTACATAAGAGTAGTATTATAGTAGTTATATTCTTGTACATAGGAGTAGTATTATAGTAGTTATATTCTTGTACATAGGAGTAGTATTATAGTAGTTATATTCTTGTACATAGGAGTAGTATTATAGTAGTTTTATTCTTGTACATAGGAGTAGTATTATAGTAGTTATATTCTTGTACATAGGAGGTAGTATTATAGTAGTTATATTCTTGTACATAGGAGTAGTATTATAGTAGTTATATTCTTGTACATAGGAGTAGTATTATAGTAGCTATATTTGTGTACATAGGAGGTAGTATTATAGTAGTTATATTCTTGTACATAGGAGGTAGTATTATAGTAGTTATATTCTTGTACATAGGAGGTAGTATTATAGTAGTTATATTCTTGTACATAGGAGGTAGTATTATAGTAGTTATATTCTTGTACATAGGAGTAGTATTATAGTAGCTATATTTGTGTACATAGGAGGTAGTATTATAGTAGTTATATTCTTGTACATAGGAGGTAGTATTATAGTAGTTATATTCTTGTACATAGGAGGTAGTATTATAGTAGTTTTATTCTTGTACATAGGAGTAGTATTATAGTAGTTATATTCTTGTACATAGGAGGTAGTATTATAGTAGTTATATTCTTGTACATAGGAGTAGTATTATAGTAGTTATATTCTTGTACATAGGAGTAGTATTATAGTAGCTATATTTTTGCACATAGGAGTAGTATTATAGTAGTTATATTCTTGTACATAGGAGCAGTATTATAGTAGTTATATTCTTGTACATAGGAGTAGTATTATAGTAGTTATATTCTTGTACATAGGAGTAGTATTATAGTAGTTATATTCTTGTACATAGGAGTAGTATTATAGTAGTTATATTCTTGTACATACGAGCAGTATTATAGTAGTTATATTCTTATACATAGGAGGTAGTATTATAGTAGTTATATTCTTATACATAGGAGGTAGTATTATAGTAGTTATATTCTTGTACATAGGAGGTAGTATTATAGTAGTTATATTCATGTACATAGGAGTAGTATTATAGTAGTTATATTCTTGTACATAGGAGTAGTATTATAGTAGTTATATTCTTGTACATAGGAGTAGTATTATAGTAGCTATATTTTTGTACAAAAGAGTAGTATTATAGTAGTTATATTCTTGTACATAGGAGTAGTATTATAGTAGTTATATTCTTGTACATAGGAGTAGTAGTATAGTAGTTATATTCTTGTACATAGGAGTAGTATTATAGTAGTTTTATTCTTGTACATGGGAGTAGTATTATAGTAGTTATATTCTTGTACATAGGAGGTAGTATTATAGTAGTTATATTCTTGTACATAGGAGTAGTATTATAGTAGTTATATTCTTGTACATAGGAGTAGTATTATAGTAGCTATATTTGTGTACATAGGAGGTAGTATTATAGTAGTTATATTCTTGTAAATAGGAGGTAGTATTATAGTAGTTATATTCTTGTACATAGGAGGTAGTATTATAGTAGTTATATTCTTGTACATAGGAGGTAGTATTATAGTAGTTATATTCTTGTACATAGGAGGTAGTATTATAGTAGTTATATTCTTGTACATAGGAGTAGTATTATAGTAGCTATATTTTTGTACATAGGAGTAGTATTATAGTAGTTATATTCTTGTACATAGGAGCAGTATTATAGTAGTTATATTCTTGTACATAGGAGTAGTATTATAGTAGTTATATTCTTGTACATAGGAGTAGTATTATAGTAGTTATATTCTTGTACATAGGAGTAGTATTATTCTAGTTATATTCTTATACATAGGAGGTAGTATTTTAGTAGTTATATTCTTGTACATAGGGGGCAGTATTATAGTAGTTATATTCTTGTACATAGGAGTAGCATTATAGTAGTTATATTCTTGTACATACAGTAGGAGCAGTATTATAGTAGTTATATTCTTGTACATAGGAGGTAGTATTATAGTATGTATATTCTTGTACATAGGAGGTAGTATTTTAGTAGTTATATTCTTGTACATAGGAGTAGTATTATAGTAGTTATATTCTTGTACATAGGAGTAGTATTATAGTAGTTATATTCTTGTACATAGTAGTATTATAGTAGTTATTTTCTTGTACATAGGAGCAGTATAATAGTAGTTAAATTCTTGAACATAGGAGGTAGTATTATTGTAGTTATATTCTTGTACATAGGAGTAGTATTATAGTAGTTTTATTCTTGTACATAGGAGCGGTATTATAGTAGTTATATTCTTGTACATAGGAGTAGTATTGTAGTAGTTATATTCTTGTACATAGGAGCGGTATTATAGTAGTTATATTCTTGTACATAGGAGCAGTATTATAGTAGTTATATTCTTGTACATAGGAGGTAGTATTATTGTATATTCTTGTACATAGGAGTAGTATTATAGTAGTTTTATTCTTCTACATAGGCGTAGTATTATAGTAGTTATATTCTTGTACATAGGAGCAGTATTATAGTAGTTATATTCTTGTACATAGGAGGTAGTATTATAGTAGTTATATTCTTGTACATAGGAGTAGTATTATAGTAGTTATATTCTTGTACATAGGAGTAGTATTATAGTAGCTATATTTTTGCACATAGGAGTAGTATTATAGTAGTTATATTCTTGTACATAGGAGCAGTATTATAGTAGTTATATTCTTGTACATAGGAGTAGTATTATAGTAGTTATATACTTGTACATAGGAGTAGTATTATAGTAGTTATATTCTTGTACATAGGAGCAGTATTATAGTAGTTATATTCTTATACATAGGAGGTAGTATTATAGTAGTTATATTCTTATACATAGGAGGTAGTATTATAGTAGTTATATTCTTGTACATAGGAGGTAGTATTATAGTAGTTATATTCATGTACATAGGAGTAGTATTATAGTAGTTATATTCTTGTACATAGGAGTAGTATTATAGTAGTTATATTCTTGTACATAGGAGGTAGTATTATAGTAGTTATATTCTTGTACATAGGAGTAGTATTATAGTAGTTATATTCTTGTACATAGGAGTAGTATTATAGTAGCTATATTTTTGTACATAAGAGTAGTATTATAGTAGTTATATTCTTGTACATAGGAGTAGTATTATAGTAGTTATATTCTTGTACATAGGAGTAGTATTATAGTAGTTATATTCTTGTACATAGGAGTAGTATTATAGTAGTTTTATTCTTGTACATAGGAGTAGTATTATAGTAGTTATATTCTTGTACATAGGAGGTAGTATTATAGTAGTTATATTCTTCTACATAGGAGTAGTATTATAGTAGTTATATTCTTGTACATAGGAGTAGTATTATAGTAGCTATATTTGTGTACATAGGAGGTAGTATTATAGTAGTTATATTCTTGTACATAGGAGGTAGTATTATAGTAGTTATATTCTTGTACATAGGAGGTAGTATTATAGTAGTTATATTCTTGTACATAGGAGGTAGTATTATAGTAGTTATATTCTTGTACATAGGAGTAGTATTATAGTAGCTATATTTGTGTACATAGGAGGTAGTATTATAGTAGTTATATTCTTGTACATAGGAGGTAGTATTATAGTAGTTATATTCTTGTACATAGGAGGTAGTATTATAGTAGTTATATTCTTGTACATAGGAGTAGTATTATAGTAGTTATATTCTTGTACATAGGAGTAGTATTATAGTAGTTTTATTCTTGTACATAGGAGTAGTATTATAGTAGTTATATTCTTGTACATAGGAGGTAGTATTATAGTAGTTATATTCTTGTACATAGGAGTAGTATTATAGTAGTTATATTCTTGTACATAGGAGTAGTATTATAGTAGCTATATTTTTGCACATAGGAGTAGTATTATAGTAGTTATATTCTTGTACATAGGAGCAGTATTATAGTAGTTATATTCTTGTACATAGGAGTAGTATTATAGTAGTTATATTCTTGTACATAGGAGTAGTATTATAGTAGTTATATTCTTGTACATAGGAGTAGTATTATAGTAGTTATATTCTTGTACATACGAGCAGTATTATAGTAGTTATATTCTTATACATAGGAGGTAGTATTATAGTAGTTATATTCTTATACATAGGAGGTAGTATTATAGTAGTTATATTCTTGTACATAGGAGGTAGTATTATAGTAGTTATATTCATGTACATAGGAGTAGTATTATAGTAGTTATATTCTTGTACATAGGAGTAGTATTATAGTAGTTATATTCTTGTACATAGGAGTAGTATTATAGTAGTTATATTCTTGTACATAGGAGTAGTATTATAGTAGTTATATTCTTGTACATAGCAGGTAGTATTATAGTAGTTATATTCTTGTACATAGGAGTAGTATTATAGTAGTTATATTCTTGTACATAGGAGTAGTATTATAGTAGCTATATTTTTGTACAAAAGAGTAGTATTATAGTAGTTATATTCTTGTACATAGGAGTAGTATTATAGTAGTTATATTCTTGTACATAGGAGTAGTAGTATAGTAGTTATATTCTTGTACATAGGAGTAGTATTATAGTAGTTTTATTCTTGTACATGGGAGTAGTATTATAGTAGTTATATTCTTGTACATAGGAGGTAGTATTATAGTAGTTATATTCTTGTACATAGGAGTAGTATTATAGTAGTTATATTCTTGTACATAGGAGTAGTATTATAGTAGCTATATTTGTGTACATAGGAGGTAGTATTATAGTAGTTATATTCTTGTAAATAGGAGGTAGTATTATAGTAGTTATATTCTTGTACATAGGAGGTAGTATTATAGTAGTTATATTCTTGTACATAGGAGGTAGTATTATAGTAGTTATATTCTTGTACATAGGAGGTAGTATTATAGTAGTTATATTCTTGTACATAGGAGTAGTATTATAGTAGCTATATTTTTGTACATAGGAGTAGTATTATAGTAGTTATATTCTTGTACATAGGAGCAGTATTATAGTAGTTATATTCTTGTACATAGGAGTAGTATTATAGTACTTATATTCTTGTACATAGGAGTAGTATTATAGTAGTTATATTCTTGTACATAGGAGTAGTATTATAGTAGTTATATTCTTATACATAGGAGGTAGTATTTTAGTAGTTATATTCTTGTACATAGGGGGCAGTATTATAGTAGTTATATTCTTGTACATAGGAGTAGCATTATAGTAGTTATATTCTTGTACATACAGTAGGAGCAGTATTATAGTAGTTATATTCTTGTACATAGGAGGTAGTATTATAGTATGTATATTCTTGTACATAGGAGGTAGTATTTTAGTAGTTATATTCTTGTACATAGGAGTAGTATTATAGTAGTTATATTCTTGTACATAGGAGTAGTATTATAGTAGTTATATTCTTGTACATAGTAGTATTATAGTAGTTATATTCTTGTACATAGGAGCAGTATAATAGTAGTTAAATTCTTGAACATAGGAGGTAGTATTATTGTAGTTATATTCTTGTACATAGGAGTAGTATTATAGTAGTTATATTCTTGTACATAGGAGTAGTATTATAGTAGTTATATTCTTGTACATAGGAGGTAGTATTATAGTAGTTATATTCTTGTACATAGGAGTAGTATTATAGTAGTTATATTCTTGTACATAGGAGTAGTATTATAGTAGCTATATTTTTGTACATAAGAGTAGTATTATAGTAGTTATATTCTTGTACATAGGAGTAGTATTATAGTAGTTATATTCTTGTACATAGGAGTAGTATTATAGTAGTTATATTCTTGTACATAGGAGTAGTATTATAGTAGTTTTATTCTTGTACATAGGAGTAGTATTATAGTAGTTATATTCTTGTACATAGGAGGTAGTATTATAGTAGTTATATTCTTCTACATAGGAGTAGTATTATAGTAGTTATATTCTTGTACATAGGAGTAGTATTATAGTAGCTATATTTGTGTACATAGGAGGTAGTATTATAGTAGTTATATTCTTGTACATAGGAGGTAGTATTATAGTAGTTATATTCTTGTACATAGGAGGTAGTATTATAGTAGTTATATTCTTGTACATAGGAGGTAGTATTATAGTAGTTATATTCTTGTACATAGGAGTAGTATTATAGTAGCTATATTTGTGTACATAGGAGGTAGTATTATAGTAGTTATATTCTTGTACATAGGAGGTAGTATTATAGTAGTTATATTCTTGTACATAGGAGGTAGTATTATAGTAGTTATATTCTTGTACATAGGAGTAGTATTATAGTAGTTATATTCTTGTACATAGGAGTAGTATTATAGTAGTTTTATTCTTGTACATAGGAGTAGTATTATAGTAGTTATATTCTTGTACATAGGAGGTAGTATTATAGTAGTTATATTCTTGTACATAGGAGTAGTATTATAGTAGTTATATTCTTGTACATAGGAGTAGTATTATAGTAGCTATATTTTTGCACATAGGAGTAGTATTATAGTAGTTATATTCTTGTACATAGGAGCAGTATTATAGTAGTTATATTCTTGTACATAGGAGTAGTATTATAGTAGTTATATTCTTGTACATAGGAGTAGTATTATAGTAGTTATATTCTTGTACATAGGAGTAGTATTATAGTAGTTATATTCTTGTACATACGAGCAGTATTATAGTAGTTATATTCTTATACATAGGAGGTAGTATTATAGTAGTTATATTCTTATACATAGGAGGTAGTATTATAGTAGTTATATTCTTGTACATAGGAGGTAGTATTATAGTAGTTATATTCATGTACATAGGAGTAGTATTATAGTAGTTATATTCTTGTACATAGGAGTAGTATTATAGTAGTTATATTCTTGTACATAGGAGTAGTATTATAGTAGTTATATTCTTGTACATAGGAGTAGTATTATAGTAGTTATATTCTTGTACATAGCAGGTAGTATTATAGTAGTTATATTCTTGTACATAGGAGTAGTATTATAGTAGTTATATTCTTGTACATAGGAGTAGTATTATAGTAGCTATATTTTTGTACAAAAGAGTAGTATTATAGTAGTTATATTCTTGTACATAGGAGTAGTATTATAGTAGTTATATTCTTGTACATAGGAGTAGTAGTATAGTAGTTATATTCTTGTACATAGGAGTAGTATTATAGTAGTTTTATTCTTGTACATGGGAGTAGTATTATAGTAGTTATATTCTTGTACATAGGAGGTAGTATTATAGTAGTTATATTCTTGTACATAGGAGTAGTATTATAGTAGTTATATTCTTGTACATAGGAGTAGTATTATAGTAGCTATATTTGTGTACATAGGAGGTAGTATTATAGTAGTTATATTCTTGTAAATAGGAGGTAGTATTATAGTAGTTATATTCTTGTACATAGGAGGTAGTATTATAGTAGTTATATTCTTGTACATAGGAGGTAGTATTATAGTAGTTATATTCTTGTACATAGGAGGTAGTATTATAGTAGTTATATTCTTGTACATAGGAGTAGTATTATAGTAGCTATATTTTTGTACATAGGAGTAGTATTATAGTAGTTATATTCTTGTACATAGGAGCAGTATTATAGTAGTTATATTCTTGTACATAGGAGTAGTATTATAGTACTTATATTCTTGTACATAGGAGTAGTATTATAGTAGTTATATTCTTGTACATAGGAGTAGTATTATAGTAGTTATATTCTTATACATAGGAGGTAGTATTTTAGTAGTTATATTCTTGTACATAGGGGGCAGTATTATAGTAGTTATATTCTTGTACATAGGAGTAGCATTATAGTAGTTATATTCTTGTACATACAGTAGGAGCAGTATTATAGTAGTTATATTCTTGTACATAGGAGGTAGTATTATAGTATGTATATTCTTGTACATAGGAGGTAGTATTTTAGTAGTTATATTCTTGTACATAGGAGTAGTATTATAGTAGTTATATTCTTGTACATAGGAGTAGTATTATAGTAGTTATATTCTTGTACATAGTAGTATTATAGTAGTTATATTCTTGTACATAGGAGCAGTATAATAGTAGTTAAATTCTTGAACATAGGAGGTAGTATTATTGTAGTTATATTCTTGTACATAGGAGTAGTATTATAGTAGTTTTATTCTTGTACATAGGAGCGGTATTATAGTAGTTATATTCTTGTACATAGGAGTAGTATTGTAGTAGTTATATTCTTGTACATAGGAGCGGTATTATAGTAGTTATATTCTTGTACATAGGAGCAGTATTATAGTAGTTATATTCTTGTACATAGGAGGTAGTATTATTGTATATTCTTGTACATAGGAGTAGTATTATAGTAGTTTTATTCTTCTACATAGGAGTAGTATTATAGTAGTTATATTCTTGTACATAGGATTAGTATTATAGTAGTTATATTCTTGTACATAGGAGTAGTATTATAGTAGTTATATTCTTGTACATAGGAGGTAGTATTATAGTAGTTATATTCTTGTACATATGAGCAGTATCATAGTAGTTATATTCTTGTACATAGGAGGTAGTATTATAGTAGTTATATTCTTGTACATAGGAGCAGTATTATAGTAGTTATATTCTTATACATAGGAGGTAGTATTATAGTAGTTATATTCTTATACATAGGAGGTAGTATTATAGTAGTTATATTCTTGTACATAGGAGGTAGTATTATAGTAGTTATATTCATGTACATAGGAGTAGTATTATAGTAGTTATATTCTTGTACATAGGAGTAGTATTATAGTAGTTATATTCTTGTACATAGGAGTAGTATTATAGTAGTTATATTCTTGTACATAGGAGTAGTATTATAGTAGTTATATTCTTGTACATAGCAGGTAGTATTATAGTAGTTATATTCTTGTACATAGGAGTAGTATTATAGTAGTTATATTCTTGTACATAGGAGTAGTATTATAGTAGCTATATTTTTGTACATAAGAGTAGTATTATAGTAGTTATATTCTTGTACATAGGAGTAGTATTATAGTAGTTATATTCTTGTACATAGGAGTAGTAGTATAGTAGTTATGTTCTTGTACATAGGAGTAGTATTATAGTAGTTTTATTCTTGTACATAGGAGTAGTATTATAGTAGTTATATTCTTGTACATAGGAGGTAGTATTATAGTAGTTATATTCTTGTACATAGGAGTAGTATTATAGTAGTTATATTCTTGTACATAGGAGTAGTATTATAGTAGCTATATTTGTGTACATAGGAGGTAGTATTATAGTAGTTATATTCTTGTACATAGGAGGTAGTATTATAGTAGTTATATTCTTGTACATAGGAGGTAGTATTATAGTAGTTATATTCTTGTACATAGGAGGTAGTATTATAGTAGTTATATTCTTGTACATAGGAGGTAGTATTATAGTAGTTATATTCTTGTACATAGGAGCAGTATTATAGTAGTTATATTCTTGTACATAGGAGTAGTATTATAATAGTTATATTCTTGTACATAGGAGTAGTATTATAGTAGTTATATTCTTGTACATAGGAGTAGTATTATAGTAGTTATATTCTTATACATAGGAGGTAGTATTTTAGTAGTTATATTCTTGTACATAGGGGGCAGTATTATAGTAGTTATATTCTTGTACATATGAGTAGCATTATAGTAGTTATATTCTTGTACATACAGTAGGAGCAGTATTATAGTAGTTATATTCTTGTACATAGGAGGTAGTATTATAGTATGTATATTCTTGTACATAGGAGGTAGTATTTTAGTAGTTATATTCTTGTACATAGGAGTAGTATTATAGTAGTTATATTCTTGTACATAGGAGTAGTATTATAGTAGTTATATTCTTGTACATAGTAGTATTATAGTAGTTATATTCTTGTACATAGGAGCAGTATAATAGTAGTTAAATTCTTGAACATAGGAGGTAGTATTATTGTAGTTATATTCTTGTACATAGGAGTAATATTATAGTAGTTTTATTCTTGTACATAGGAGCGGTATTATAGTAGTTATATTCTTGTACATAGGAGTAGTATTGTAGTAGTTATATTCTTGTACATAGGAGCGGTATTATAGTAGTTATATTCTTGTACATAGGAGCAGTATTATAGTAGTTATATTCTTGTACATAGGAGGTAGTATTATTGTATATTCTTGTACATAGGAGTAGTATTATAGTAGTTTTATTCTTCTACATAGGAGTAGTATTATAGTAGTTATATTCTTGTACATAGGAGTAGTATCATAGTAGTTATATTCTTGTACATAGGAGTAGTATTATAGTAGTTATATTCTTGTACATAGGAGGTAGTATTATAGTTGTTATATTCTTGTACATAGGAGCAGTATCATAGTAGTTATATTCTTGTACATAGGAGGTAGTATTATAGTAGTTATATTCTTGTACATAGGAGCAGTATTATAGTAGTTATATTCTTATACATAGGAGGTAGTATTATAGTAGTTATATTCTTATACATAGGAGGTAGTATTATAGTAGTTATATTCTTGTACATAGGAGGTAGTATTATAGTAGTTATATTCATGTACATAGGAGTAGTATTATAGTAGTTATATTCTTGTACATAGGAGTAGTATTATAGTAGTTATATTCTTGTACATAGGAGTAGTATTATAGTAGTTATATTCTTGTACATAGGAGTAGTATTATAGTAGTTATATTCTTGTACATAGCAGGTAGTATTATAGTAGTTATATTCTTGTACATAGGAGTAGTATTATAGTAGTTATATTCTTGTACATAGGAGTAGTATTATAGTAGCTATATTTTTGTACATAAGAGTAGTATTATAGTAGTTATATTCTTGTACATAGGAGTAGTATTATAGTAGTTATATTCTTGTACATAGGAGTAGTAGTATAGTAGTTATATTCTTGTACATAGGAGTAGTATTATAGTAGTTATATTCTTGTACATAGGAGTAGTATTATAGTAGTTATATTCTTGTACATAGGAGTAGTATTATAGTAGTTATATTCTTGTACATAGGAGTAGTATTATAGTAGTTATATTCTTGTACATAGGAGTAGTATTATAGTAGTTATATTCTTGTACATAGGAGTAGTATTATAGTAGCTATATTTTTGTACATAAGAGTAGTATTATAGTACTTATATTCTTGTACATAGGAGTAGTATTATAGTAGTTATATTCTTGTACATAGGAGTAGTATTATAGTAGTTATATTCTTGTACATAGGAGTAGTATTATAGTAGTTTTATTCTTGTACATAGGAGTAGTATTATAGTAGTTATATTCTTGTACATAGGAGGTAGTATTATAGTAGTTATATTCTTGTACATAGGAGTAGTATTATAGCAGTTATATTCTTGTACATAGGAGTAGTATTATAGTAGCTATATTTTTGTACATAAGAGTAGTATTATAGTAGTTATATTCTTGTACATAGGAGTAGTATTATAGTAGTTATATTCTTGTACATAGGAGTAGTATTATAGTAGTTATATTCTTGTACATAGGAGTAGTATTATAGTAGTTATATTCTTGTACATAGGAGTAGTATTATAGTAGTTATATTCTTGTACATAGTAGTATTATAGTAGTTATATTCTTGTACATAGGAGCAGTATTATAGTAGTTAAATTCTTGAACATAGGAGGTAGTATTATTGTAGTTATATTCTTGTACATAGGAGTAGTATTATAGTAGTTTTATTCTTGTACATAGGAGCGGTATTATAGTAGTTATATTCTTGTACATAGGAGTAGTATTGTAGTAGTTATATTCTTGTACATAGGAGCGGTATTATAGTAGTTATATTCTTGTACATAGGAGCAGTATTATAGTAGTTATATTCTTGTACATAGGAGGTAGTATTATTGTATATTCTTGTACATAGGAGTAGTATTATAGTAGTTTTATTCTTCTACATAGGAGTAGTATTATAGTAGTTATATTCTTGTACATAGGAGTAGTATCATAGTAGTTATATTCTTGTACATAGGAGTAGTATAATAGTAGTTATATTCTTGTACATAGGAGGTAGTATTATAGTAGTTATATTCTTGTACATAGGAGCAGTATCATAGTAGTTATATTCTTGTACATAGGAGGTAGTATTATTGTATATTCTTGTACATAGGAGTAGTATTATAGTAGTTTTATTCTTCTACATAGGAGTAGTATTATAGTAGTTATATTCTAGTACATAGGAGGTAGTATTATAGTAGTTATATTTTTGTACATAGGAGGTAATATTATAGTAGTTATATTCTTATACATAGGAGGTAGCATTATAGTAGTTATATTCTTGTACATAGGAGCGGTATTATAGTAGTTATATTCTTGTACATAGGAGGTAGTATTATAGTAATTATATTCTTGTACATAGGAGCAGTATTATAGTAGTTATATTCTTGTACATAGGAGCAGTATTATAGCAGTTATATTCTTGTACATAGGAGTAGTATTATAGTAGTTATATTCTTCAAACAACATCTGTGAGGAGGCGGAGTCTAAGATCGGACCACAGCAGTCTCCATTGTGGTCCGATCTTAGACTCCGCCTCCTCACAGACGAGCCTCCGGCAGAACTAGCGTTGATTGGCCTAATGTTGTACACTGGCCAATCAACGCTGGTCAATGCATTCCTATGAGAAAAAGTCAGCTCCCTCGTTACAGCAAGCTGCTAGCTCCCCCGACTAGCAAGGACGGGCCTGCTGCAGAACCAGCGTTGATTTGCCGCAGGCTCGTCTTTGGTAGTCAGGAGAGCTGGCAGCTTACGGTTTCGAAGAAGCTTACTTTTTATCAGTGCAACTGCAAGTGCTGTGCAGTTGAAGCGCACAGACCCCATAGACTATAATGGGGTTCGAGCGCTTTAACTGCACAGCACTCCTCCTAAACACTCTCCTCCTGCTATTCGTGGACTTGGTGACTCTCCTTTAGTCAAATATTGGTTTCCCCTGAAACAAGTATTTTTTCCTATAGACTATAATAGGATTCGACATTCGATCAAGCAGTCAAATATTGAGGCTCTACTCAAAACGAATATCAAATCTCGAATATTTCACTATTCGCTCATCTCTATTTATTAGCTGAAAAAATTTACTAGTTTGATTTCTTTTTTTTTTTTTTAAAGTAGAGCATAATTAAATAACAAAGTCTTTGTAGAAATGAGGCTTATTCATTGAGCCTTGAATGTATTAATGCATGTAAACATGTCCGCTAGTCATCAGATTGAGGCCATCAATTATGAGTCGTGAGATGCTTTAAAGGACACACTGACTAAATGAAAACAATTACTGTGTGTTACATTGTTCACCATCAATACCGCAGCGAATATTCTATGCTTTCATTCTAAATAACACTCAGGGTCATCTGCTCAGAGTAAAGCGGAAACTAAGAAAGATGCGGCTTGTTTATGTAAACTGATAACAGTATATAGTGTATGATCGGAATGTCACCAATACGACCTTATAGAATAACTACTGTACTGGCTCATACAGAATATAACTACTATAATACTACCTCCTATGTACAAGAATATAACTATTATAATACTACTCCTATGTACAAGAATATAACTACCATAATACTGCTCCTATGTACAAGAATATAACTACTATAATACTACTCCTATGTACAAGAATATAACTACTATAATACTACTCCTATGTACAAGAATATAACTACTATAATACTGCTCCTATGTACAAGAATATAACTACTATAATACTACTTCTATGTACAAGAATATAACTACTATAATACTACTCCTATGTACAAGAATATAACTACTATAATACTACCTCCTATGTACAAGAATATAACTACTATAATACTGCTCCTATGTACAAGAATGTAACTACTATAATACTACTCCTATGTACAGGAATATAACTACTGTAATACTACTCCTATGTACAAGAATATAACTACTATAATACTAATCCTATGTACAAGAATATAACTACTATAATACTACCTCCTATGTACAAGAATATAACTACTATAATACCGCTCCTATTTACAAGAATATAACTACTATAATACTGCCCCCTATGTACAAGAATATAACTACTATAATACTACTCCTATGTACAAGAATATAACTACTATAATACTACTATGTACAAGAATATAACTGCTATAATACTACTCCTATGTACAAGAATATAACTACTATAATACTACTCCTATGTACAAGAATATAACTACAATAATACTACTCCTATGTACAAGAATATTACTACTATAATACTGCTCCTATGTTCAAGAATATAACTACTATAATACTACTCCTATGTACAAGAATATAACTACTATAATACTGCTCCTATGTACAAGAATATAACTACTATAATACTGCTCCTATGTTCAAGAATATAACTACTATAATACTACTCCTATGTACAAGAATATTACTACTATAATACTACCTCCTGTGTACAGGAATATAACTACTATAATACTACTCCTATGTACAAGAATATAACTACTATAATACTACTCCTATGTACAAGAATATAACTACTATAATACTGCTCCTATGTACAAGAATATAACTACTATAACACTACCTCCTATGTACAAGAATATAACTACTATAATACTACCTCCTATGTACAGGAATATAACTACTGTAATACTACTCCTATGTACAAGAATATAACTACTATAATACTGCTCCTATGTACAAAAATATAACTACTATAATACTACTCCTATGTACAAGAATATAACTACTATAATACTACCTCCTATGTACAAGAATATAACTACTATAATACTACTCCTATGTACAAGAATATAACTACTATAATACTACCTCCTATGTACAAGAATATAACTACTATAATACTGCTCCTATATACAAGAATGTAACTACTATAATACTACTCCTATGTACAGGAATATAACTACTGTAATACTACTCCTATGTACAAGAATATAACTACTATAATACTGCCCCCTATGTACAAGAATATAACTACTATAATACTACTCCTATGTACAAGAATATAACTACTATAATACTACTCCTATGTACAAGAATATGACTACTATAATACTGCTTCTATGTACAGGAATATAACTACTGTAATACTACTCCTATGTACAAGAATATAACTACTATAATACTACCTCCTATGTACAAGAATATACCTACTATAATACTACTCCTATGTACAAGAATATAACCACTATAATACTACTCCTATGTACAAGAATATAACTACTATAATACTGCTCCTATGTACAAGAATATAACTACTAAAATACTGCTCCTATGTGCAAGAATATTACTACTATAATACTACTCCTATGTACAAGAATATAACTACTATAATACTACTCCTATGTACAAGAATATTACTACTATAATACTACTCCTATTTTCAAGAATATTACTACTATAATACTACCTCCTGTGTACAGGAATATAACTAGTATAATACTACTCCTATGTACAAGAATATAACTACTATAATACTACTCCTATGTACAAGAATATAACTGCTAAAATACTGCTCCTATGTACAAGAATATAACTGCTATAATACTGCTCCTATGTACAAGAATATAACTACTATAATACTACTCCTATGTACAAGAATATAACTACTATAATACTACTCCTATGTACAAGAATATAACTACTATAATACTACTCCTATGTACAAGAATATTACTACTATAATACTGCTCCTATGTACAAGAATATAACTACTAAAATACTGCTCCTATGTTCAAGAATATAACTACTATAATACTACTCCTATGTACAAGAATATAACTACTATAATACTACTCCTATGTACAAAAATATTACTACTATAATACTACCTCCTGTGTACAGGAATATAACTACTATAATACTACTCCTATGTACAAGAATATAACTACTATAAAACTACCTCCTATGTACAAGAATATAACTACTATAATACTGCTCCTATGTACAAGAATATAACTGCTATAATACTACTCCTATGTACAAGAATATAACTACTATAATGCTACTCCTATGTACAAGAATATAACTACTATAATACTACTCCTATGTACAAGAATATAACTACTATAATACTACTCCTATGTACAAGAATATAACTACTATAATACTAATCCTATGTAGAAGAATATAACTACTATAATACTACCTCCTATGTACAAGAATATAACTACTATAATACCGCTCCTATTTACAAGAATATAACTACTATAATACTACCTCCTATTTACAAGAATATGACTACTATAATACTGCTCCTATGTACAGGAATATAACTACTGTAATACTACTCCTATGTACAAGAATATAACTACTATAATACTGCCCCCTATGTACAAGAATATAACTACTATAATACTACTCCTATGTACAAGAATATAACTACTATAATACTACTCCTATGTACAAGAATATAACTACTATAATACTACCTCCTATGTACAAGAATATAACTACTATAATACTACTCCTATGTACAAGAATATAACTACTATAATACTACCTCCTATGTACAAGAATATAACTACTATAATACTGCTCCTATGTACAAGAATGTAACTACTATAATACTACTCCTATGTACAAGAATATAACTACTATAATACTAATCCTATGTAGAAGAATATAACTACTATAATACTACCTCCTATGTACAAGAATATAACTACTATAATACCGCTCCTATTTTCAAGAATATGACTACTATAATACTGCTCCTATGTACAGGAATATAACTACTGTAATACTACTCCTATGTACAAGAATATAACTACTATAATACTAATCCTATGTAGAAGAATATAACTACTATAATACTACCTCCTATGTACAAGAATATAACTACTATAATACCGCTCCTATTTTCAAGAATATGACTACTATAATACTGCTCCTATGTACAGGAATATAACTACTGTAATACTACTCCTATGTACAAGAATATAACTACTATAATACTGCCCCCTATGTACAAGAACATAACTACTATAATACTACTCCTATGTACAAGAATATAACTACTATAATACTGCTCCTATGTACAAGAATATAACTACTAAAATACTGCTCCTATGTGCAAGAATATTACTACTATAATACTACTCCTATGTACAAGAATATTACTACTATAATACTACTCCTATGTACAAGAATATTACTACTATAATACTACCTCCTGTGTACAGGAATATAACTAGTATAATACTACTCCTATGTACAAGAATATAACTACTATAATACTACTCCTATGTACAAGAATATAACTACTATAATACTACTCCTATGTACAAGAATATTACTACTATAATACTACCTCCTGTGTACAGGAATATAACTAGTATAATACTACTCCTATGTACAAGAATATAACTACTATAAAACTACCTCCTATGTACAAGAATATAACTGCTATAATACTGCTCCTATGTACAAGAATATAACTGCTATAATACTGCTCCTATGTACAAGAATATAACTAGTATAATACTACTCCTATGTACAAGAATATAACTACTATAATACTACTCCTATGTACAAGAATATTACTACTATAATACTGCTCCTATGTACAAGAATATAACTACTAAAATACTGCTCCTATGTTCAAGAATATAACTACTATAATACTACTCCTATGTACAAGAATATAACTACTATAATACTACTCCTATGTACAAGAATATTAGTACTATAATACTACCTCCTGTGTACAGGAATATAACTACTATAATACTACTCCTATGTACAAGAATATAACTACTATAAAACTACCTCCTATGTACAAGAATATAACTACTATAATACTGCTCCTATGTACAAGAATACAACTAGTATAATACTACTCCTATGTACAAGAATATAACTACTATAATGCTACTCCTATGTACAAGAATATAACTACTATAATGCTACTCCTATGTACAAGAATATAACTACTATAATACTGCTCCTATGTACAAGAATATAACTGCTATAATACTGTTCCTATGTACAAGAATATAACTACTATAATACTACTCCTATGTACAAGAATATAACTACTATAATACTGCTCCTATGTACAAGAATATAACTACTATAATAGTGCTCCTACAGTCCTTTGAAAAAGTTTGGGCACCCCTATTAATCTTAATCATTTTTAGTTCTAAATATTTTGGTATTTGCAACAGCCATTTCAGTTTGATATATCTAATAACTGATGGACACAGTAATATTTCAGGATTGAAATGAGGTTTATTGTACTAACAGAAAATGTGCAATATGCATTAAACCAAAATTTGACCGGTGCAAAAGTATGGGCACCTCAACAGAAAAGTGACATTAATATTTAGTAGATCCTCCTTTTGCAAAGATAACAGCCTCTAGTCGCTTCCTGTAGCTTTTAATCAGTTCCTGGATCCTGGATAAAGGTATTTTGGACAAACAATTCAAGTTCAGTTAAGTTAGATGGTCGCCGAGCATGGACAGCCTGCTTCAAATCATCTCACAGATGTTCAATGATATTCAGGTCTGGGGACTGGGATGGCCATTCCAGAACATTGTAATTGTTCCTCTGCATGAATGCCTGAGTCGATTTGGAGCAGTGTTTTGGATCATTGTCTTGCTGAAATATCCATCCCCGGCGTAACTTCAACTTTGTCACTGATTCTTGAACATTATTCTCAAGAATCTGCTGATACTGAGTGGAATCCATGCGACCCTCAACTTTAACAAGATTCCCGATGCCGGCATTGGCCACACAGCCCCAAAGCATGATGGAACCTCCACCAAATTTTACAGTGGGTAGCAAGTGTTTTTCTTGGAATGCTGTTTCTTTTTGGACGCCATGCATAACGCCTTTTTTTATAACCAAACAACTCAATTTTTGTTTCCAAAATGAAGCTGCCTTGTCCAAATGTGCTTTTGCATACATCAGGCAACTCTGTTTGTGGCGTACGTGCAGAAACGGCTTCTTTCTCATCACTCTCCCATACAGCTTCTATTTGTGCAAAGTGCGCTGTATAGTTGACCGATGCACAGTGACACCATCTGCAGCAAGATGATGCTGCAGCTCTTTGGAGGTGGTCTGTGGATTGTCCTTGACTGTTCTCACCATTCTTCTTCTCTGCCTTTCTGATATTTTTCTTGGCCTGCCACTTCTGGGCTTAACAAGAACTGTCCCTGTGGTCTTCCATTTCCTTACTATGTTCCTCACAGTGGAAACTGACAGGTTAAATCTCTGAGACAACGTTTTGTATCCTTCCCCTGAACAACTATGTTGAACAATCTTTGTTTTCAGATCATTTGAGAGCGGGCTGTCCATGCTCGGCGACCATCAAACTTAACTGAACTTGAATTGTTTTGTAGAAAGAAATGGTCCAAAATGCCTTCATCCAGGATCCAGGAACTGATTAAAAGCTACAGGAAGCGACTAGAGGCTGTTATCTTTGCAAAAGGAGGATGTACTAAATATTAATGTCACTTTTCTGTTGAGGTGCCCATATTTTTGCACCGGTCAAATTTTGGTTTAATGCATATTGCACATTTTCTGTTAGTACAATAAACCTCATTTCAATCCTGAAATATTACTGTGTCCATCAGTTATTAGATATATCAAACTGAAATGGCTGTTATAAACACCAAAATATTTAGAACTAAAAATGATTAAGATTAATAGGGGTGCCCAAACTTTTTCATAGGACTGTATGTACAAGAATATAACTACTATAATACTGCCCCTATGTACAAGAATATAACTACTATCAAACTGCCCCCTATGTACAAGAATATAACTACTATAATTCTACTCCTATGTACAAGAATATAACTACTATAATACTACCTCCTGTGTACAAGAATATAACTACTATAATACTACCTCCTATGTACAACAATATAACTGCTATAATACTGCTCCTATGTACAAGAATATAACTACTATAATACTACTCCTATGTACAAGAATATAACTACTATAATACTGCCCCCTATGTACAAGAATATAACTACTATAATACTACTCCTATGTACAAGAATATAACTACTATAATACTACTCCTATGTACAAGAATATAACTACTATAATACTACTCCTATGTACAAGAATATTACTACTATAATACTACCTCCTGTGTACAAGAATATAACTACTATAATACTACCTCCTATGTACAACAATATAACTGCTATAATACTGCTCCTATGTACAAGAATATAACTACTATAATACTACTCCTATGTACAAGAATATAACTACTATAATACTACTCCTATGTACAAGAATATAACTGCTATAATACTGCTCCTATGTACAAGAATATTACTACTATAATACTGCTCCTATGTTCAAGAATATAACTACTATAATACTACTCCTATGTACAAGAATATAACTACTATAATACTACTCCTATGTACAAGAATATAACTACTATAATACTGCTCCTATGTACAAGAATATAACTACTATAATACTGCTCCTATGTTCAAGAATATAACTACTATAATACTACTCCTATGTACAAGAATATAACTGCTATAATACTGCTCCTATGTACAAGAATATAACTACTATAATACTACCTCCTATGTACAAGAATATAACTACTATAATTCTACTCCTATGTACAAGAATATAATTACTATAATACTACCTCCTATGTACAAGAATATAACTACTATAATACTACTCCTATGTACAAGAATATAACTACTATAATACTGCCCCTATGTACAAGAATATAACTACTATAATACTACCCCCTATGTACAAGAATATAACTACTATAATACTGCCCCCTATGTACAAGAATATAACTACTATAATACTACTCCTATGTACAAGAATATAACTACTATAATACTGCCCCCTATGTACAAGAATATAACTACTATAATACTACTCCTATGTACAAGAATATAACTACTATAATACTACTCATATGTACAAGAATATAACTACTATAATACTACTCCTATGTACAAGAATATAACTACTATAATACTGCTCCTATGTACAAGAATATAACTACTATAATACTACTCATATGTACAAGAATATAACTACTATAATACTACTCCTATGTACAAGAATATACAGTCCTATGAAAAAGTTTGGGCAAATTGCACTTGTTCCCTTATATTTGATGGATATTTATCCTCCTTCAGGCCACTGACCATGTTACTCATTGAGGTCCATTGTGCACCAATGGATCAGTTTCTCTTCCGTCCCATATAGATGTGAACTTCATCTTACGGTATATATACTGTACATCTCGGATCACGGAGCGGCATCATCTGAGGTTACAGGAAGCCGCGGTTTCGCTAGGCCATTAGTTAAATTATAAAGTTCTCCGGTATGGCCACTTGCCAGGCGATGAAAGTCATCTCATTCTTAGCAATTATTCCTTTTATCTCTAGGTAATAATTCCTATAAGTATCTTGGCTTAGAGACTGAGTGAGGTGGGAAATCCTAACTTATCTCCCACGCAGCTGTAAAGAGTAGAGGGGCCATTATTTTCCCGCCTGACCTCCGTGTCCCCGCCATGCTCCCGCCGACTGACACGACTCCTTATCTCTCGATATATTCTTCCTCCGGTGCCCGGCACAATGTCCTATAATTCACCTTCTTACTAAGTTCTAGCCAAATAGAATATTAAGGGCCCTAATGATGATGTAAGTGCTCGATTTAATTAAGAGCCTTGACTTTCTGTCATTTCTTTATCGGTGGTAGAAAGACGCAATTAGCTCAATGGCATCAAAAGTAAAAAAAATATATATAATAATCCAAATCTCAATTAGCACTTTTTCTCTTTGCTTAACTACGGAGATCTATCATCCTTGTTATCACCTGATGTACAAAAGAGAACGGCATTGTTCTAATGAGGATGTGTCGGGAGCATTTTAATTGGGTATGGCGGAGAAATTTAGGATGGGTAGATGGAAGGGCAGACAATGGGGAGATGACAATAGTGTACAGGCAGGTCAGGTGGGTAGAGTATCTACCCTCATAAGCGTTGGCCCATGTTCTACACATCGGTGGCATATACTTTGCTTCTTCACAGTAGGGGTAGGCAGCTGCATAGGGGCCATAAAGGTCTGGGGGCCACTCACTACCACAATGGAGGAGGCTACTGTGGAGAGGATTACCAGAAAGATGGTGCAGATTTACATCTTGAGTAGAGATTGGCAAACTGGTTCGGAATGAATCGGATTTGACCTAAATTTTTCAAAAACACTCCCAAAATTTTTTGTGTTTGTTGCCTGCAAACCGTTAGAGAAAATATTCTACTCTGGGTTCATGACATTGACATGCCCCATGTGACTGCTGAGGCCCACAAAAGGAAGAGGACCCTCGAGGCAGTGCGGAAAAAAAAATGGCACCTGAATAAAGTCATAGTAGATCCTGACGTGGCTCATTGAACAGCTGCTGCATTGCCCAGGGACCAAGCAACCACAGATTGTTGGTCAATATTGAGTGAAGAGAACAACAATGATTCCAGGAATAAAAAATGTGCTGCTGTAAATTTCAATTCTTTATTGGATCAATGGCAACGCGTTTCGACACCTAGTCTGGTGTCTTCATCAGGCCAACAAAAACTCAACTCTCTAGGACAGACCCAGTCACTTCTTTTCCTTCCCGGGTCTTTCCAACGTGTTGCCATTGATCCAATAAAGAATTGAAATTTACAGCATTTTTTATTCCCGGAATCTTTTTGTTGTTCTCTGCACTGTTTATTATGTTTTTTTTTCACCTCTCCTGGGCCTCCACTGACCTTATTTTGGGGTCTGAAGAGACCTCAGAGTGTAATAGTTTCACGTCCGGTTTGTGACTTATTCGAACCCAAAGAGAATCTTCAGATGTTTTCCCATCGCCATTCTTCAGGATATGTCTCTCCTATATGTAGGAATCCTACAAAATCTCAGGGCTCACCACCTTGTAAGGAGAAGTTCTAACATCATTATGTTTTCAGGATTGTGAAGCTGTTTTTGAAGAGGTTTGTCAAGCAGTTTTTTGAAGCATTTTTTTTGCCTAGCATACAGCGTTCTGCTTCCTACCCTCTAGCATTTTTGCAAAAACACCTTAAAAAATTTCTTCACCCTCTTCAGAATGTATTTTTCTGATTCCCATTCATTTTTATGGGAGTTTCAGGTGGAAGCCTCCAGAAGATAGGTGTAACATTTCTGCCTGTTCGGGCCTCTGCGCCACCCTCTGCTCGCGTGCTGCGGCGCAGGAGGTGTGTGCAGTCTCATAATTTGCTTAGAGTTTTTAGTTGCACTGTGTGAACTCAGCTCTCGTTCTGTAATTGAATTTGCACCACACCCGTCTTCTGCCGTTGTTGCCGATGTCCATTAAGTGGTTAATTTTTGCCTTGCCCTGTGATTGACAGCTGCCTTCCTATCAGGTTCTGGGCGGGTTCCTCTCTATTTATTCTAGGCCCACATTCACACTGGTGCTTGCTATTGCCTTGTGCGTACTTGCTTTTTTCTGTCGCTGTTATTCTTGTATTCTTATCCTTGATCTCTGGCTTTCCCTACTGACTATTCTTTTGGACTTCAATTTGGCACTGCATTGCTCGACTGTTACTGACCCTTGGCTAGCTGACCTCCCTTTGTTGTTGCTCGTCTTGTCTGCGTTTTGTGTATCACATATATAGGAAGGGATCGTCTTCAAGTTGTCACCTATTACGTAGAATAGGGCCTGGCAAGAGGAAGGGACAGTTGGGGGCTTCAGCTTAGGGGTCACTGTCTCTTGTGTCCCGCCCCAGGGTTTCCAGCAGCTACTGGGGAATTGCTGTCCTAGCAATTCCATAACAGTAGGTCAGGACTTTTTCTTTTCTCTAGCTGAAAAAAATCAGAAGACAAGATGTGCTGTAGACTTCCACTGATTTGAAACAGAATTTTGACTTGCAAACGGCTTCAAACCCTAACACAAAAAAAGTCCTTAGAAAAATATCCTTAGAGTTAAAGGGGATGGCCCCTGAATAACGTTTAGAAAATTCTGGGGGCACTGGAAAATAAAAAAAAAATGTATATTAATATGATAGTGTTTCGGGGATGATGAACCCCAAAAGTTTCAGGTTTGGCTTGAACCTGAAGTTTTGGAAAATTTGGGTGGAATCAGGTTCTAACTGAATTACTTCACTCATCTCTGTTTGCTATCCATTCCATGAAGCATCAGCAGAGCATCACATGAGCAGCTAGAGACTGCACTATATCTACCTGCTGGGGGTCAGTCTAGTTATCTTTCTCTATATATTCTGCTAAATAATCTGAGACTATAAGTATATAGCTAGGCAGGCTGTATACTCTACATTATACCTGTGTGACAGCAACTGTCTGCTCATTGGTAGTCAGTGGCAGATATTTCTCTCTCCCCATGTGAAGAACCTTGTGAAACATGCAAGAAGTCAGCTTACTACTCCTATAGATTTTATCAGGTCAAAGTGAATATCACATGACTTGTATATTGGGGGAATAGGCATGTAATTAATGAAAAAAAAATTATATTGGAAACAAATTTTCATGTTCTATTATATAGCAGTGTGTATAAGCACCCCTTATATGCAGAAGTTCTATTGTCCAGAGCTGTACTATAGTAGATCCAGTCCTCACCATGCCTAAAACTCTCTTCCATTCCCTGCACATATGCTGCTTCTTTCTTCTCTTGGGTTTTATGTTTTATCCCCCCCCCCCACAGTATATTGCCTTGAAGTTACATTAAAAGAAAACCAACCAGTAATATATTCCTTTCAGCTTTACAATTTGAAGTTGAGCGAGCACCATAACCATTGAGCTTCCACTAGTTCTCTCAGATTACAGGCACTAATAGAGATGAGCGAACAGTAAAACATTCAAAGTTCGATATTCGTTTCGAGTAGCCCCTCAATAGTCGACTACTTGAAACTGCACAGAGAAGACTTCTAAAGGTAGGAGAAGAACCAGCGTTGATTGGCCGACTGTATAGCAACTTTTACATTCAAATAGCGAGTGGTACTCGATCGAGTACGAGTATTTCGAATACCGTAGTATTCAATCGAATGCCTACTCGATCGAGTACTACTTGCTCATCTCATCAAACATAAACTAATTAGGTATGCCCCCCCGTGTCCAAAAATGACTAAATTCTAAAAATATTTATCTCACATGGTACCTAGTAGCAGTAAAAAAAAAATAAAATAGCTGAAGTGTGTTTTTGTTTTTCTTCATCAATTTACCTTCCAAGAAACAATTAAAAAATTATCAAAAAATGAACCAAAAAGGTGAAAATAAAAAATGTATCTTGTGCTGCAAAAAATTACGCTTTACACAACTGTGTACACATAGGATGACCAAACTGAAATTTAGTATCACTGTGATTGTGCCGACCTACAGAAAATGTCATGTATGTTATAAAATGGAAATTGTTAAGAAAATGGCAGAACTGCAGTTTTTATTATATTATTATTAGAGATGAGCGAGTAGTACTCGATCGAGTACCACTCACTATTCGAATGGAAAAGTTCGATGCAGAACCAACATTGATTGGCCGAATGCTATACAGTCGGCCAAACAACGCTGGTTCTTCTCCTACCTTTAGAAGTCTTCTCCTCGCTGCGTCCCCGCAGCGTCTTCAGGCTCTGAATTCACTCTGACTGTAAGCGGCCATTTTCTTGTAGTGCAGGCATACGCAGTCGGCTCTGCCCAGGCCCGATGCCTGGCAGAATGAATTCAGAGCCGGAAGATGCCGCGGGGACGCTGCACGGAGAAGACTTCTCGGAGGATCCAGCCCGACCCTCACTCGTGGACTTGGTAAGTGTAATTTGATCGAATGTTGCCTACCCCTGAAACAAGCATTTCCCCCCCATAGACTATAATAGGATTCAATATTCGATTCGAGTAGTCGAATATTGAGGGGCTACTCAAAACGAATATCGAACCTCAAATATTTTACTGTTCGCTCATCTCTAATTATTATATATTATTTATATTATAGAATATTAAATGGTTCCATTATGAAGTACAATGTGTCCTACAAAAAATAAGGCCTTGCAGAACCTGAATGTTTTTGGAAGGTCCGAAGTAAAAAAAAAAAACAGAAATGCAAAAAATAAAAAATGTGTGGTGGGAAGCAATTAAAATAAAAACAGTAGAAAACATTAATTTGTGCCCCTCCATGCAGCTTTTACAGGCTCCACGGGAAGGGGCCGAGCTTGGTTTCTCCTCATTAGCTTTCCCACTTCCAGGCTAAGCAACATAAATAAATGTAGAAAACAAGACCAGGTTTCACTTCTACCTACCCTGTCTATAGCGTAGAACAATATTTGCCCCAAAAATGCAGAAACCTAAATAGGGGCCCCGTTGTCACTTTTGCTATAGGGCCCCTTTTCTCTCCAGAAGGCATATTTTACTCTCTACAAGTCCCATAGACATATTACTTTAATCACATGGATGGCTCTGCCAACCTTCACCCACTGCATTGTATTGTGTCACAGCATATTTGCACATTCTTCTATTCTTTGATAATTATTCATCACATAAAACAGTGTTTAACTCTAATTATATGTCATATTATGGGCCCCGCTAAAAGGGTTAATCATAAATTCTTCATAATTGTATTGTGTAATCTATAGCCGACAATGAAAGGGCTTCCCGGGTTAACGAGAAACAATTCCCTTAGAAATCATTCCTTCATTGTGACAATGTCAAGAAAACAGCGTCATTTCTAAGACATGAACTAAGAACACCGTGAATGACTTCATAGGAAGATTACTGAATGGAAAACACCATCAAAGTTTTTAGAAAATAGAATGGAGAGGATCAGACAGCGCCTTATAATAGGTGGACCCCCATTTTGTGATCTGTAGGGGGCGTCGTGGTGGGACCCTTAGTGATCAGACTCCTATTCTGTGCTCTTTCTAATTTTTGTTTCAATTTTTGTACTTTTCTTTGTTACAGAAACCATAACTTTTTTTTATTTTACCATTCACAGGCTTACATTTTGTGAGATTTATTATACTTTATAATGGAACCATTTAATATTCCATACAATGTCCTGGAAAGCGGAGAAAAGAATCAGAATGGGGTGAATTTAGAAAAGAAATGCATTTGGCCATGTTGTGAAAACTTACTATTACACAGGCACCAACCTCTATCAGAGGTGCAGGGAAGAGCTGGGTATGATCCAATACCCGACCAGCTAGTGATGATCATGCTGGTATTATTAGGCTGGGAATGCCCAGAAACCCTGGAACTTCCCATCTAGGTTATGGATGTCCTGGAAAGGTGAGAAAAGAATCAGAATGGGAAAATAAATGCCTTTGGCCATGTGGTGAAAACTTACTGATTATTACACAGGCACCAACTGTTATCAGAGGTGCAGGGAAGAGCTGGGTATGATCTAATACCCGACCATCTAGTAATGATCATGTATTGAGCAACTGCACGCTGGTATTATTAGGCTGAAAATGCCCCAAAACTCTGGTTGTGCCAGCCTGCTGCTATATTGTATCTGCCTGGGTATGAAAATTAGGGGGGACACTAAGTTATTTTATTAAATCAGTTATTAATTGACCAAAAAATATGGGGCTCAGGAGCAATACCGCACGCAACTTATGGGCAGATGTCCTATCTCCTAGATCTCAATTTGTATACGAATCTACATTGCATACATAGTTACCTTCAATCCTTTCTCTTGCTACTCTGTGTGTCAGTCTTCACTGTAATTCTAGAATTCTATTCCCGTGCTCAAGATGAACCATAAATTTAACAATTTCTAATAAATTTCTACATATTTTAGTTTACATGAAAGATATTACGCTATATTTCTGTAGTTCTTCTATTTTACATGCACATTTTTATCGCTACAATATGGTAATTTTTTTCCCCTATTCTGTCCATTATCCACTAGTGCTGGCATGGTAATACTTTAACAAAGTAAAAAATTTTTAAAAGTCTTCCGAAACTCGCAGCGTATTGCAATGACGCCTACAAAACCCAATTTGCTCCATCTTCAGCTGGTTTAATTTCATGGCTTGTAACATAAAAGGTTTTGAAGGAAAAAAAACAACACAAAAATACACCAGGCTTTTAAAACACACTTGACTTCCATTTCGTGGCAGGGTAGTGAGAGGCGTGTTTATGTAAATATGGAGGTAATGTACGTGTGTGGGCTCACGCTAATCTCTGTTCTCGCTCACAAATAAATTATGCATTTCAGCAAAAAAAAAAAAAAAAAGCCCAGAAACTAAAAAAAAGTTAATCTCTTACATTTTCTAAAATGAAATACAGGTAATTTTGAAAATAATCTAAGACTGAGATTACATAGTGGACACACAGTAGAAGAGTGGGCCTCGCTTTACCCACACACAAAAAAAGAGTGCTCAATAAGACCAGTGCCACCCTTTATGTGAAATTCATACTAGATCCTAATTAGGACTAGTTATGTGTGGACGGAGATCCTCGGGGGTGGAGTCAGGGGAAGAGCTTGATATGTATTGTTTCTGTTGATACTAGATAACAGCTTCACAGGATTTTGGAAGCAATTGTATCTCATTTTAAATAGTAAAAAAAAGTGACGCATTTTATGTAAATCTATGGAACTTTGGTCTATTTCATTGCACCCACTGTTCAAGATTTTTTCTACTTTAGAAAATCTATTTTCAAACCTCTTATTCAGGTTAATGGAGTGGGAGCCCCATTCAGGATCCTCATGTCACTGTTACAGTGGAGAGCTGTTAGAGCATCTCTCATTCTGGGGCACTTCTCCTGTCCTGCTTTACACAGACAACCCTTTGGGATTTGTCTTGGATAAACTAAAATGGCCGCCGCTGGTAAGTTATTACATCCTATAATAGCTGGAGGCCCAGGGAGGTGACACAAATAAAAAAACCAAACATTTATACTCACCTTCCATTACCTTTTTTTGGGCCTCCTCATGGCATCTCTATCTTCTTCCTCGCGACATCTGGCACATGCGTCATTATGTAATGAAAGGTCTCCAAAAGGCAAGGGAGACCCAAGTTCCCTTCAACACTAGGACTGGTTAAACTTCTTTCACCTCCTTACTGATTTCTAGAGTTGAGGGGACTCATTCATAATGAGTTGGGTTCATTATGAATTTTCCAAAAATTTGGGTTCTCAACTCATGACTAGTATAACAGTCGGGGGGCCTCTTCAGTCTTTTGACTTAAGGAGGACATGATGGGAAGCTGGGTGAAGTGAAGAAGTCATCATGGTGCTCTGGGCCAGATAGAGAAGTAAAGGGGAATGTAAATGATGCTACAATGCACAGATGGGACATAGCGAACAATTGGGAGGAAAAGTTGTGCAGAGGAATTGAAGCTGAGTTTTTGGTCGGGGGCTCTCAATCCTTTAGATACGCCCTTGACTTAGTGGATTGTTGAGATTGCTTTGAATGTAAAAAAAATTTATAGTTATTATTTTTGCTATTTTTTACGCTTCTTCTTATTCATTATTTTGTAACGTTGACTTCTCATCACCAATGAATTTTACATCGATAGACATTACAAATTCAAAAATTTAATTCCCAAAATGCAATTTTTTCCCCCCTTCTTGTTAAAACAATAAACGGCGTCTTAGTGATTAAGATCTGCATGTGACAATCCTCCCCTCTTGCCTCAGTAAAGCCTCCTTCAGTAGATTTTTATGTTCTCTCCTTGTATCCCAGCAACTACTCGGCGCTGCCCGCATCCTCCACCCACATGATATTAACTATTTGATTGTAAGGAGAGGAGGGCTAATATGCATGAAGTGCACTGACATTTCTAATTGTATGCTGACATTCAGACTCCCAGATCTGTCCCATAAGCTTTCATTTACAGCCCAGTAGTAATGCCATTAACCGTACAGAAGGCGCGGAATCCCTGCCATTCGCACAATGTACATACTGTACATAATGCAGTAGATTAATAACCCCTAATCCAAAAAAGGAAGCAAAAAAAGCAATTAAAGTGGCAAATCAGCCCTGATTAAATACCTCTCACCGATCCATTCAGTGGAGTCTTATCCATTTAATATGCTCTCCGGGGCACAACAGATCATATTTAAGGCATCAAATGGTCCTAAGTCCATTATGGAGCTATTGAATGTACTCGTCTCGAATCTGTTAAGCAGATACAGACCTATTATTAGAGCCTGTTCCGTTCCAGGAGGGCTGGAACAATCGGGTAATGGTATCAGTAGCGCTGGCGGATGTGGACGGTATTGATCATGGTAAAAAATTGCATGTTTTTGCCATGTTTTTTAGCAATTTTTTTTCTCAATTTATTGAGATGAATGCAAAATCCAAAGACGGAATTATTGGGTAACAGCGTGTCAACATACGTGGGCAGTCATGTGGGTGGTCTTACTTTAGACTAGGCATGTTCTAAGTGTTCTAATAAAGGTATCAAAGGTGCAAGAATATTTGTTTGTTGGGAGGAAGACCATGAGGTTGAGAGTAGTAATCATTGTGTGACCTCCAGGGCTCCTCCTAGGCTGGTGCAACGCTATGGGCGCCTGCAGAGTGTCTGGTGATGGTTGCAGTGTTTCCACGGGGCATATCCTCGAAGTACTAAGCCTGCCTGAGCCTGTTGGTGGTTGGGGTATCCATGGTGGTAGGTGCAGGAATGAGGCTCAAAAGGCAGGGTTTGCAAAATGTACAAACACATAGTTAACCCCTTCCTGCTCTGCTCCATACTATTACATCACGCTGAGCATATAGTTAATGCCCAGGACTGTAATAATACCTGCCGTGCTCGCGGCATGACTTCCTACTCTTGGCTATGTAACACAGCCGATGGACGAGATCAATCCCCGGAGTCGGAAGATACTTCCACTCTGGCGGATTAACCTCCTGAGTGCCATGATCAATAATGATCACAGCATCCAGGGGTTCCTGGGGCAAAATCACCTCCCCGTTACCCATTGGACGCCCCCCCCTTTGCGATAAGACCACGTGTTCTGAGGGGTTGCCATGACATGTAGGCCTAAAACAGCTACAGGTTGAAAAGTGGTAGGGCAGGAAACCTATGGCTTCCTGCTCTGCCGGGGTCATGAGTAGCTTTTCGGTATGTTTAACAAGTAAGTCAGTCAAGTTGGGAAGAAGCGGCTGCATCCTACCCCCGGTATCACCACTTGTTGGTGGGTGCTAAATAGAAGTAATATATGATCAACCCTGATGGGTAATTATGGGTCACGTTCTCTTATATCACTTCTGGGATGCCAGTGGGCCCATTTCAGTTAGTGGCCCAGTTATATCAGTTATCACTGTGCACCCTAAAGCTCTACCACTAAGTATCTACACTAACTTACCAAACTTGTTCGGTCCGAACCAGAAGTGGTATCATTCTACTCCGAGGTCTCTTCAGTAGGACAAAGCATGGCATGGCATGCAGTGTTCCCTTGGGGTTCTGGCCAGCTATCATCCTCCTGAGTGACCCGCAGCCCCGGGGAACGCTGAGGCCTGTAACTGGGTTTCAGTTATTCCATGGCACAACCCTTGTAACTACTGAGGCTCAATCACAGGACTCCCCATTTCCAGAGGCTTGTGATGTCACCCAGTAAACTGAAAAACAACCGAAGAGCACTATGGGGTGGCCTAGGAGAAGTGAGGAGAGGTGAGTATAAGGGTTTATGTTTATCTGGGGTATAAAGCGTATATAACCTAACATAACCACTTGGTGGCTCTACATAGACACTTATAGAATAGACATTTTGTCTTAGAGTATAGCACAATCATATTGTCTTGAAAAGCTGATCATCTTATGACACACATACCTGGACATGTCCTTCTAAGGAGGAAGGTAAGGAAGGAATCAATGGTAGTGCTATGTGATGGCTCTATCTAGACTGCAGCACCTTCATACCCAGGATTGAAGTCGCCTTATCACAACATGATGGTACTTCCTATGATCAAATTTATAGGGCGCCACCTATAGGAATTTTTGTGCTAATCCACATTGCTACTTTTCTGTTACAGGTAGTTACACATCCTTCTTGTTTTACATTCCAGACTTCTCCTCACTTCCATCGACTATTCCACCTCCGTCTTACAAAGTCCCATTAAACAGGAGATAACTACTTAACGCCTCATACATCAGCCGCTTTATTTTAACCATTTTCCTGCATCACCGATATCAGCGTTTCTATAATTCCCTGCATCGACTTTCACGCAGTGCAAATGAGGGTTGTAATTAGCAAGGGAATGCGTTCTATACATGATGGGGCCGGGGTGCTCCCTTTTGGCATCGGCATTTAAGAGACAAGAAGCTTTTCAAATTTTTTTGTTTTAGATTTTTTTTTTTTTTTTTGGCTGCTGCTCAGAATCAATGGCCTTTCATGGTCTTCGTGCAGGGAACATCGGTGCTCAAGATCCATTCTGGTTATTAGAAGTGAGCGCAGAGTGATACATTTTATGTACATTTAGATTTTTTTTTTTTCATTAAATGTCTGGGTTTTTTAAATGTTTTTTTTTGAGGGAGGGGGGATTTTTTTTGGCTGTGGCTAGTGGCATAACTAGGAATGGCGGGGCCCCGTGACAAACTTCTGACATGACCCCCCCCCACCTTCCTGACTGACACTGAAGACCTCAACCAACCAACCCCCCGCCGCATTCCTGCATGCTCTATTATGCCTTATAGTGGCCCCTGCACACAGTATTATGCCCATAGTGGTCCGACTACACAGTATTATGCCCATAGTGGTCCGACTACACAGTATTATGCCCATAGTGGCCCCAGTACACAGTATTATCCCCCATAGTGGCCCCAGTACACAGTATTATGCACATAGTGGCCCCTGCACACACTATTATGCCCCATAGTGGCCCTGCACACACTTTTATGCCCCATAGTGGCCCCTGCACACAGTATTATCCCCCATAGTGGCCCCAGTACACCATATTATGCCCATAGTGGCCCTTGCACACAGTATTATGTCCCATAGTGGCCCCAGTACACAGTATTATGCCCCATAGTGGCCCCTCCACACAGTATTATGTTCCATAGTGGCCCCAGTACACAGTATTATGTTCCATAGTGGCCCCAGTACACAGTATTATGTTCCATAGTGGCCCCTGCACACAGTATTATGCCCCATAGTGGCCCCAGTACACAGTATTATGTCCCATAGTGGCCCCTGCACACAGTATTATGCCCCATAGTGGCCCCTGCACACAGTATTATGTCCCATAGTGGCCCCCTGCACACAGTATTATATCCCATAGTGGCCCCTGCACACAGTATTATGCCCCATAGTGGCCCCTGCACACAGTATTATCCCCCATAGTGGCCCCTGCACACAGTATTATGTCCCATAGTGGCCCCTGCACACAGTATTATGTCCCATAGTGGCCCCAGTACACAGTATTATGCCCCATAGTGGCCCCTGCACACAGTATTATCCCACATAGTGGCCCCTGCACATAATATTATACCCCATAGTGGCCCTTGCACACAGTATTAAGTCCCATAGTGGCCCCAGTACACAGTATTATGCCCATAGTGGCCCCAGTACACAGTATTATGCCCCATAGTGGGCCCAGTACACAGTATTATGTCCCATAGTGGCCCTTGCCTGTAAGAGCCTATTTTGGAAAAAAAAAATGCAGAGGTAGCGGTTGTTGCCAGGCCCCTAATGTCCTGGGCCCGGTGGCAGCCCTGCTACTCCGGTAGTTACGCCACTGGCTATGGCTTAGAGTCAATGCCCTTTCATAGTCTTCATGCAGGAAGCATTAATGCTCGAGATTCCTTCTGTTTACTAGACCTATGGCACAGATTGATACATTTTATGTAAATTTTTTTTTTTTTTTTTTAAATTAAATCTCAGCTTTTTATTATGTTTTTTTGGGGGGTGGGATTTTTTTTTTTTTTTTCTGGCTGCAGCTCTAAATCAATGCCCTTTCATGGTCTTGTTGCTCAGGATCCATTCTGTGTATTAGAACAGAGCACAGATTGATACTTTTTATGTACATTTTGTTTATTTTTGGGGGGCGGTTTTGCTTTTTTTTTTTTTTTTTTTTTTTTTTAACATTTTTTGGCTGTGGCTCCGAATCAATGCCCTTTCATGATCTTCATGCAAACAACATTAGTGCTTGGAACCCCTTCTGTTTACTAGACCCGGCACAGATTGATACATTTTATATACAATTGATTTGTTGTTGTATTAAATCTCAGTTTTTTATTATGCTGTTTAAATGGGTGGGGGGTAGATTTTTTTTTTGGCCGCAGCTCTAAATCAATGCCCCGTCACGGTCTTCATGCAGGCAACATCAGTGTTCATGATCCATGACCCGACCACAGATTGATACATTTTATTTTTGATTTCATCTCAGATTTTTGTTGTTCTGTTTTGGATTTTTTTTTGGCTGTGGCTCGGAATCGATGCCCTTTCATGATCTTCATGCGGGCAGCATTAGTCCTCCAGATCCCTCCTGTTTCCCAGACCCGACACAGATTGACACATTTTATGTACATCTTGTTTATTCTTCCTTTTTGCATTCATTCTCTACTTTTTTATTACATTGTAGGTGTAAATGAGCAAAATAATTAAATAAATAAAAAAAAAATTTGCAAAAAAAATAAATAAAAAAAAGCCAGCCTTTCAGACATTAATGCGATGATGGCTGTGTTATTACCAGTCTAATGATATCCGATGTGCACAAGAATACATAGGTGTCACGCAGAGAGAGCAATGATCTGATTCTCGTTCTGACTGCAGGCAAAGAATATCTCATCAAGGCAATAAATTTCACGAGACTCTTCCCAAATTTAAAACCTTTAAGGAAAATGGCTTTTACGGTTCACTGGGTTTAAAGGGTTGCTCTAACTTTTTTTTTTTTTTTTTTTTTTTTCCCTTCCCGGAACTAGAAAATTAATGGACCTTTAAAACTAATTGGAACGAAGGGACCGTCATGGAAGGAATTTTTTTTTTAAGCCTTGATTCCGTAGAGTCCCCCTCGTTGGGAAATGTTTATTACCTGCTATGATTGCAAAACAGTTTGATAGGCGTCGGATCGCGCGCGGCGCGCTCATTGCTATGTAAAAATTGTTTTCTTTAGGTCATGTGCAATTGAGTTGGATTGTAATCAACCTTCACTTTGCACAGAGTGAAGCCTATTCAGTCTAATGTCAGGCAGAATTAGTTTTTTTCCGGGCAGATGTAGAATGAACAAGCGAGCTGCTACGGCTCTCTGGAGATTCTTAACAGACAAATATAGGGAAGAGGAAAAAAAAAAAAAGAAGCGGCGTCCGCGATTAATTGGGATTTCTCTTATCTACTTGAGCATATAGCTTTAGTGAAGGCTAAACAAAAATCATTTGGCTTCCTTTCAATCTCACATTAGATGCACTGGTGCAATGAACCTGCGCGTCAATAGAGGGGGGGGGAGGGGTTCTCTCTAAACTTTCAATTGCGGGATAAAAGAACGAAATTCTAGGATGCAGACGACTGCACATTTTTAAAGGTAAATGTCACTCGAGAGCCGAGAGAGAACCGAGGCGATAATGACAAAGGAGAAATGCTTAATATATGGAAGAATGACGCCAAACGGCTCCGCTACGGGCGACGGGTGAATGGAGGAAGCGCTTTCGAGACGCGTTGCATTTTAGGTTCATTTGCTTGTTATTTTAGTCGAAATTTTAACTTTAGTCTTGTTTTTTTTTTCTGTATAGGTTCAATTTAGGGAAGAAGAACAAACAGCTGAGAGACGGTCAATGGGTTGCGTTAATACCAGATAAAAGTTCCGTTTTCACATTCAAAAATTTTAAGGTCTTGAATGTTTTTGACTTTTTTTTCTTCTCTATTTCTATAGAGGTAATGGAAACGAGAGACAACGTGATGTAACCTAAGGGAGCCCTTGAAGTAGTCGGTGCCAGCCTAGCACATGGCGGACGCTTAGATGTGGCCCTTGACTATACTCCCCAATAGACGTTATGACAAGAGATGAGCGAGTGGTATCCGATCGAGTAGGTATTCGATGGAATACTACGGTATTCAAAATACTTGTACTCAATCGAGTACCACTCACTATTCGAATGGAAAAGTTCGATGCAGAACCAGCATTGATTGACCGAATGCTATACAGTCGGCCAATCAACGCTGGTTCTTCTCCTACCTTTAGAAGTCTTCTCCGCGCAGCGTCCCCGCGGCGTCTTCCGGCCTGAATTCACTCTGCCAGGCATCGGGCCTGGGCAGAGCTGACTGCGCATGCCCGCGCTACAAGAAAATGGCCGCTTTGACTGTAAGCGGCCATTTTCTTGTAGTGTGGGCATGCGCTGTCGGCTCTGCCCAGGCCCGATGCCTGGCAGAGTGAATTCAGAGCCAGAAGATGCCACAGGGACGCTGCACGGAGAAGACTTCTCGGAGGATCCAGCCCGACCCTCACTCGTGGACTTGGTAAGTATAATTTGATCGAATGTTGCCTACCCCTGAAACGAGCATTTCCCCCGTAGAGTATAATAGGATTCGATATTCGATTCGAGTAGTCGAATATTGAGCGGCTACTCTAAACGAATATCGAACATTTTACTGTTCGCTCATCTCTAGTTATGACATCATAGACCATAGTGACATCAGAGAAAACAATTATGACATCACAATGGAACATTGTATCATCCTAATAAGCGCATTGTAACATCACATGAAACAATGGTGACTAGCACTGGAGCATTGGGACACATGATACCATTATAAAGGGACTTTGTGACAACGCAGTGAGGCATTGTGACATTGCATTGGAGCCTTATGACATCACAGAGAAGCATTCTGATATCACAATAAGCTATTGTGACATCATAGAGGCATATTGACATAATAGTAAAGAATTCTGACACGACATTGCATTGCAACATTATAATGGGACTTTCTTATGTTACAGTGGAGTATCGTGCCATCATAATAAGGGCATTGTGACATCGCAATGGGGCTTTATGACATCACAAAGAGGCAGCGTGACATCACAGTAGGGCTCTGTGACATGATATTGAGGCATTGTAACATCACAAATGTCATTTTGATATAACAGAGACACTCTGTGTTTACAATGAGGTTCTTTGACACCACCATAGGACATTGTGACATCGTAATGGGTCCCTGTAACATTACAGAGGGGCTTTATACCATCATAATGGGACTCTGTGACATCACAATGATATAGGAAGATTTTAAACTTATTTCCCTGATAGTTTGGGCCGGATATCAATTGTTGCTTTAGGTTTTAAGAAGTGATCTCTTACTCACATAGGTATTTTATCCTTCATTTATGATGTGGATTATGTAGATTCATTGGGTTTGTGCTGGGGGAAGGGGATTTAATCCCCACCTGTATTCGCACTTCTATGTTCCCGATGTTGAGGATTATCGATGAAACGCGTCGCACGATTCCTGTATTTTTGGTTTTAAGAAATCTTCTTAACCAAGTTGAGCTCTAAAAACATTCAGGAAGAGTCACTTTGTCTTCCCGTTTCCTTTGGATTTTATTGTATCTACAGGATTCCACCGCGGAGCATACTGTGTACTATATTTTGTTTCTGTTGTACCCAATGGAACTTCTGGCTCCATACATTGTATATCTTAGTTTCCATTGAAGTCAACGGGAACAGAGCAGCAGTAACAGCACCCTTCCACTATACGGCGCTATCTGCTTCTGGCTCCATACACTGTATAGTATCGGGGATCAGAGGCAGCACCCAACAACTGGTCTGTGTAGAGTTCGGCTATCTGCCCAGTTGAGCAATTGGGAAAGATCGGATCCTGATCGGCGATCGAGCAAATTTCACGATCGGGATAGGCTGGAAAATGATCGAAAATCAAATTTTGAAATCTCAAGATCACTCAACCCTACCATATATATAATATACAATTAGGGTTGAGCGATCAGGAAAGATCAGATCCCGATTGGCGATCGAGGAAATTTCACGATCGGGATCGGCTGGAAAATAATCAAAAATCGGATTTTGAAATCTCAAGATCAGCTTAACCCTACCGTATATATAATATACAATTGGGGTTGAGCGATCAGGAAAGATCAGATCCCGATCGGCGATCGAGCAAATTTTATGATCGCGATCTGCTGGAAAATGATCGGAAATCGGATTTTAAAATCGATCCTGAAACCTCAAGATCGGCTCAACCCCATACAGTGTATACAGTTATCTGCTTCCGGCTCCATACACTGTATAGTAGTAGGGATTAGATGAAGCCCCTCACTATACTGATAGTTTTGACCTGACAACCAACTCTACACAGATCAGCTATTACGGGTTGCATATGATCAATGTTACTATACAGTGTATGAAGTTATCTGCTTCTGGCTCCGTACACTGTATAGTACTAGGTATTAGATGTAGCCCCTTCACTATACTGATGTTTATGGTCTGACAACCGACTCCACACAGATCAGCTACTAAGGGATATGCATATGATCCCTCTTACTATACAGTATATGGAGCCGGAAGCAGATATCTCTGTCCACTGTATAGTGGCCATGCAGAGTTACCCCAACTAGGACCATCCCCATAACCCACAGTTGTAAAGAACAGCTCATGCTCAGGAAGACTGTGATGTAGTCGCCCATTAAAAGGGATCACATGATATCATACGTGTCTTAGATTGGCCACAAATTCCCCAACGACAACAGCCGATCACAGAGTCCTAGTATGGAATAGGGTTTGTGCCGATGAGACAACTCCTTTAAGGCCAGGTTCACACATGACCTATTTTGTTCTTTTTGGAGGGTCAAAAAATCCAGAGAACATTTTTCAAGGATTCCAGTCAAGGAAGATTTCTTAGAAACGTCTGCCTTTAAAGCATCCTCCTGACAATCTCAGTAAGGATCACATTTTGCAGGAGCTTTTGCTAAGATTTTTGGTGGGTAATGCCGAATTCAGACAGCGGTATTATACGGTATATATTACGGCTGCAAATCCTGTGCAGACCACAGCTCTAATAGCCTGAACTAGGAGTATTAGAGGATATAGGATCTCGCTAGTTCTAGTTATTAGACTTTGGGGCCAGATTTTAAGCCATAATACCACCCGTTCCTTCCCGAGAACCCAAACAAGACCTCAACACGGACCGAAGAGCTGGAGCTGAAGGCCGCCCCAGGTTCCGATCCAAAGACCGGGTAGCCGTGACTGAAAGCCGGTGCACTTCATGGGTGGGCCTAGTCTGGAGGAGGGAGTGTCTTCAGGCGGATGTTGTGAGGCGACTCGGCCTCAAGAATGAGCACCTCGCCTCTTTTTTCCAGGAGCCGGAAGAAACGGCTCCCGGAGACCTGAGTGGCTCCCATTGATTTCAATGGGAGCGGTCTTTTTGGTCAGGGTTTTGAGGCCGATACGGCCTCAAAACCCTTACCAAAAACCTCTGTGTGAACTTACCCTCATAAAGCCGGAACCCTGACGCAAGGTAGCAGGTCCAACTCCAGCTTTCCATTCAATTACTTGAATTTTCTTTTCTCATAGGCGGATACTTGGCGTCAGTAATTATATATTGAATTTTTTAATTTTTTTATAAATTGGCAAGATGTAGACCTGAATCCTGTTTGTATAGGCGATTCCGTATTTATATACATTGCTCCATTTTAATGTAGTCCTAGAATTGCAACGTATCTTACGGGAATCGATGCGATCACTGCCCCTCTGTACCCCCTGAATAAATCAATAGCAACAAAAATAAGACTGAAAAAAATATTGTTTATTGTATTCTCCTTGTTTTTGGCATAAAACGGTTGATAAATGTACAGTCATGGTAACGGTATTACAAAATCATAGGTTTTCAGAAATGAAAAAAAAAAATACTTGGCAGGCATAAAAAATAAGCAGCATGCACGGAACGCACAATGACACGTTACAGTACAAAAATATTTCCAAAAACAGAGTACGAGAGCACAGTCACAGAGAAACTGGAAATTTCATAAACAAGTAAACCAATAACTAATATTCATCTATTACGATAGCTCGGCCATAGCGGACAGTCTAAAAACTATACAAAAAAAATTGCCACTTTTTGTATTTATCAATACAAATAAATTTGCCAGACGTATTACGGCAGAGAAACGGCAATCGGCAGATACTCCGTCTCACAATGACCGATTTTTAACTTGACAATATGGACTTATATGGCAGCCGACAGAACTTGCAAAAGAATGTTGGGGTCAAGTTCTCACAGTGCAGTTTTTGAAGGTTTTTCGTTAGATTCAAAAAGTTGTGGAGATGGAAAAGAAAATTCACTAAATATTTCAGATCCATTTCTGGCATTGGCAATTGCCCCCCCCCCCCGAACATAAAATATTTAATATGACTTTAATTACCATATTTATTATCCACAACTTTTTGGGGGTTTAAAAAAGAAAAATTCTAACACCCCCCCAAAAAAACAAAACACTGCACTGACCATTACATAAAAGAATACAAAAGAATCTATACAGTATATATAAATAAGACAGATGCAACTGATCACAGAAAAGATGTTTTAACCATTAAATTTTTTTAATTTAATTTTGTTTTTGTTAAAGACACCATCAGGTTTGAAACGCCTCCCAAAGCAAAGGCCTTTAATAATAGCGGAAACGTAATTTCTGATCCACAATGCAAAGATAATGATGCGTTTATGAATATCCTGTAAGTGCATCGGGGGCGGGGTCTAATTTTCCATATTTGCTACACTGTGTTGTAGGCAGAGGCTGAAATGTCATTCACGGGAGGGGATTCCAGAGGAAAGCCGGAACACTTGAGGGTGTCGGGAATCAAATCGGCAAAACTAGGCCCGCCTCCAGTGCACTTACCTGATTGATATGTAGAAAATTATGGTAATCTCTTAATTGGTTTGTGGGCACAAAGTGATGTTTTGTTTCTGTTAAAGGCCCCCAGGCAGCACTATTATCATCTACGGAGGCATTGCGGACCTTAGAGACTTCCTTTAAAGGGAAGTAGTTGGCCGGCCAAACCGGGCACTCGGCATAAGGCCTGTGAAGTGCACAGTCTGCACCGAGACACATGGAGTCCTTGCAGGTCTCTATAGAGAGTTGTAGGCTTTCTGTATGATATCTTGATATGGAACAAAATTCTCCTTTAGCGTTACAAGATTTTTTTTACATATTCCTAGGAAGTCCCACAGAATCACGTCTACACAAGTGACCTCACCCCTGTACGAAACCGGAGGGATATGGAGTCATTGTATGGCCTCGAAGACCTGAAGAGGAATTCGAGCGATGTTCACGAGCCTTAGCAGTAGTGACAGGCCTGGCCAACAGAGTCCCAGAAGATCCTCCAGTGGGCCACAAACATGGTCCACCAGTAGACAACCAAATTTGAAGGGAAGTATGGTCTATAGACTATGGATTTTAAGAGGGTGCATCTCCAAAAACATCTTATTTGGTGGCCCCAAGAAACTTCCATCCAACACTGCTTAGCAGCTTACATGAGGATTTCAAAGACGTTCCATACAAGCAGTAAAACCCCCTCAGTAGCCAGTGCATTGTTTCTGTTTTACTATTTTTTTCTTTTTTACAAGGTTATCAGTGTTCTCTATTTTTAATTTTAATAGAATTTTTTTTTCCAAAATGTTTTCCCAAATTTGACAAGATTCAATGTTGTTTTCACACCATTTCTAGTACTTGCTGTTGAGCGTCTATCTCCGGCTTTTCAGTTTCATCTTCCTACAAGATAAATATGAAAACACATAAGTGTTATGAAAACATACAGGCAATTATACGTTTCATGTGAATTCTCGAAATCTAAGAGGACAAATAGTAATCCCAACACCGTCACTAGTGAAAACACACCCATGGTCGACAAAAAGTTCACACTTGTCTCTAGACTAATACAGACTGTAGAAATACAGCCACTAACATCCAAAGTTGTCACTAACGGAATCTGGCAAGTTATGGATGTTATTGTTCAATAAACCACAGTATTATAGCAGTTATATTCTTGTACATAGGAGTAGTATTATAGCAGTTATATTCTTGTACATAGGAGTAGTATTATAGTAGTTATATTCTTGTACATAGGAGCAGTATTATAGTAGTTATATTCTTGTACATAGGAGTAGTATTATAGTAGTTATATTCTTGTACATAGGAGTAGTACTATAGTAGTTATATTCTTGTACATAGGAGTAGTATTATAGTAGTTATATTCTTGTACATAGGAGTAGTATTATAGTAGTTACATTCTTGTATATAGGAGCAGTATTATAGTAGTTATATTCTTGTACATATGAGTAGTATTATAGTAGTTATATTCTTGTATATAGGAGCAGTATTATAGTAGTTATATTCTTGTACATAGGAGCAGTATTATAGTAGTTACTTTCTTGTATATAGGAGGTAGTATTATAGTAGTTATATTCTTGTACATAGGAGCAGTATTATAGTAGTTACTTTCTTGTATATAGGAGGTAGTATTATAGTAGGTATATTCTTGTACATAGGAGCAGTATTATAGTAGTTATATTCTTGTACATAGGAGTAGTATTATAGTAGTTATATTCTTGTACATAGGAGTAGTATTATAGTAGTTATATTCTTGTACATAGGAGTAGTATTATAGTAGTTATATTCTTGTACATAGGAGTAGTATTATAGTAGTTATATTCTTGTACATAGGACTAGTATTATAGTAGTTATATTCTTGTACATAGGAGCAGTATTATAGCAGTTATATTCTTGTACATAGGAGTAGTATTATAGTAGTTATATTCTTGTACATAGGAGTAGTATTATAGTAGTTATATTCTTGTACATAGGAGCAGTATTATAGTAGTTATATTCTTGTACATAGGAGTAGTATTATAGTAGTTACATTCTTGTATATAGGAGCAGTATTATAGTAGTTATATTCTTGTACATATGAGTAGTATTATAGTAGTTATATTCTTGTATATAGGAGCAGTATTATAGTAGTTATATTCTTGTACATAGGAGCAGTATTATAGTAGTTATATTCTTGTACATAGGAGTAGTATTATAGTAGTTACATTCTTGTATATAGGAGCAGTATTATAGTAGTTATATTCTTGTACATAGGAGCAGTATTATAGTAGTTACTTTCTTGTATATAGGAGGTAGTATTATAGTAGTTATATTCTTGTACATAGGAGCAGTATTATAGTAGTTACTTTCTTGTATATAGGAGTAGTATTATAGTAGTTATATTCTTGTACATAGGAGGTAGTATTATAGTAGGTATATTCTTGTACATAGGAGCAGTATTATAGTAGTTATATTCTTGTACATAGGAGCAGTATTATAGTAGTTATATTCTTATACATAGGAGTAGTATTATAGTAGCTATATTCTTGTACATAGGAGGTAATTTTTATTAGTAAAAACAAAACAAAAATACATTACTTTCCAGCAGAATAACTAATAATAATATAACATAAATCAGACATGTCCGTCAGAGAACAAAACTGATAATTACTTTAACTTAAGAGTCCATTACTAGCAGGAAAAAAGAAGGGAAAAAAATAAATCCATAAATAAATGAACAGACTTATTTGCAGTGTTATCAGAATATTAGTTATATTCTTGTACATAGGAGTAGTATTATAGTAGTTATATACTTGTACACAGGAGCAGTATTATAGTAGTTATATTCTTGTACATAGGGGCAGTATTATAGTAGTTATATCCTTGTACATAGGAGTAGTACTATAGTAGTTATATTCTTGTACATAGGAGTAGTATTATAGTAGTTATATTCTTGTACATAGGAGTAGTATTATAGTAGTTATATTCTTGTACATAGGAGTAGTATTATAGTAGTTATATTCTTGTACATAGGACTAGTATTATAGTAGTTATATTCTTGTACATAGGAGCAGTATTATAGCAGTTATATTCTTGTACATAGGAGTAGTATTATAGTAGTTATATTCTTGTACATAGGAGTAGTATTATAGTAGTTATATTCTTGTACATAGGAGCAGTATTATAGTAGTTATATTCTTGTACATAGGAGTAGTATTATAGTAGTTACATTCTTGTATATAGGAGCAGTATTATAGTAGTTATATTCTTGTACATATGAGTAGTATTATAGTAGTTATATTCTTGTATATAGGAGCAGTATTATAGTAGTTATATTCTTGTACATAGGAGCAGTATTATAGTAGTTACTTTCTTGTATATAGGAGGTAGTATTATAGTAGTTATATTCTTGTACATAGGAGCAGTATTATAGTAGTTACTTTCTTGTATATAGGAGGTAGTATTATAGTAGGTATATTCTTGTACATAGGAGCAGTATTATAGTAGTTATATTCTTGTACATAGGAGTAGTATTATAGTAGTTATATTCTTGTACATAGGAGTAGTATTATAGTAGTTATATTCTTGTACATAGGAGTAGTATTATAGTAGTTATATTCTTGTACATAGGAGTAGTATTATAGTAGTTATATTCTTGTACATAGGACTAGTATTATAGTAGTTATATTCTTGTACATAGGAGCAGTATTATAGCAGTTATATTCTTGTACATAGGAGTAGTATTATAGTAGTTATATTCTTGTACATAGGAGTAGTATTATAGTAGTTATATTCTTGTACATAGGAGCAGTATTATAGTAGTTATATTCTTGTACATAGGAGTAGTATTATAGTAGTTACATTCTTGTATATAGGAGCAGTATTATAGTAGTTATATTCTTGTACATATGAGTAGTATTATAGTAGTTATATTCTTGTATATAGGAGCAGTATTATAGTAGTTATATTCTTGTACATAGGAGCAGTATTATAGTAGTTATATTCTTGTACATAGGAGTAGTATTATAGTAGTTACATTCTTGTATATAGGAGCAGTATTATAGTAGTTATATTCTTGTACATAGGAGCAGTATTATAGTAGTTACTTTCTTGTATATAGGAGGTAGTATTATAGTAGTTATATTCTTGTACATAGGAGCAGTATTATAGTAGTTACTTTCTTGTATATAGGAGTAGTATTATAGTAGTTATATTCTTGTACATAGGAGGTAGTATTATAGTAGGTATATTCTTGTACATAGGAGCAGTATTATAGTAGTTATATTCTTGTACATAGGAGCAGTATTATAGTAGTTATATTCTTATACATAGGAGTAGTATTATAGTAGCTATATTCTTGTATATAGGAGGTAATTTTTATTAGTAAAAACAAAACAAAAATACATTACTTTCCAGCAGAATAACTAATAATAATATAACATAAATCAGACATGTCCGTCAGAGAACAAAACTGATAATTACTTTAACTTAAGAGTCCATTACTAGCAGGAAAAAAGAAGGGAAAAAAATAAATCCATAAATAAATGAACAGACTTATTTGCAGTGTTATCAGAATATTAGTTATATTCTTGTACATAGGAGTAGTATTATAGTAGTTATATACTTGTACACAGGAGCAGTATTATAGTAGTTATATTCTTGTACATAGGGGCAGTATTATAGTAGTTATATCCTTGCACATAGGAGTAGTATTATAGTAGTTATATTCTTGTACATAGGAGCAGTATTATAGCAGTTATATTCTTGTACATAGGAGCAGTATTATAGTAGTTATATACTTGTACATAGGGGCAGTATTATAGTAGTTATATCCTTGCACATAGGAGGTAGTATTATAGTAGTTATATTCTTGTACACAGGAGCAGTATTATAGTAGTTATACTCTTGTACATAGGAGTAGTATTATAGTAGTTATATTCTTGTACATAGGAGGTAGTATTATAGTAGTTATATTCTTGTACATAGGAGTAGTATTATAGTAGCTATATTTTTGTACATAGGAGTAGTATTATAGTAGTTATATTCTTGTACATAGGAGCAGTATTATAGTAGTTATATTCTTGTACATAGGAGTAGTATTATAGTAGTTATATTCTTGTACATAGGAGTAGTATTATAGTAGTTATATTCTTGTACATAGGAGTAGTATTATTCTAGTTATATTCTTATACATAGGAGGTAGTATTTTAGTAGTTATATTCTTGTACATAGGGGGCAGTATTATAGTAGTTATATTCTTGTACATAGGAGTAGCATTATAGTAGTTATATTCTTGTACATACAGTAGGAGCAGTATTATAGTAGTTATATTCTTGTACATAGGAGGTAGTATTATAGTATGTATATTCTTGTACATAGGAGGTAGTATTTTAGTAGTTATATTCTTGTACATAGGAGTAGTATTATAGTAGTTATATTCTTGTACATAGGAGTAGTATTATAGTAGTTATATTCTTGTACATAGTAGTATTATAGTAGTTATATTCTTGTACATAGGAGCAGTATAATAGTAGTTAAATTCTTGAACATAGGAGGTAGTATTATTGTAGTTATATTCTTGTACATAGGAGTAGTATTATAGTAGTTTTATTCTTGTACATAGGAGCGGTATTATAGTAGTTATATTCTTGTACATAGGAGTAGTATTGTAGTAGTTATATTCTTGTACATACGAGCGGTATTATAGTAGTTATATTCTTGTACATAGGAGCAGTATTATAGTAGTTATATTCTTGTACATAGGAGGTAGTATTATTGTATATTCTTGTACATAGGAGTAGTATTATAGTAGTTTTATTCTTCTACATAGGAGAAGTATTATAGTAGTTATATTCTTGTACATAGGAGCAGTATTATAGTAGTTATATTCTTGTACATAGGAGGTAGTATTATAGTAGTTATATTCTTGTACATAGGAGTAGTATTATAGTAGTTATATTCTTGTACATAGGAGTAGTATTATAGTAGCTATATTTGTGTACATAGGAGGTAGTATTATAGTAGTTACATTCTTGTACATAGGAGGTAGTATTATAGTAGTTATATTCTTGTACATAGGAGGTAGTATTATAGTAGTTATATTCTTGTACATAGGAGGTAGTATTATAGTAGTTATATTCTTGTACATAGGAGGTAGTATTATAGTAGTTATATTCTTGTACATAGGAGTAGTATTATAGTAGCTATATTTTTGTACATAGGAGTAGTATTATAGTAGTTATATTCTTGTACATAGGAGCAGTATTATAGTAGTTATATTCTTGTACATAGGAGTAGTATTATAGTAGTTATATTCTTGTACATAGGAGTAGTATTATAGTAGCTATATTTTTGTACATAAGAGTAGTATTATAGTAGTTATATTCTTGTACATAGGAGCAGTATTATAGCAGTTATATTCTTGTACATAGGAGCAGTATTATAGTAGTTATATTCTTGTACATAGGAGTAGTATTATAGTAGTTATATTCTTGTATATAGGAGCAGTATTATAGTAGTTATATTCTTGTACATAGGAGTAGTATTATAGTAGTTATATTCTTGTACATAGGGGCAGTATTATAGCAGGTATATTTATATACATGGAGTGCTGTGTTACACTAATTAGTTTCTAGTTTATGGGGGCAGCATTACATTTGCTAAGAGAATAAGAAATAGGTGTTGCTTCCTGGGATGCAATGGGGAGGGGGGGGTCATTTACATTAGATATGCCATATAACATGGGACTGGTTGCACTCCATACATGTTATATGATAGAAGACTGAAGTTTCTCATTAATACTACTGCATGTCTCCACACCGATCAGTCATCTGACATCTGCATCGTTCTGATTTGTGTGTTTGCATCTTGTCGTTCTATTTCCCGGAGTGTAAATCATAAGACAGAAGTGGAGCCGTCATTTCACTTCTGTAACGAGATCCTCTTTACTTTATCATTTGTTACGACAATAAATTCCACGCCGCAGACGCCTCATGTACGGCACAATCATATTTTTGTCCCGCTGCGCATATTTTCTCAACATCGTTGTCAATTTTCCAATTACCTGTGAGGACATACGTTATCTCAGGATCGGTGAAGTCTAAAGGTAGTAAATAAACCGTTGCGAGAAGATTTGATTCTCCAGAGGATTTAACAAGGAGTTTGCTGATGACATCAACAGGTGACATCATATGGTAAGGTCTAAGGGTAGGATAACCAAGAACCTCAAAAATTTCATGAATCTGAGCTGGACATTTGGCCAAACTCTTGGTAATCCAATTGATATTTGATATACACCATGAAACTTATGCAAATGCTGTGGCCATTTCATTGACCATCAATTTTAGATGGGTGGTGGCTTATCTCTTGGATGCCGAACAGCTGTTTGATGGGGCCACAGAACTTATGTAGGCATTGTAGCTTCTACATTTCTTTACAAGGACCTTTCACACCCTCCAACAAGTCCAGTTAGATCAATGAATTGCTTCTACCTCCCCGATTGTGGCACAGTTGAAATTTTTTCTCTAGCCCCCACCATTCCTGAGCAATGCGGTCAGTACTTTTTGTAGCGAGCGTTCTAGGTATTGCAGTGTTGCACTATTCAGGTCCAAGAATCCCCCCCCCCCCCCCCCCCCCGTCTAAACATTTATGGCCCGGCTTAAGGATCTTGAAAAAACGAATAACCCACTTGAGTACAAAATTACTCCACATTCTCCAAATGAAACTTTTTGGCTGTCTTCTTGTATGTTTTTGCTGTCGTACTCTAAGCCGTTGGCAGCGGGAAGGGTTAATCCACAAATCCTGCCACAATTAATTTTTTGCAGCCTTCTCCGTAATCACTGAAGGGGGAAGAATGAACCAAAAACAAGAGCGGTAAGACTTTATGTAAAACAAGGAACTTTGTTAATGTCAGTGGTCAACTCACAGAGTGTTGCAGACGTTAATATCAGTCTGACGGATCAATAAATCACATTGCATACAAGGATGCGCCGCTGACACTTCCCTCTTTACTTGCCGCTAATTTAAGGAAGATTTATAGGAGCACTTCATAGACAATTAGAAGGAAAACTTTAATGAACGCCGACTCTTAGAAGCTAAAAAATGGAGCTGCCAACATCGGGTTTACGGGTTTTTTTTTATGCTCTGCACCTGGACTGTCTGGGAAGAAAAGAGGTCACAATGGCTATAACGTCCAAACAGAATGTGGGTCCAAAGATGGTGGCCATCTCACCGACCGGGTGACGCATGCCCGCACTCCACATGGCACAATAGCGAATACTTTTTCATGGGTTGTCCAAGACCTGAAGGTAATTTATACGTAGTAATAGTATCAGATCAGCTGGGGCGCGTCACCTGGACCTTGTCCCGATCATGTGTTTTGGCCACCGGACCTGTTCCAATTCAAGTGAATGCGCATGCGGCTGCAGTTCCAGGTGCCACCACTAAAGGCATCAGACTGAATGAAGAAATTCCTGAATCCAGGGTATAACGACACAGGGTTTCTTTTCGTAGTCTATAACCATGGAGATACATAGGAATGCCTAGGAGCTGCATACACAAAACAGCAAGTTTTTTTTAATTTTTTTAACAAAATTATTTGCAAAATTTCTTAGGACAACACGTCTACAGGCAGCCATACTCCCTTCCCATGAGACCGTAACAATGTTGAATATTTTGGGACACAAGCATGAAAATTTGGCAGCCTTTGGCAGCCATGTCCGTTTTCGCGACCTGACCATGTGACACAGGTCGTGCCCTGGAGACTTTGCCAGCTCTTCCAGTCCAGGAACTCTGACCATATTTTGGGAGTCTCCAGGACATTCCGGAATTATCGACAAGTACGGCTTAGGCTGGTTCTCCATCTTGTGTGGTTCTGGGATTACGGATAAAGAAGATTTCAATTTGTGTCAAATATTTCTCATGAACCACCAATGTCAGTCTAGTTCTCATATACTGCTGCTCTATAGAGGTCATAAGGGCCAAAAATACCCTTTTGTGTCACAAATGCAAATTAGACACATGCCAGAAAGATGGATCCTGACTCGGCTTGACGTGAACCAGTTTTTATCGGTATTTTTAGCATTCAGAGAAGTTGTCACTTTTCCTACCTTACATGGGGATGGTTCAGTCCGTGTCGCAGGACTTTGCCCAGTCTCGTATTAGAGAATCTGTAATTTTCCCCTGATGGTATTATATCGATTATGGCCTATGTACTATAGAGGTAGAGCATAAGGCTTCCATGTGACCCTTCGACTAATGGAGTCTAGCTTTGGTTGGTCTCGCCCTCATTCCTCCAAGGAGACGAGAGGCTGCGAAAGAGGAAAATGTCCTGTATGGTCCTTGGTCTTGGCCATATCATTGATGACCGTGATCAGCACAGCTGTGGAGTCAGCCAAATTTTACTTCCGACTCTGCATCCACTACTGTTACTGTTCCATAACTCAACTATCTTCATCTTGACCATAAATGGTTATTTTTGATACATCTGAGATCGATAAAACAGTGTATATTTATAGGATTTTAAGAAACTTCCAAATTTTTATGAAAGAGCATTTCCATCGACTCCTACTCCTCTACCAAAAACTAATCCTACCTCCACAGTTCATGTGTCACCACGTGCATGCACCATACGTACACTCAAGCAGTCATGACACAGGCAGAGACCGAGGATGTCAATCATGGCTGGTGCACTTCCCAGATCGTCCCCGTCCCCAAAGCACTTGCTGGCTAATTGGCTAAAAACCAAAAAGTTGATTTTCTCTGAATTTTTCCATCATTTTCTGTCTCCCAAGCTTTTTGCTCAGCAGTATAATTGGTTTGAGAGGGGACCTTTCATCACTCCCACTTCTTTGTATTCCTCAATAGGCTCCGCTCCAAGGATTCTGGCATAGTTGGAATTTTTTTTCCTAGCTCACATGATCCCCAGCAAACACTGCTGTTCACAATTAAACCATTTGCTGTCAGGTGGGCGGTCCTTGTTTTTCTGTTGAAGCTCAGGATCACCCACCTGACAGTAGAGCACAACTCTCTCACCATTCCTGAGCTATCAGTACCGATTGCTCAGGAATGGTGGGGGCTAGAGGAAAAATTCCAAATGCTGCAGAATCAGTGGGGCGGAGCGTATTGAGGAATGGAAAGAGGTGGAGGTGGTCAAATGTCCTCGTAAAATGTCTACACAATGAGGTAGAGTTGGTGAAGTGTCCATTTTAGTTCACGGATAATGAGCTTCTATGATACAAAGACTAAGGCTCCATGCTCACATCCGAGTGCGCCATCCGATGGTCCATTCCGATGAAAATAAAGCAGGTCATATCCCGTTCCATTTCATCGGAACAGAACGGATCGGATGCCCACATAAAACTCAGATTCTTCTGCAAATTTGGCCCCAAAGTGGATGCAAGCTCGGTCGTGGGAATGGGCTCTAAGAATTGATTCGTGGAAAACACGAAGCCGGTACGACAGGAATAGACAGCGGATACATCGGGGGGAGTTTCTAGCACAAGACCTTAGATTTGCTCTACTAAATCATGTGACAGTAAATATTCTGCGGGTCCACAGCTGCGGTCTGCAATATTTAACAGGTAGAACGGTGCCGGCTCTCTGGTGGTGGCTATTAATAGGCAGATATTCATTCCTCATGATAAATGGCAGATTCTGTCACCGGAGGATCACGGCAATAAGACAGCTGTTTGTTTCCCTAGGAAAATAGACCGAGCGACATGGATCATTTTCATAGCGGCAGCGTCGACAAGTTTGACATTTGCTTCGTGACGAATTCTGAAGCAGTCATCAAGAAAGTGTCCCCACTGGGACCACCCGGGACATGTCAGCCTGGATTTCTTTCCATTAATCCTCCCTACATACATAGGGAATAAAAAAAACACACTTAAACCCCAAAAACCCTACGACAAATTCAACACATTTATATCAACCAAAATCTTTCCATTCCGGTATTTGTGTGCCGAGAAAATAAAAACCTATTTAGCATTGGCCGGAATGCTGCATGCAACGCTAGGCTGAACCTGTAGGTGGCAGTAGAGGATCAGACTAATTTTTTTATTTTTATATATCTATATATATATAGCAACGCTTTAATAAGAAAGCAGTTAGTTACTCGGAGCAGTGCTGTGTGACACTCAGGATTTCTATTAAGTGTGATTTTTGTTATCAGCTGCCTTCCATTTCCCAACACTGGGCCGGCTGCTATAGGAAGAGAGAAAGGCCTTCAAAAATCAGCACTTGCCTCCATGATAATACTTCTTAATGCATCGCCGTCCGTTTCACCCTTCCCTATCGGCTGGGACGCATTTTTAGGGAAGTTTAAACAAGGACGGGTCACTGCTTTGTCTACGGCTCCAATAAATTACAAAAAATAACAAAAAAAAAAAATATATATATAAACTATGTATTCATGAAATAAGCAAAAAATAAATAAAAATTTTGAAATTAATTTAGAAATTAAATAATATATAATAAACACATATCCGTTTTGCGCTGGTTAACAAAACATTTATTTCGTATAGTTATAAAAATACAATAAAAACAGCTAATTAAACAAAAAAAAAAAAAAATCTGCATATATTTTTTTAACTAAAAAAAAAAAAAATTCAAAAAGGACAGCTGACATGGGAGAAGGCAAAGGCATCCATGATATGTATGACATCATATGTATGATATATATCAATATCCAAACCAACTCTCTCACTGGATACTATTTTAGTGATTTCTTCTCGTTATAACACTATAAAAACAACACAAAAGAACAATAAAAAATATAAAATAATAATAATAATAATAATAATAAAAAATAATAATAATAACAATATTAATTAAAATATATAAAATAATAAATAAAACAATAATAATAAAAAAATAATAAAATAAATAAAATAATAATAATAATTAACATTAATGATGATAATAATAATGAGCCTCATAACCTGAAACACACCGCACATATTTCCCAACTATAACTATTTGCAAATAAAATAAAACACAACAAAAAACAATAAGATAAAAAACAAAAATTATTTGAAATTTTAATATTTTTTTCCATACATTTTTATATTTTTAAATTATTTGAATACAACTTGTAAAATAAATCTTAAAAGTTTTTAAAATATATTAGAGATGTATGAATAAAATTAGTTGCAAAAATATAAAAACATAAAAAAAAAATAATTATGAGAAAAAAAACAACTGAAAGAGGTCGGAGAGGTCTGTAAATATTACAGTTTGGGCCGTCAAAATGGCGACTCCAATTTCAGCCAAATTATGAACACTTTATATCAAAAAAAAAATGTCTGAGGGAAAATGGGTAATTTCATTGCTCCTGATCAAAATTAATTAAAATTTTAATGTTCTATGGTTTCCCCATAATTCTTTAAATGGAGCATTTACTTTATAGCTTTCAGCATTCGGTTCATTAAATAAAGTTCAAAATGCGTGTTACGCGCTACATTAAGCCCCCGCGGCCCCGCACTTCCGTGTTTCTTCATTCACTTTTCCTTTGCAAAAGCAATCGAGAAGAAGCAATTATCTGTCCTGAAGACGCATATGGGGGAATCTTAGGTCTCCGAATACAAAGGACAATTAGTAAACCGTTCCCCAATCTACGCGCTTCATGATATGTCTGAAGATGACCTGACAGGAAACGCATAATTAAACTTACTGCGAATACGAGGAACGGGGCCAAAAGTCACCCATGATTAGTCAATTAGTACTTGTGATTACGACAGAAAGAGAGCAAGGAACAAAGGTAAAATCATAAAGTAATATACAATATATAAATGTATAAGAATGTCAGGAAACCCAGCATAGGGGCAGTATTATAGTAGTTATATTCTTGTACATAGGGGGCGGTATTATAGTAGTTATATTCTTGTACATAAGAGTAGTATTATAGTAGTTATATTCTTGTATATAGGAGCAGTATTATAGTAGTTATATTCTTGTACATAGGAGTAGTATTATAGTAGTTATATTCTTGTACATAGGAGTAGTATTATAGTAGTTATATTCTTGTACATAGGAGTAGTATTATAGTAGTTATATTCTTGTACATAGGAGTAGTATTATAGTAATTATATTCGTGTACATAGGAGCAGTATTATAGTAGTTATATTCTTGTACATAGGAGGTAGTATTATAGTAGTTATATTCTTGTACATAGGAGGTAGTATTATAGTAGTTATATTCTTGTACATAGGAGCAGTATTATAGTAGTTATATTCTTGTACATAGGAGAAGTATTATAGTAGTTATACTCTTGTACATAGGAGTAGTATTATAGTAGTTATATTCTTGTACATAGGAGGTAGTATTATAGTAGTTATATTCTTGTACATAGGAGGTAGTATTATAGTAGTTATATTCTTGTACATAGGAGGTAGTATTATAGTAGTTATATTCTTGTACATAGGAGGTAGTATTATAGTAGTTATATTCTTGTACATAGGAGCAGTATTATAGTAGTTATATTCTTGTACATAGGAGAAGTATTATAGTAGTTATACTCTTGTACATAGGAGTAGTATTATAGTAGTTATATTCTTGTACATAGGAGGTAGTATTATAGTAGTTATGTTCTTGTACATAGGAGTAGTATTATAGTAGTTATATTCTTGTACATAGGAGCAGTATTATAGTAGTTATATTCTTGTACATAGGAGCAGTATTATAATAGTTATATTCTTGTACATAGGAGTAGTGTTATAGTAGTTATATTCTTGTACATAGGAGGCAGTATTATAGTAGTTATATTCTTGTACATAGGAGGTAGTATTATAGTAGTTATATTCTTGTACATAGGAGGTAGTATTATAGTAGTTATATTCTTGTACATAGGAGGTAGTATTATAGTAGTTATATTCTTGTACATAGGAGCAGTATTATAGTAGTTATATTCTTGTACATAGGAGAAGTATTATAGTAGTTATACTCTTGTACATAGGAGTAGTATTATAGTAGTTATATTCTTGTACATAGGAGGTAGTATTATAGTAGTTATGTTCTTGTACATAGGAGCAGTATTATAGTAGTTATATTCTTGTACATAGGAGTAGTATTATAGTTGTTATATTCTTTTACATAGGAGTATTATAGTAGTTATATTCTATATGGGGCGGTATTAAAGTAGCTAAATTATTTTATATAGGGAGATTATTAGTCTTACAGTATGCTTGAAAGCCCTGCTCCAAAAGTAAGCCCTAGTTGCAGTTCATTAAAAATAGTGTCCAGGCAACTATACATGTAAAAAATAATTAAATACAAGATTATAGTAGAACAGATCTAGTAGGCCCTCAGACAAATCAGACACCTCCCCTAAAAGAAAAAAAAACACCATCAAAAGAAAGCAGACACCCCTAAAATAACTGGACATTGACCTTATAGGAGATATCTGTACTAGATGGCGCTAGTGAGATAGTTCTCTACAACACTAATGGTTGACCACCAGTATTGCCGGGCTCTCACATGCAGATCGGGGAAGTCCTGCTGGCATTACTCCACCCTCCAGCCTGAGCATTGTGCTGCTTCCGGTCACCAGGGGGAGACAATCACTACACTTGGCTGCTATGGAACGCTGCTGAAATGGCAAGGGACCGGACAGTGACAAACCTTTGCAGATTTATTAGTGGAACATACAATACAACCATTTTCCTCAAAACAAAAGCATTAAGGAAAATAGTCAAAATGACTCTCAGACTTTGACTCCCCTAACAGTAGGGTCCCGCCTTATCTTAGCCACCAAGGGTTGAATGCCAGGAGTGAAGATGATAGGAGAAAGGTCAGCCATGCCTAGTACCATGACGAACAGAGAATGAGGAAGAGGAAGCATGAAAGAGCCTAACCGCTGCCAAGGGTGGGAATAGAGGGCCTAGATCACCATAAAGTAGGGTCCCGAGAACCCAAATGTCCTGAGTGTAGAACGGCCAATGAACGGCCAATCTAGGCAGTCAAAAGCCTTTTTGGCATCCAGGCTCAGAAGGAGATCCGGGGTACAATGATGGTTGGCCACCTCTACTAAGTCTACAGTCCTCTTGGTGTTGTCGCAACCCTGACGAAATCTGAGAAAGATGGAAGCAGGAGGCTGAAAAAATAAGTTTCCTGCCCTATCTTACCAGATTTGGCAACTGATTCAATCACAAAGCGGAAACCTGGTGGGACAGATCATGAACCCTAGTGGATATAAAATCGAAACGGAGTGAAGCACATGTACCGCAAAGAAAGAACGTAGGGTGAAACAATACCAATACAATCTAGATTTCCAGATACCTTTCAGGGTGTGCGGAAAGCTGGGCGACCACCGCTATTAACCTAATGGAGTCCACTTAAACCTACAGCCTGCTTATCGATGCCCGCAAGCAAAACGCATAATGTGTAAGCCGTTCCGCCATTGCTTGCAATTAGCAACTGTATGCTTCTTCCAGCTCGAGTCCAAAATACTTTATGAAGCGATAAAGTGAACAACATGAGGAATGGCCTTGGGTATGGAGATAAAATCTGATTAGCACTGGCTGGAATACAGGAGGCTTTTCTGCCACCGAGGGACAGGAGCTCCTGTCAGATTACTGGCTGCTACGAGTCAGAAGGAATTAGTTTGACCTGCTGATCCAATGGCTAGTCATTAGTCAAAGTGCGTCTCCGGAGAAATAGATTCCCCTCTCCGCAAACACTGTAATTAACTGTGAGGTTTACACAGGTGATTATTATAGGAGGCTCGTCTCCGCCTGACGCCAACCATTTCTACATCTGCAGGTGAACGCGGAAAAAATTAACTCTGTATTTTGCGGACGGAAAAAGGAGAACGAAAAAGAGCAACGAGCGACGACTTTGACCTGCACGGATCTCTACGTGGCTGCGGGAACAGTACAAGTCTGGCCCCCAAATACTAAAAACCTACAGTACATAATAATCCTAAACTTGCCCATGGGTGAAAAGCATTTCGTTTCAGAGTCTTCTCCTGTTGTAGACTACACGATGAGGGAGGGGATAACCTTTAACCTATACAAAATGGGGTTTGGAGTCCATTTTAAGTTTCCTACAGGGTTATGCTTTCATAGAAAGGGTTAAAGGGTTTATACAGATTTATATTAAAAGAGGCAAGGGTCAGACTGGTAGGAACCCCGCAGATCAGCAATTTAGTGGAGCGTGTAGCTCCTGACATGGTTTACATGCTGGTAGCTGCTCAAGTGCCCTACATTTAGTAGTGGTGGTTTCCAGTACTGCAGCAGCACCCAATTCAATTAATTATGAGTCACTGGAATTTTCTCTCTAGACCCCACCGTTCCTGAGCAATCAGCGCTGTAGGTTTTGGTGCCGGATATGCTATTTAGATTCTGTACTGTCAGGCAAGCAGTGTCGAGCTAGGGGTAGTTTCTCTTGAGCTCTGACACTGTTGCCTCTGATTGGAGGTCTGAATCCCTTCCTCCCTGGCCTGACACTGCCCCATCTGACATTACACAGCTTAACTAGTAGATCTGGCACCAAAACTACCTGCGCTTGTTGCTCAGGAATGGTGGGAGCTAGGGAAAAAATCCCAACTGTGCTAGAATCAGTAGAGATGGGGCTATTAACAGACACTACTTCAAAAGGGATGTCCAGGGAGTTTTTTCTTTCTATTTATTTCTTCCAGGGGTTTGTAAGATGATGGACTTAGTTGTTCCAACCCCAGGTCCTATAATCGCAACAAGCATCTCCTCCACCAATAGCTACCTGTGCTATGGAGCGCGGCTTAACAATAGTCAGACAGCCTCCTGCCGTTTCAAGTGCACAGCTCCTTTCCAAAATAATGGAGTATACCAACACAACACCCTCACTGCTCCAAAGACTAACTTGCATATTGATAAAACAAACACCTTCACAACCTTGGAAGGTGGTGGTGGGGGGAGGATTCTACAAGTTTTGCTTGTGGTGCGAAGGGCCAATATAGAGGGTCCTCCGCTGTGGCTCTAAATGCTATATAACCTGTATCTCGGTGTGCACTTTATATTGGATCACTGACTGGTAGCGGATATGGATGGTGTATATACAATGAAGAACCAGACAGACCATGAATGTTACATGATTTGCCACTGTCACGGTCAATTACTCACATGGAGTGTGCACGTTCCTCTTCACCTGTCCGTCAATGATCCATAACGTGACCTCGCCACTCAACGAGGCATCAAGTGGTGGCGATAATTCCAGTATGTCACGTCCAAAACAGCACAGAAATGACTCGTGAATCATCTTACTTCAGCATGGTTGAATAAGAAGGTAGATAATCTATGGGAGACTTCTTCGTCAGGAGCAAGATGAACAATCCTGCTGCGTCCACTTGTGTATATTAGGACCTAAATGGGAGCCAATAGGAAGTTCATGCTTCCCGATGTGTGGGCAGAATATCATCCCAATATGGATGGGGAGAAAGTGGCCTTTGGGTAGCTTCCCAAGGGCTTCTCCCCAGTCGGTTCAGTTAGATCGACAACTTATTCTAGATTTGACTGTACCAAGTCAATAAGACCACACATGGACACACAAAGGAAGATGGCGCATTGCAGGCCAAAGGAGACCTCAACCTATACCAGTCAAGTTGTTAGAGTAAAATAGCTATTTCTACCAAGGAAGCCCATCAGGATTTCTCTCTGCCATGTTACAGATGTAGTCTATGATCTTAAACTTCCATACAAAAGGGTAGGTAGCTACGTAGCCCTCAAACCTGTTCAGTTTATCTAATATTTTGGATTAATTTTCCAGATAAATTGTCTTTTGCATACAAAAGGAATAACACTATTGCTGGCCATTTTATGATTTGTACCCTATATTCCACTGTATCTCTAATTCTCCGTTGTCCTTAAGGTGCTGGTTCTGGTGACACTAACCTATCTATCTGCAGGACTGGGGTGATATGCTGGTTCTGGTGACACTAACCTATCTATCTGCAGGGCTGGGGTGATATGCTGGTTCTGGTGACAGTAACCTATCTATCTTCAGGACTGGGGTGATATGCTGGTTCTGGTGACAGTAACCTATCTATCTGCAGGGCTGGGGTGATATGCTGGTTCTGGTGACAGTAACCTATCTATCTGTGGGGCTGGGGTGATATGCTGGGTCTGGTGACAGTAACCTATCTATCTGCAGGACTGGGGTGATATGCTGGGTCTGGTGACAGTAACCTATCTATCTGCAGGGCTGGGGTGATATGCTGGGTCTGGTGACAGTAACCTATCTATCTGCAGGACTGGGGTGATATGCTGGTTCTGGTGACAGTAACCTATCTATCTGCAGGGCTGGGGTGATATGCTGGTTCTGGTGACAGTAACCTATCTATCTGTGGGGCTGGGGTGATATGCTGTTTCTGGTGACACTAACCTATCTATCTGCAGGACTGGGGTGATATGCTGTTTCTGGTGGCACTAACCTATCTATCTTCAGGACTGGGGTGATATGCTGGGTCTGTTAACACTAACCTATCTGTAGGGCTGGGGTGCTATGATATATTAATATTCCAGCTTTCTAACTTGAATCCATGGTGTAAAAAAGCAAAAAAACATACTGACAAAAAAAACCCAAAACTTTGACGAGACTTACAGCTTTGCCTTCGCCATGAGTAATTTCACACCCTGCTCCTCTCTAGAGTATTTTGATGCACATCCACAAACTCTATAAACACTATAATCAATCCTTTAAGAAAATCCTGATGTCGAGCGTATTCCGTTGCATTAAAGTAATGTAATTTATAAACACAGTTCACTAAAAGCATCTGGAACCTTCATTGCCGTTTTGCTGATACAACTCGGAGTCTTCTAATCAGACGCTTCTTAGGAAATAGGATTCATATTTCTAAATGCAATCTTCGTACAGGTATGCAAAGCGAGCTAATTTACTAAACCCACTCACCGATAAATTAGTCTTACCAGCAAAACACAAAATCTTACGCAAACTAAGATACAGAGGAATTAAAGTGGAAAATTAATAGACAAATCAACCAACACAGAAAAAAAAAATCCAAATATATTTTTAGAACTCAAAACAGTGTTGTTAACAGTATTTATAACAGCGAGCTACAGTCTGCAGAGAAGCAAATCACTGAAAAAAATTAAAGGCTCTTGGGAAGCGGCAAAACTAGAACGGGTCTTATTTTATTAAAAAGTTAATAGAAAAGAAAATTCTAAGACTAAAAATATCATCGAGTTGTCGCCCTTAAATTCCAATCTATTAAGGCTTAGTTTGGTGTTGGGTAACCCGAATTAAAACCAATCCATTCAGTACTACTAGGGTCCTCCGAGGGTTTACCACCCAAAGTTTTTTTAGTTTTTTTCTACAGGGTATGGATACACCATTAGGACTACACCAATGGAACCTCTGCATACTTGAAGAACCTAAGTCCCCCGACCAATGTCCCCAGACAAGGTGGTTGGAGGAGTCTATAAAATTTTTAGTAGACATCTCTCTACTTAAGTCTCCGTATGCCTATGTAGGCACACACTCTCCCTGATGTGTACGATTATCCCCTGACCCTGGTCTATAGTCTCTCACTCTGCCAAATCAGTATCCCTGAGCTATGCTGAGGAGGTCCAAAAGACAGAAACAGCGCTGTCCATAGCTGGGAATCTGTTCCTTTTGGAATAGAAATACTAATTTAGCAATTAAATCCGCATCATGTTAGTAGGCTTGTTAACGGAGTCATGCATGATGTTAAGGAGGCTGCCCTCTAGAGGGCACTGTTCTCCTAATTACATCCTGGAGAATAGATTTGCATATTTTTTACTCAAGACTATGGGAGCACCAGAATTAGAGGAGCTTTACTGCTTTGGTTTGTCCATGGCTGTCAGCCATTTATAAAGGAGCCAGAGTTGGGCAGTGGAAAAATAAAAGAGTCAGTGTTGATGGGCTATACCCGGGGTAGGGAACCTTCGGCTCTCCAGCTGCTGTGAAACTACAACTCCCATCATGCTCCATTCACTTCCATCAGTGTTCCAAGAACAGCAGAGCAAGTATGCATGCTGGGAGTTGTAGTTTTGTAACAGCTGGAGAGCCGTACGTTCCCTACCCCTGGGCTATACCAACACCATCGTCCTGATTAGAAGCTTGAAAAGGAGATAAAGAAGAGGGAAACCAACAAAAAGGTGGCTCATGAAAAACATAGACATCTTCAAGACCAAAACAGTGAAAAAACTTATTTTGGACACTGGGGCTCTAACTCGACTTAAATGGGGGTTATAATCTTCTGACCTATTTACAAGATAAGAAAGAAGATAAAGGATAAGTTGCATTTCGGGGGGGGGGGGGGGGAATTGTTGTTCATTGGTGTCCTCACCAACAGCTAGAATGAGGTTTTACTCCAGTTCTGAATTAAACTTTGGTTGGACAAGAGTACTCCATTACTTAGTACTCCATTCATTTCATAGGGACTGCTAGATGTTGTAATAATCCCCACACTAGGGATCTGTGAGCTTCCAATTCCTACTTTGTGGGGGTAGGAACGATTGACTAATTCCAGGAGAAGACAAGTCACAGAGCGATATGGCATGTGTGACATTACTGCAACTGTATTTTATAATAGCAGACCTTCTAATTTAAAGTAGGCTCCATTCAATGGAAATGATGCCTTTAGAGCACATCTTCCAATCAGATTTGCCATAACATATTATTCATGTATACATTAAATACATAGAATGTCACATGGAGAGCATTTTGAACAAACAAAAAATGTGTGAGCATACAGAAATAAGAAAAGGAAGAAGAAGAAAAAAATGATGATAAGGAAGAGAAGGAAGAGTAGAGAAGGAGGAGCAAGAGGAAAAGGGGAGCATCAGTGGAAAACAAGAAAGAAGAGAATCGCCTCAGTGGCCTAAGGAAAGGACATGTTTGTTTTGTTTAACACCTTCACCAGCCTAAAACAAAAAATATCCTGGACAACCCCTTTAAAGGGATTCTATCATTAAAATAGTATTTTTTCTGCTTAAGATGTTGGAATAGCCTTAAGAAAGCCTATTCTTCTCCTACCTTTAGATGTCTGCTCCGCGCTGCCGTTCGTTAGAAATCCGGGTTTTCGTCGGTATGCAAATGAGTTCTCTCGCAGCACTGGGGGCGTCCTCAATGCTGCGAGAGAACTCTCCAGTGTCGCCTCCATCTTCATCTGGAACAGTCTATTTGCGTCTTCTTCTGGCGCTGAGTTCAAACTGTGCATGTCCGCTGGCCACAAGAAAATGGCCGCTTACACTTACTGTGCAAGCGGCCATATTCTTATGACTGGCGGGCATGCGCCTTTGGCTTTGCCCGAGGCCTAGAAGTTTGAACCCAGCTTCGGAGGAAGACGTCAAGAGAGGCTGTTCCAGACAAAGATGAAGGCGGCGCTGGAGAGTACTCTCGCAGCATTGGGGACGCCCCCAGTGCTGCGAGAGAACTCATTTGCATACTGACGAAAACCGGGATTTCTACCGAACGGCGGCCCGGAGAAGACATCTAAATGTAGGAGAAGAATAGCCTTTCTTAAGGCTATTCCAACGTGGTAGGCAGAAAAAATAGACTTTTAATGATAGAATCCCTTTAATGAAGAGTTTGGATCTGACCTCAGGGACCCCTAATGAGTCTGAGAATGATGTGTTCCCTTCTAAGTGTACCCAACAAAGTCAGGCTCAAAGCCATTGGCATGGAGGCGTACTCCAGTTCCTTGCAAGATGGAAAGCCACTACTAAGGACAAAGAAAGCAAAGGAGAGACTTGACTTTAAGAAATCAGACCCCCCACAATTGTAACGCAAGGGCATAATGTAGCAATATACCATTACTATACAATAGGGAAAAATCCAAATGAAGGACATGACAGAATAAACCCAAGGAGTAAAAATACATATTCCATGTGCAAGCCAATACATCAAACAGAACTGTGAATATTCCCAAAATAAAATGAGCGACTTATTTCCTAGTGGCATAATGTGATCTTTACTTTTACATCATGTACCAAAACAACATGAAAGAGATTAACAAAAGAAAACCGAATGTGAAGTTCACAGTAGGCATTTTGGCTGGCTCGCTGCAGCTTTGAAACGCGATTGTGCGGGGCCTCGGTGCATTTTCTTGTTCCGCTCAGCTGTAATTAAACAAAGTGCAAGAGCCTGTTGTGTAGTCAAACACCAACTTCTCAGGTTCCAGGGGTCTGCGGTGTAGGTACCAATTGTCTGAAAAAGGCCTTGTACTGAATGCATTTTTTTAGACCATTTTATATTATGAAATATATGGGAAAAAAAACAACTAAAAAAATCCCGTCAATAGGAAATAATGACTTCCGCTAGGGATAACTTTAGAGCCTGTGTTCTACTAGGTTAAAGGGGTGGCCTATGATTTAGAGTAACCATTTGGGTCAGGTAAAGTGTAAAAGTAAAATAATAAATCAAAAACACTCTGTCCCTGATGCTGCATTTGTCCGTAGCGTATATCAAAATTTTTCCCCAAACGGACCATCAACCGTAGAAAAAAATAAATAAATAAATCTTATGAAAAATTTCTAATTTCTAGACGAGTACATTCGTATAATTACTACAATGACCGCCATGTCTAGCCAGCTGGTTATCAAATATCCCGTTATCAAGACCTCGGTAATATTTTTATAAACATGTTGGATAATAATTGTCCAGTGACCCCTACAGGCCAGGTCTTGTGAAAAGCCCGGAGGCTGTGATCTTTAATTGCTGAAGACACGCAAGAAGAGGAATAAGATGACGGAATCATTAATAGACAAGAACAATTTGTTGTATGGGAGGGCTCATAAACTTTCACTTTTATGTTGTATACAGTCCACATACTAACTAACAAGATACAGAATGTGAACATCGGAACGCTAATGTTGTTCTAATATTCGGAAGAAACACAATAAATGTTCAATACAGATTATATTCTAAATATTTACATTTATTTATATTAATACATTAAGGATGCAGAGCAGTTTGTATGGAAAGGTTTGGTGACTTTTTTCATATTTTCCTCCTCCCCTCACAGATCTATCATAAGTTTTTGTAATTTGTATTTCTGGCAAAGATAATGCCGCAGGTACAGCACATATACTGTGTATAGTATTAAAGGTAGTCCTTTCTAATCTTAGTGTACCGTCACTCGGTCAAGGCGTTCGGTGCCAGGAAAAGGCTTCTCATAGCCATAATACACATAAATAAATGAATTTCCTGCACTCGAATTTATGCTTCCAAATACTGTGAACTTTTATTTACATCCGACAAAAGACGTTTCGGTCATATACAGACCTTCTTCAGTTTGTCGGTGGAGTATTGTGGAAGGTGGAAGCTTGGAATGTATCCAGGTCAGAAGGTGGAAGCTTGGAATGTGTCCAGGTCAGATGGGGTCCCCATACATAGTACATAGTATTGTACATAGGAGCAGTATTATAGTAGTTATATTCTTACACATAGGAGCAGTATTATAGTAGTTATATTCTTGTACATAGGAGCAGTATTATAGTAGTTATATTCTTGTACATAGGAGTAGTATTATAGTAGTTATATTCTTGTACATAGGAGGCAGTATTATAGTAGTTATATTCTTGTACATAGTAGGTAGTATTATAGTAGTTATATTCTTGTACATAGGAGCAGTATTATAGTAGTTATATTCTTGTACATAGGAGCAGTATTATAGTAGTTATATTCTTGTACATAGGAGGTAGTATTATAGTAGTTATATTCTTGTACATAGGAGCAGTATTATAGTAGTTATATTCTTGTACATAGGAGTAGTATTATAGTAATTATATTCTTGTACATAGGAGCAGTATTATAGTAGTTATATTCTTGTACATAGGAGTAGTATTATAGTAGTTATATTCTTGTACATAGGAGGTAGTATTATAGTAGTTATATTCTTGTACATAGGAGCAGTATTATAGTAGTTATATTCTTGTACATAGGAGCTGTATTATAGTAGTTATATTCTTGTACATAGGAGTAGTATTATAGTAGTTATATTCTTGTACATAGGAGCAGTATTATAGTAGTTATATTCTTGTACATAGGAGGTAGTATTATAGTAGTTATATTCTTGTACATAGGAGCAGTATTATAGTCGTTATATTCTTGTACATAGGAGCAGTATTATAGTAGTTATATTCTTGTACATAGGAGTAGTATTATAGTAGTTATATTCTTGTACATAGGAGCAGTATTATAGTAGTTATATTCTTGTACATAGGAGGTAGTATTATAGTAGTTATATTCTTGTACATAGGAGTAGTATTATAGTAGTTATATTCTTGTACATAGGAGCAGTATTATAGTGGTTATATTCTTGTACATAGGAGCAGTATTATAGTAGTTATATTCTTGTACATAGGAGCAGTATTATAGTAGTTATATTCATGACCGAGAAACATGATGTCATTGCCTTAGAAGAAGAAGTGAAGTCCTGGAAGCCCCTTTACAGAGACTATACTAACTTTTGAAGTTATCCTTTACCAATAGGATAGGGAACAACTTCATGACTGGTGTGGGTCCAACCACCTGGATCAAACAAACAAACAATCGTCCTGATGGAGTGGCAGACTTCACACATATATAACACACATATACATACATATACACACACGCTGAAACAACTAGCAATACATAGGAAACCTAAGAAAGCTGAATATATAGCTCCACCAGTAAGTTATGTTAGTGACAAGGACATCGCACATTTCTAAGTTTTATTCCCTCCTCCTCTCATTTTCCATGATGACCTCCCATATGACATAAAAGAACAACCTCACAATAAAGTCAGTAACAAGACGAAAACACAAAGTGACAGCCATACGCCGCTTACTGCAGACAGCCTATTATTTACAGTACGAGACGATACAGTGTATGGAAATTGTTACTTGTCACCGTTCGTTCCCATCAGCTGCTCTCTGTCATTAGACTAACGCCCACCTAACAAATGGCAGCAATTCGGAAAGAAGAGGAAAGGATATGGAACGTACCCGTCTGTGCCCCCCTCAGACCCTACCGGACGGTGCAGCGGTAACAGATCTCATTATATTATTGCATAAGTAACATATCAAAAACATGGAACTCGTAAGAATCCGCCATGTCACTCCACAGACCAAAAATGAAAACTTCTTAAAGGCATCCAGATGAATCTGCCTTTCCAATAATCTGTGGGATTTGACGGCCTTTGCCTAATGCCCCAAGTGGATATTGCCGGAGTAGAGTTAGAATATTTGTGACGGTCTACAATATATCATCAACCATGTAGACTTCACTTCAATATATATCGCAGATCAGCAAAAATAGTTAAAGGGTTACCCAAGACCGAAATTAAAGGGATTTTCCAGGTTTAGCAAATGATGATCTATCCTGAGTCATATGGCCTGTTCACATATGGCGGATCTGACAGCAAAGCAAGACTGATGAAGGGGTGCTATTATTATTGGGGGACCTCCAGGCCACCCAGTTGAACTGCTGTTATTTTGGGCACTCCAGACAACACAAGAACATGGCTGTTATGGGGGTAAAGGATCAGACTACCAAGGCACACTGCTTTTACATGGAGTCAGCATAGACTAAACATCCAGATGGCCGTTATTGGGGTGAAGTTCAGACTACACTCCTAGAGGTGGGAAATGAACAACTCATCTTCATCCGGAAAAGCTGGAGAATGAATTGTTCTATCTTTGCCTTGTAGAGCTGTATATTTGAGGTTACCTCTGGTCATGACTTCACCCCTCCACCTACATGCCTGACCAGTTTGGTTAACTTCAACTAGTCATAAACCGGAAGAATGCACTTCTTTGGACATGTATTTTTGGGCTGCAGGAAGTTAATGGTCTTAACGTTGACCTCCCCCCTTCTGACCTTGCTTGTATACACACATAATATAGTATATTGATTAGACATGTATAAATATACATGAATAATATGATTCAGTAATAATCCATACACAAGTCGGCTTCTTTCATCACACAGTGTCAGACTGCTATTACGGGAGAGGTCCGGGCTACATTGCCAAACCGATATAGGGGGCTCTTCAGAGAAGACAACCAGACTGTTATAAGGCAAGGTTCAGATTCTTGTTATAACAAAGAGATCCTATCATTAAAATGACATTTTTTCTGACTAAAACGTAGGAATAGCCTTAAGAAAGGCTATTCTTCTCCTACCTTTCGTTGTCTTCTCCATGCCGCCGTTCAGTAGAAATCCTGGTTTTCTTCTGTATACAAATGAGTTCTCTCGCAGGACTGGGGGCGTCTCCAGTGATCAAACAGCACTAGAGGCGTCCCCAATGCTGCGATAGAAATCTCCAGTGCCACCTCCATCTTCTTCTGGAACGGCCTCTCCTTACGGCTTCAAACTTCTAGGCATAGGCAGTTGACTCTGCCATTGGGTCTCGGTCAGAGCTGACCGCACCTGCCCACAGCCATTTTCTTGTGGCCGCTTACTCCAGCTTACTGTGTAAAAAATGACCGCAGACATGTGCAGTGATCTGTGCTCAAGGCCCAACGGCAGAGCTGACTGAGCATGCCTAGAAGTTTGAACCTGGCGCCGGAGAGAGGACATTCCTGACGAAGATGGAGGCAGTGCTGGAGAGTTCTCTCGCAGCATTGGGGATGCCCCCAGTACTGTTTGAGCGCTGGGGACCGCCTCCAGTGCTGTGAGAGAACTCATTAGCATACCAGAGAAAACCAGGATTTCTACTGAACGGTGGCGCAGAGAAGACATCTAAAGATAGGAGAAGAATAGCCTTTCTTAAAGCTATTTCTACGTGTTAGAAAAAAAATAGCATTTTAATGATAGAATCCCTTTAAGTTTCAGAGTACACAACTTTAATAGAGGACACTCCATATAACAAAACCAAGCTGCCTTTGACTACATTGCTATACAGCTTTAATAGGGGGCGCTATATACCGCTCATTGAGTAAGCAAAACAATAACATAAGTTTGAGGGTTTGTATGGTAAGAAAGAGTCTATAAACTTCCACTCCCGTCTAAGGGTTCACTCTGGGCTCCTCCAGCGCGCCTGGATTACTTTAACAACAAGTTTCTATTAAGCTACAAGCTCTATAAATGGCGTAATGGATGAGAACGCAGCGGCCGAGGTGACACGCCAGCAGAGTTAAACCCTGGCACTCGCATTTTCATAAAATACAACTTCTTTTAATTTACCGCAGATATATTTTCTAGGAGGAAACTGCTGATGTTATCGGGCTTATAAGCTTGCCACCTAAATGATTTAGATTTCCTCTCTGCCCAATAGAACTCTACGGCCTCTCCACGCAGGCAATGCATTATATTTGACACTTGGAGCCCATTTTATCTGTATCTTCTAGGTCAGAAAAATGAGGAAAACAAAATATTTATTTTACACAAACTGGAGAGAAAAAAAAAAAAAAAATCCCTGATAAAAAATGATTCACGGCGGCGAGATAAATCCTTGTTACTCATATTACTGGTCCCGCTTGGATGAAACAAAAAAAAAGCATTGACTTTCGGCTTTGATTAACTCGGAGAACGGAGACTTTACCGGATATTCTGCGGCGTTGTGATGCGACAAGACAAGCGGCGGTATTTTTTTTTCTTCTTTTTTTTTTAAATAGCATCATCATCGTTAACATTCTCATAAATGGAGGACGTGACATTTTGAAGCGGGAATGGATCTCGGAGAATAATGCTTTACCGACGCGGAGAACTTGCAAAAAAGTTCAAAAAGTAAACAGGTCTAGAAGAATTCGACAAATGAAGGGGCTGTCCATTTATTCCCCCCCCCCCGACAAGGCAACCCTCTTACCCATGGGTCGTAGGAGGAAATGCAACAAGGCCCCATTTACATTAAGACTTGTAATTAGGGTTGAGCGATCAGGATCTGAAAAGATCAGTTTCCGATTGGCGATCAAGTAAATTTCACGATCGTAATTCCGATCCCAATCTTCTACAGCGGGATCGAGGTTGGAGGTTATCTCAAGATTGGCTCAACCCTAAAAGTGACTTTTCCCATAGAGAAGCATTGACTAGGGTTGAGCGATCGGGATCGGATTCCGAGCGAGTAAATTTTACGATCGTGATCGGAATTCCGATCTTTTCCACCGGGAACGAGGTCGGAGGTTATCTCAAGATTGGCTTTTCCCATAGAGAAGCATAGACTGGGGTTGAGCAATCGGGATTGGAAAAGATCGTATTCTGATCGGCGATCGAGCAAATTTCACGATCAGCTGGAAAATGATCGGAAATCGGATTTTTAAAACCGATCCTGAAATCTCAAGATCGGCTCAACCCTACTTATAATACCAGGTGCAACCCAAACAGAAGTGTGGCACTGTTTCAGAATCAATAGTAATACGGTTTTTCAAGTTGAGGTAACTTTTTGAAATGCCTCTGACATACGACATATGAACTATGCAAGATTTTAACCACTTCATGACAGGATCATTTTACCTGGTTCATGACTGAACACATTTTTAGGTTTTGTGGTTCATGTAATTTTGAGAGTTACAAAAAAAATTTTCAAATTTTTGAGGCTTAATTTTTATTTTCTCAAGTTAATTTTTTGAAATATTGGAGAAAATGTAAAAAAGAAAGAGAAACATGTCTTCTGTTTTTTACGTTTTTTAAACCATCCCTTCTCCTTCTCTATGGGACTTCTGGCAGAGCCAGTCAGGGATGTAGTTCCGCATCCAATCTAGGACTGAGGCGGGGTATTTTAATCCAACAATTTCCTGACTCAGGTGCCTTGCTTACGCTAGTTTTTGAGCCTCTACTATTCTTGGCTTGCTCCTGTTATCCCCTTTCTTGCCGATTTAGTTTTATCTGTAACCTCTTTGACTTGACCATGGCCAGGACCTCTGATATTCCTCTGCTTGACATGACAGTGGAATATAGCTGTGTGATGACAGCTTTTAGAATACTGTGATTTCAATGTTTCTTCATATGTTAATTTTTTTTTTTTTTTTTTGATGGACTGTTTTTCGCAGCTATAAAAAAAAACAGACATACTGCATGTTGGTCTGTTTTCATGGACCCAGTAGAAATCAACGCATCAGTTCAATGGATGAAAATGGGATTGAACATCCATAAAAGATGGATCAGTGGGTTGGGCAAAAAAAGGAAGACACATGAAATTCTTCTATTTTTGAGAATTTACATCCGTTGTAATGGTCGTGTGAATAAGGCAATACTCTCCTGTCCACGGTTTTTGATCTGATCCTTAGTCCATGAGTGACCTGTTTTCTGGCTCCTTGTTCTGTGGTTACAACCTGGGTCCCGAGGTGGCAAAGTCCATCCTGCCTTGCTGTGGGTTGGTGACCTTAAATTCTGCAAACCAGTGGTTAGGATTATAGGTGGCTTGTTGACCTGCTGTCTGTTGGTCTTATCCATTACCTGCTGTGTATTAGGAAACTGCTTAAGTAGCAATTGCATTAACTTTTGGGAATTAAGTGGCAATTGCAGAATTCGACTTGCTTGTCAAATGGGTTCTTTCTTGGACAAGGAAAATGTATGGCTTCTTACGGGAGGGAAAAAAATTCCGTATGGTGAAAGCAGGAGCTCGAACAGGCAAGAATTTATCTTTTTTGTACTACTAAGGTCTACTATGATTCCAGACCCCTCCCCCCATATTAGCGTCTACATTCCTCTTCTTCAGAGAAAATATCACAGAACTTCTGAAGGTATTCCTGATACAATAAATCTTGGGCTACGCTTTTTTTTTTTTTTTTTTTGCCTGATGTGACAAGATTTGCTTCCATGAATTTATACATGATTTTGGAAAAAAAAATGCTGTTCCTAACCTTGAAAGTCTCAGGAAGGCACATTAATCTAACGGAACGTCGCTTTATGTAGTGGGTTTCGTTGTCAAGGTCAAGCATTCTCTATGTAGAAAGCGGAATGCCACAAACTAATGGAAAGTTTGCCAAGGTTCACCGCAGGTTACAGAACATAAAACAAGATTTTACTACATTAAATGACTCCGAGGTATTGAACAAAATAACTTCAAAAAGGAGCAAGACACTGAAACGGTATATATAGCCTTCATCAAATTACTGCCAGCTTGTATCTATTTTACTCACCCACTTCTCCTAACATAGGAAGACCAAGAAAACTGTTGACTTAGATTGCGGTTAGCATCCACATCGATCTATTGAAGGGGTTGTCTTCTTATTAGAAGGCTCCCATAAGATAATCACAGGGCGTCCCAATGTTGAGACCCCTAGCAATAAGTCGGACCAGCCTGGTGGCTCACTGCTACTGGTGTTCTGCCTCATGCTCTTATCCTCCATTGGGCTCCTCTCCACCTCTGCCCAATGAGGAAAGCTTCCAGTAGGGTGCACGTTCCAGATCAGGAGTTATAAACCTGGCAGTGAAGTCAAGTAAATACTGGAGAGTCTCCTTAGAGATGGCCCAAAGTCAACCTGATTTGATAGCACAGCGGGTCCATAAACCACTGACCTTGATATTGCTCTTAGGCCGGGTTCACACGGAGTATTCTGGCTCGTCATTTGGTACGTAGATGCTGCGGGAGGATTTGCGGGCCGTATACGCTCCCATTGTTTTCAATGGGAGCCGGTACCGTACACGCGGCGCTATTTTGCGTCTACGTACCAAATGACGAGCCAGAATACTCCGTGTGAACCCGGCCTTAGAGTTCAATGGATTGTCCATGTAATGGGTCATCCACTAGCTGATACATGACAGTCTTAGACGATACTCTATGGGGGTGAGCTTTCTGAACCAAGTCACTCCTACTAATTCCTGCTGACATGTCACAAAGAAATGGTGGAGGGTCCACTACGATCAAGAGTATTATGAGGGACTCTGTCGTTCTTCAGAGAATAGTACTTTTTTGGGTCAAGTCAGTTTTGTATAGCCTTAATCAGAAGGTCATGGAAAGCATCAATTTCGAGACAGCCAACAAAGATGTCCAAGTCAAGCAACCCAAGTACCCAACAGAAGCCACTCACAGAGCAAGAAGGTACAAAGTCCTTCAGAGCAATAACTTCAATTTGCATTGGTTCTTTGCTCTTCTTAAGTGGCTATGAACATGATATGAAGGTCAACCACTCTATCGGAAGCAACCAACCATTTAACGTTTATAGAAGTGTCCCTAATCTCCTCCTCTCCAAATGTGGGATGGGCAGTCAAAAAAAAATAAAAAAAAAATTAATGGGTACAGCCAATTTCTGGTTCAGTGTGGAACAGCTTCTGACAGAGTACCTGTTGGAAACACCTTTGGAAACGTTTTACAGACACTGGCCAGGCCAACTTGGGTTTGTACCTGGCGATTCATTGGTGACAGTCACACCCAACCTCTAAGGAGCATGGGAATTTTCCAGTGTCTGTTCACTTTTTGTCATGAAATGAACTCCCATGGTCATTTAGGAGAATTTAAGTTGGACTCTACCACTTCCAACCCATTGGATCTTAGGAAATTTTTGAAAATGGTCAGGTCCTTCGAGAAGGCAACTTGACTTGACAATACATAGGAAACCTACCATGCTTGGAAATGAGACATAGGAATGAGGCAGAAGAAAGGTCTATATGGTACCAGATATTTGACTCTATATACTATATACCATCAGAACAGCAAACATTAAGTAAATAGTTAGATCCCGTTCAATATCCCCCCATTGCTTTACATCAGAAGACGCCTTTTGCCATTTGATGCTTAACATTTTGAATAGCGACAATTGCGTTTGCATTCGCTTATTATCTAATCTATTTTGTTAACATATGGGCGAGTGTACTAATGAGAGTCTGCGACTATGTGACATTCGGTCTGTTGCAATGTTGAGATAACCCAGAAACAAGGAAAGGAAAATCTATACAGCTGCATTATTAATGACTGTCGGGTGACCTCTCCTTATCTCCACCAACTTAAAGGTGACATTGAATTTTTCAATAAAGTTTCTACTTTCGAGTTTGACACGTGCGCTGTAATGATTCCGCGTCGGGCCTACTGAAGCCCTTTGAAACCAAAAAGAAACTTCCAAGTTTTTTTTGACTTTAATGAAAGTAACCTGCAAAAAGGAGGAACGTCTGCAGCGACTCTATTCATATTCCCTCTTTTACTTACTTATAATTAACTTTGTAGAAATGTTTCAAAAAGTTGCCCAAACATTTAAAAAAAAAATGACAGTACGTAAAAGGAAATTACAACGATGTCTTATGGCGACACAAAAAAAATAGGGGAGAACACCGAGCATGCCCATAGTGTAGGTATTGGTAATGAATGGCTGGAAATAGAAGTGAACAAAAATGAACCAGATGGTTCCTCACCTTCGGGTGTTGTGATAGGGTCATAACACCGGTAGAGCCTCGAAGGTAGCGGTGGCCGCAGATTACGCAGACTGGTCACCAAGGACCACTGGAAATGGGAATCTGCGCTCTCTGGTCCACAAATGACAAAATGATGAATAAAATTGATGACCTTTATTGAACCGAAAATTACTGCACAACGCGTTTCGAGCTCCACAAGCACCTCAGGTGCAAAATTTCTCAGTACCAGCGGCAGGGATTTGGAAGGTTCCTTATTGACTTTAGTAAGTTCATCACTTCAAATCCAGGCTCTCAGTGCATCAGGACAGACCCAAGCACTGCCTCTCACTCCCAGGATCTACCAAGGGAGGATGAGTGAAGACTACAAAATATTATGGGTAATCAACAAAGGATGAAGATCAGCATCACTCCGTGGAAAATGTAGAAATTTTTTTACAAAATATTATATTCTGTATACCAGTCTTAATACAATCCCCCAAGAGGTCAGAGCAGATTTGCACCACCAGAATGGAAATCTACGCCAGTCAAGAACTGGTATATTTCTCCTATATGACTAAGGACAGTTTTAATCCAGTAATTCAGTTGGGTCAAGGACATCCCTTCCCACTTTTATAGAAATAATGAACAAGGCATATAAAGAAGGAAGTGGTGCAACTTTGGGGCAAAAGATGTCCCACAACTATTCCCATCTAGGGCAGTTTTCTGGCATAGAGGGAATAGTAAATTCCTCCCGGTATGTTTGGTTTGGCTTATATTCCTCATCAGATGTTGACTTACAGGGTAGCCAACTAAAAGCAGCACTAGAGGAGCAGTTTTTATTATTTTTGGAGACTTCATAGGTATAGTTCTTACAAGAACTCCAAGAGGCAAATTAGAGGATGGAAAGTAGCCTATGCATGTCCTCTTTGCTTCATTAGATCACCATAAAAATTAAAAAAAAAATCAAAAAGATAAATTACAGTCATATTGTCACATGTGGAAAACCATAGTTGGACTGGTCTGAGGACTCAACTTATACCACCACTACACCAACAGGCCTATCCATAGGATAGACACTGCCTATAGACACGGAATATAGACACTATCCATTAGAGTTTTCAGTCCAATTAACAAGGACATCCATCGTCTCTACTGTGCCCCAAGATGTCCAGGCCAACTTTTAGACCAATATACACGTTTTGGGCAGGATACAAAGTAGGGTAGACTATATTGTTTGTGCCCGGCAAAAACACGTACATAGACAAAATGCAGATGACTGGAGACTCTCTCTTTTTTGCCTCAAGACAATAGATCCCCTGTGGGTTACCTCTGTATACCATTTTTGGGTATCAGACATAGTCCTGTGACTGAAGGCCAAAAGATGATGTGAATAAGCAAAGACTTAAAAGAATTCTGCTAGATTTCTATTGGATTCACAAGCTTACAAGGGGTCCTTTAATAAAGGATATCACAAGTTTTTGACTCCTAGTAAGATCTGATTTGATTTGTGCTATTTTGTATTAAATTGTAGCTAAACTTTAAAAAATTCTGAGGTGAGTAGAATTCTGTAAAACATACGTATATACAGCACTGTTCTGCTTGCCTATTAGTCCATAAAGGTCCCCGAGGGCTGGTGGATTCTGCTTACATAAGGACTACGGCCGCAGGCTACCCCCAGAGAAAACCCATACACCGGAGGACAGATCAAAGAGATCCTCTGCGGATTTCTGAGTACACTGTAGACCTGATACCAAATGTTAAATCTTAATGATGTACGGCTAACAACATCGGACTAAATAATAAGGATACAGCCGAGGACAACAGAAGACACCGGCGCGGATAGGAAATTCATGAGAATGGAAATTACAGAAATACTTCATAGAACATACACAGATATATGAGCTACAGTAGGGGTGGACACAGTTCTACAGCTAGTATGTTGTCCTGGCCGAAATAAAGGCCGTAAAGGTCACCTACACTTTGGACAAGTCTAAGGGTCCCTTGACAATATCACAGATCACAAAGTGTTACCCTACTGGGACATCCAGCGACTAGCTTTAATTCAGTGGGAAAAAAATTGAGGGTTTAGAGGGGTTCTGAGCACCCAGAGTTTTTTATGCTGATCTGTGGAGGTTCACCTCCTGGCCCCCATACCGATCAGCTATAATTAGGGACCAGAGGAAACGCTGCTCCTTTTCAAGTGATAGGCTCAGAGCTCCAGTACTCTGGCGCCTCCACCATAGAGTGGACAGTTTTGCACCTGTTATGCTAGGTTCACACTAATGTTGTAATCTCCATCATTGGAGTACAAACAATGAAGAACGGGACTGCAAAGAGAGAGCTAACAGACAGACACCGCTGGACCCTATTGACTGCAATGGGGCATGCCCTTTTGCAAACCGAAAGCAATGGGGAGAAAAGGAATTTTCTCTTTGCCAAATTTCAGCACTTTCGGTGACAGAGACTCTGGCAAAGATCTGGACCGAGTCTCACCTGAATAGGAGCTGACGTGCCTTTGGGTCCGTACACATCAGTAGTTCCCGGCACCCAGAGGCAGTCGAATCAGCTGATCGGTGCAAAATCCAGGGGTCAGACCTCACTCATCAGATACTGATGTAGGTCTTCAAAAAAAACAAAAACAAACACATCGAGGAATTCTATACGGGCATTTTTGCCTTCGTGTTGTTTTGGTCTGTTCTCTCATATGACCAGAGGAATGGACTAAACAGATCCAGATCTAATGACCGACAACAAAGGATCCCGAGGGACCCCATCGATTATAATGTCAATATATTGCGTGTTTTCGTTGTTATATTGCCAGATGAAAAAATTCTTCTTGCAGTATTTTTTCATCCGTGAGTTTAGACAGATGTGAATAGAAACTTTACAGGGTGTATGAAACTGGGTTTTACAAACGGGGCGACCTCTTGAAGTTAGGGTTTATAAGGTACAATTTTTAAACACCTAAATAATTCTGACCTCATCTACAGATATCGATGGTCGGAATTAAAGGAAGCCTGACACCAGATATTGCCATTGTTGCCACTTACCCCCTTGGAGCAATGACCGTGCTCTTGTTGCTCCAAAGATCTCTTGTGCATATTGACAAAAAAACAGCAATATCTTGGCAACGGACGCAACGAATCAGATGGGGGAAATACCATTCAATTCAGGGGCCCGTAGTCTACATGTGGGGCTCAATATGTTGGGTGATGGTGACTGACTCCCTTAGTTGCAAGTCAATGGGACAATAAGACCAGCCTCCTCGGAAGATTCAGCAAAAAACAGCACTCGCCCGTAATAAACTAGAAGTACTTTATTAGACAAAACACAACGCGTTTCGGGTCATTGAAGACCCTCTCTCAAGTGTAGATAATCTGTTCCCAATACTCTAGTGTCCTCCCACATGTCCCAGGACACAAGAGTATCGGGGAAAGATTATCTACACTTGAGAAAGGGTCTACAACAACCCGAAACGCGTTGTGTGCATTGTCTAATAAAGTACTTCCAGTTAATTCCGGGTGAGCGCTGTTTTTTGCTGAATCTTCTGAGGAGGCTGGTCCTTATTGTCCCATTGTCTTGACGTCTTCGTGACGTTGATACAGCAGCTGCCCCAACTTTCCACCACATAGGTGTTCCATGCTTCCATGGTTGTTGTGACGCATCACAAGACCACCAGGTGAGAAGCTACTTGTTCTTCTATTATCTACTACATCCAGTGGTAATACACGAGGATCCACTCGGTGCTCTTCTCTTTGTTTTTGTGTCACTGCAAGACAATGGGACTCTTTTTCGTTTACCGGTACAGAAGTAACCAGACGTTGGTTCGTGATATAAAGCAATGGTTTGCAATCAACATGACCACAACGACAAGATCTTTGCATGTCCGTAGCACTTTAAACCAGCCTCATTTATTAGCATTACAAGTTGGAATCTTCCTCTGATGGACTTGCTGCCGCTATTTCACGAAAAAGGTCTCCTTAACTGATAACATAAGAGCAAGCGAGATATAAGCTAAGCGAGGTTAATTCAATTTAAAGCCAAGATATTGAGGAAATTAAGTGTGTAACTGGATGTTCTCGAATTGACCTTGCAGCGAAGGTGCAGCAAAAGGCAGGAGTGGGAAAACGGAATATTCTGCACAGATTATTAAATCTCTATCTATACATAGCAATTAGGATTTACAACATATGGCCTGTATCCTCGGAGCACATCGATTAGCACAAGCCTCTTTAAGAAGTACATGGGGTTTTAAGGACGAGCAATTATATTATAGATTCAACATAATAAAGAAAAGTTCACGCAGCTCTGAATTCAACATCTAATAGACTTAGTATAGAGCAGCTCGGGCTAGATGAGCCGCTCATCATCAACTTAATATTGGGAGGGAGGGTAAGGCGTCCCTCCGCACAACAGTAAAGCACGGCCACTGCCAAATGTGCAAATGTCTAGAGAACAAGAATCAACTGAATGCTACAGTGTAAGTGAGCTGGAGAGCAACACACAACGGTGGAGAATGCGGGACAGTTTACAAGATTGCACAATTTTGTAGGTTATTAAAAAAAAAAAAAAAAGGTAAGAACTCCGTAAAAGGGGAAAGCAAAAATATATCCATAATAAAATCTCCATGATGAAGAATATGTCCCACAGCTGTCCTATGGTAATTGGGACAAAAAGTGGAAACCAAGAAGAACTGCCATAAGTCTCCCAGTCTACATAAATGTAAAACAGTCATTTTCCTGCTTTCTTGTTGAACCATCCTAAGTCATGCAGTTGTGTCTACTTATAGCAGTAAAAGGACCTGCGCACACTAAAAAAGAAACACACAGGCTGATAGGAAGTTATTTAGGTGACAGTAACCTATCTATCTGCAGGGCTGGGGTGATATGCTGGCTCTGGTGACACTAACCTATCTATCTGCAGGGCTGGGGTGATATGCTGGTTCTGGTGACAGTAACCTATCTATCTGCAGGGCTGGGGTGATATGCTGGGTCTGGTGACAGTAACCTATCTATCTGCAGGGCTGGGGTGATATACTGGGTCTGGTGACACTAACCTATCTATCTGCAGGGCTGGGGTGATATGCTGGTACTGGTGACCCTAACCTTTCTATCTGCAGGGCTTGGGTGATATGCTGGTTCTGGTGACAGTAACCTATCTATCTGCAGGGCTGGGGTGATATGCTGGTTCTGGGACAGTAACCTATCTATCTGCAGGGCTGGGGTGATATGCTGGTTCTGGTGACACTAACCTATCTATCTTCAGGACTGGGGTGATATGCTGGTTCTGGTGACACTAACCTATCTATCTGCAGGGCTGGGGTGATATGCTGGTCCTGGTGATAGTAACCTATCTATCTGCAGGGCTGGGGTGATATGCTGGGTCTGGTGACAGTAACCTATCTATCTGCAGGACTGGGGTGATATACTGGTCCTGGTGACACTAACCTATCTATCTGCAGGGCTGGGGTGATATACTGGGTCTAGTGACAGTAACCTATCTATCTGCAAGGTTGGGGTGATATGTAGGTTCTGGTGACACTAACCAATCTATCTGCAGGGCTGGGGTGATATGCTGGTTCTGGTGACAGTAACCTATCTATCTGCAGGACTGGGGTGATATGCTGGGTCTGGTGACAGTAACCTATCTATCTGCAGGGCTGGGGTGATATGCTGGTTCTGGTGACAGTAACCTATCTATCTGCAGGGCTGGGGTGATATGCTGGCTCTGGTGACAGTAACCTATCTATCTGCAGGACTGGGGTGATATGCTGGTTCTGGTGACAGTAACCTATCTATCTGCAGGGCTGGGGTGATATGCTGGCTCTGGTGACAGACTCTCGTTACAAGAGTATTCCAGTTTTAGTCACATTTCACAAGATGGATGTGGGTTCCAACTTGGGGACACACATTAAAGTGCATAATAAGAGATCCTGATCCCACACCTGGTGAGGTGGCCACGGCATCCAAGTAGAAAAAGAAAGAGGGGATGCTGATGTAATTTTTTTTAATGGAATTAACCAAGCAGGAATGATCCAATACTTCTGAGACAGCCATGGAAATGAACAGAGAATGTAGCTGACTCTTCATTTTCCACCGGAACGCAGGGGAAAGTGGTTACGTTATCAGGTGCGAAGGGTATTGGAGAACACACGCTCTGCACATAGACATCCTTGGGATATGCCTTAAATGTCTAAGATGGTAATCCCCCATCAAATCTCTCTGACTGTCATATTTTTAGAACGTTCCGTTAAGTTGCAGTAAATTAAGGCAAAAAAAAACCCCTCTTGCCCCGGACACAGACAATATTTCTGTTTTTGCAGGCCAGGGCCAAAAATGACCCAAAAATAACACCGCAGCGCCCCTAATAATACAACAAAGAATGTTGTCAAGATGATATCAGCTCAGCACATAGGGGTGACCAATCTGGGAATGGCTACCAAAAACAGGTCAAGGCTTCCTCCATGAACGCTGCCCGCTCCTCCTCAGCTCTAATGTGCTCCATCTTAAGAAAATCCTCAACAATATGATGGGAACCAAACAGATGTTGATTCTGTTTGCTTTTCCTTTCCTCTTAATATTTCACTCATCAGTGTGTGACAATTAATTAACTTAATTACACTAAGTAAATTACGCTCTATCGTAGGTCAATATATAAAGTCACGGCGATTAACAGCGAGCTTGTAAAGTTAATCTGCTTATATGAGGCAAATTATACCACGGTGAAGAGAATCTGTGTAAGACTAGAGGGGGGGAGGGGGTGACATGGGCCGTCAACAACATGGCTGCTAGGAAACCCGATAGGAAGCGAGGAGGGGAGGAATGACGGGATTATAGGAAATCTAATAATTATACAAATGAACATGTTCAAAAATTACGTTATATACTAATAAAATAAAATGTAGGAGGTAGTATTATAGTAGTTATATTCTTGTACATATGAGCAGTATTATAGTAGTTATATTCTTGTATATAGGAGTAGTATTATAGTAGTTATATTCTTGTACATAGGAGTAGTATTATAGTAGTTATATTCTTGTACATATGAGCAGTATTATAGTAGTTATATTCTTGTACATAGGAGCAGTATTATAGTAGTTATATTCTTGTACATAGGAGGTAGTATTATAGTAGTTATATTCTTGTACATAGGAGTGGTATTATAGTAGTTATATTCTTGTACATAGGAGTAGTATTATAGTAGTTATATTCTTGTACATAGGAGCAGTATTATAGTAGTTATATTCTTGTACATAGGAGCAGTATTATAGTAGTTATATTCTTGTACATAGGAGTAGTATTATAGTAGTTATATTCTTGTACATAGGAGTAGTATTATAGTAGTTATATTCTTGTACATAGGAGCAGTATTATAGTAGTTATATTCTTGTACATAGGAGGTAGTATTATAGTAGTTATATTCTTGTACATAGGAGCAGTATTATAGTAGTTATATTCTTGTACATAGGAGCAGTATTATAGTAGTTATATTCTTGTACATAGGAGTAGTATTATAGTAGTTATATTCTTGTACTTAGGGGGCAGTATTATAGTAGTTATATTCTTGTACATAGGAGAAGTATTATAGTAGTTATATTCTTGTACTTAGGGGGCAGTATTATAGTAGTTATATTCTTGTACATAGGAGCAGTATTATAGTAGTTATATTCTTGTACATAGGAGTAGTATTATAGTAGTTATATTCTTGTATATAGGAGCAGTATTATAGTAGTTATATTCTTGTACATAGGAGCAGTATTATAGTAGTTATATTCTTGTACATAGGAGTAGTATTATAGTAGTTATATTCTTGTACTTAGGGGGCAGTATTATAGTAGTTATATTCTTGTACATAGGAGAAGTATTATAGTAGTTATATTCTTGTACATAGGAGCAGTATTATAGTAGTTATATTCTTGTACATATGAGGCAGTATAATGTCAGTTATATTCTCGCACAGTCTATCAGTCAGTAGCCATAGTACAGTTGTAATCGCTAATAAATATTTATATTGTCTTGCAAAAAAAGAGTTTTAAAATATAGATGACACTTTTATGAACCTAAAACCTACTCGTAGCCATTGTCGCTTCTGTTACAGCTGCCCGCTGGAGGAGATCATGAGCGCGTGCACAGGTAATATATGATTTATTCAATAACAATTTTTTATAAACAGTATAATATTATGTATAGTGTCTACAGTATAGAATTCATTCCCTAATCCTTCACCTGGATTACGATTTATGGGGAGATCTGACCCTAGGACATGTCATAGGAAATAAAGTGTCACTTGTCAGGCTGTACAGACGTGAGGTTGATCTGTGGTCACACTACACTGTACCGGCTGAGTTAAAAATGTCTGCGTCTCCTCTCGCCTTTACAACATTAATGGAATGAATTTAATGCCTCACAAGGCACTTGCCAATGTCCCTAATCCTTTTAAGCTGCTTGTAGAGTACTTATGACTAATGGCAGTCGACTTAAGAACATGGCACATTTTTACCCATAAAACAGAGCGCTGCTCTGCAGCTGTGAATTACTGATGGGCGAAGTCTGCACCTTACACGCTCGTGCTGCGAGCTGAATGCTTAATAGCTCTGAAACAGATTAATGAGCGCCGACTTTAATCTTCCTCGAGATCTCTATTTTGAGTACTTTTTGCAGAGTTTCGACGACTTTTTAAAAACACAAAAGGAGTTGGGAATGTATCAGAAGATTACGCCGCGTGTGAACCGTTCCGCGGAATAAAAAAAATTGCGAAGATAGTGTCAAAATACTGTCTAGCCGAGGCCGCGAAGAACGGTCGCCATGGCGACAGCAATGAATCGCTCGATTGGATGCTTGCGGTCTGTTAAATAGGTTGTAGAGAGGAAAAGATCTGGAAAAATACTAGAAGGGACAAAGATTCGCAAAAAAAAAAACCCCAAAAAATAAAAAAAATAAAAAATATAAAGTAAAAAAACTTTTTTAAATTTTAAATTTGTGTAAATTTATAATATTGCTGAATTATGATGCTTTTAATTTTTTGGTACACAGCTATTAAGGCTAGAATGTTTTTAATTTTTTTTTGTTCAGGTTATTTAAATTGTTTTTTCAAGATTTTTTTTTCTAAGTGATACATTGGGGATTTTTTTTTAAATTTAAATTGTATTTTAAAATTTAATTTTTTAAGTGTTAATTTTAAATATCTGTATCAATGTAGAAAAAAAGAGGAGGCAATTTTTATTTATTTTTTTTTTTACATTTTTTTCAGTTTTTTTTTTTTTTTTTAAAGCCGTACCACAGAATTTTTTCCTTTAATAGTTTCCCCTGTCTGTTATAGTTTTATGTAGGTGACTCATAGAGGTTCTATATATTTATTACAATTTTTTTTTCTTAACATTTATAAAATTTAAAATTTATAAATATATATATTTTTTAAAATAATTAAATTTATATATATTTTTAATTATTATGATACTAATGAAATTTATATATTTTTTTAATTATGATACTAATTAAATTTATATATTTTTTTAATTATTATGATACTAATTAAATTTATATATTCTTTTAATTATTATGATACTAATTTAATTTATATATTTTTTTAATTATTATGATACTAATTTAGAATTTTATTTTATTGTTTTTTGAGGGGGGTCATTTTAAGATTACTGTATTTTAAAAAAATTATTTTCCCAGTATCTCATGGGGCCCCAGTTACAAGAGGACCCTGTAGCCCCTGGCCGATCAAATGACCGCCTGTTCATATCACAAAGGCTTCCATAGCTGTATACACAGGTATACAGTGAGTGATAAGGCAGGGGCGATAATAAATTGCTCCTACCTTCTCTCTGACAACTCCATCCATTATAAACACCGCCTGCCCGATCCTCCAACGTCACAATCTTGTACAATTATGGCCTTGAAGAAATAACTTCCGACAGCCCAGAGGTGTAAAGTCAACAGGAAGACGGCAAGTTGTTTAAGGGGACAGGTCAGGTTCAACATTTTAATCCACCATTACATATGAGGACCATTTAAAAAAAATAATATGTCTGGATTGTCTTGAGCCTCTGTTATTCTTCCTGGAAATATCCAAATACATTCACAACTGAGTGCTGCATTAATCCTGTCTCCATTCAGAAACTGACCGGACATTCTAAATTGGCGCAAGAAATACTAAAGTACAATTGTCAGTTTGATCATACATTTCCAGGAGGAATAAACAGAGGGATTTCCCAATTCAGGGTTCTAAGGAAAGATGCTGCAGCATTTTAAGGGCCATGTAAGAATCTTCTACACGGGAAACTCTGCTACTATACAATGCACATATAAAGCAAAGCATGATAGCGCTAAAGTGTTAGTAAGTGGGAAAAGCAATGTTTGGGTCATCCAGACCCTAGTGACTTCACGAATATAATGTCAGAACCGAAGTGAAGACTGACAAAATCACAAACTTCACATTCATAGAAAATCGATAACTTTATATTATAATCCTATTAATATTATAAATGTGAAAGTTTGTGAGTTTGTGGGTTTGTTTGTTTGGATGTTTGCATGTTCAGATGTTTGTTCCTCAATCACGGAACCGCTCCACCGATATGGCTGAAATTTTCCACAAACATAGTTACTACAACCGATTGTGCAATAGGCTACTTTTCGTCACAATAGCGCACATACGTTTTTCCCAGGACCCCCACAAAACCCAAACTCACATCACCATCTCAGCAATCTCACACACTTTGGACCATAGGAAGCCCTAAAACTTCATATTGCCCTCTACAGCCTCGCCCCTAACCCCACACAATCACATATACATATACTTTACCACTTTGCCCCTCACCTTACCAATACTCCAGGAGGCTACCTCTTTAACGCTCCGGAGCAGCCATGTTTGCCGACCCCCACCGCTCTGACAATCCGCGACACCACCCACCCATGTCAATACCCCTAGGAAGTCTAATAAATGCAAAAAAAAAAGTTTAAAAAAAGTAAAAAAAAATATAAAAAAAAGGATTAAAAATTCAAATCACCCCCCTTTCCCTAGAACACATATAAAAGTAGTTAAAAACTGTGAAACACATACATGTTAGGTATCCCCACGTCCGAAATCGCCTGCTCTACAAAGCTATACAAATATTTTTCCTGTTCGGTAAACGCCGTAGCGGGAAAAATGGTCAAAAGTGCCAAACCGCCGTTTTTTCACTGTTTTGATTCTGATAAAAATTTGAATAAAAAGTGATCAAAGCAATAACATTTCTCGAAAATGGAAGAACTACAAACTACACCCGGTCCCGCAAAAAAAGACGCCCTATGCATCCCCATACATGGACGTATAAAAAAGTTACAGCTGTCGGAATTTGGCAAATTTTCAAAAAAAATTTTTTTAACACAGTTTTGGATTTTTTTTTAAGGGGTCAAAATGTAAATAAAACCATAGAAATTTGGTATCCCCGGAATCGTAACGAAACACAGAATACAGGGGACAGGTCATTTTGGTTGCACAGTGAACGCCGTAAAACCAAAGCCCGTAAGAAAGTCGCAGAAATGCATTTTTTCTTCAAATCCACTCCATTCTGAATTTTTTCCCTGCTTCCCAGTACATTATATAGAATAAATAATGGTGGCATCATGAAGAAAAATTTGTCCCAGGAAAAATTAAGACCTCATATGACTCTGGGAGCGGAGAAATAAAAAAGTTATGGGGTTTAGAAGGAGGGGAGTCAAAAACGAAAATCAAAAAATGCCATCGGCGGGAAAGGGTTAACTTCAAATACTTCTGTCCCAAAGTCACTATGTAAAGTTTCTCACAACACCGAATATATAGCGGCTCAAATACAAAGTAACTGCAACACAACAGTCTCACGTATTCTCTGAATTACAGCAACAACAAGATACAAAGTTACATTTCATATCCCATACCTTATACACAGTACGAAAACCTTACCCGCACCCATACCAGGTAGTGTAATGATATGATTCAGATATGAATGGATGAAAACATGTTACCAATGTATTTGCTGCATATGAAAATGCAGAAAATACATAGATGATAAAAGAATATATTAGGAAGAATTACAAGTACGACCTTCTCTGATTTTTGGGGTCAACTTACTACTTACATCAAACATTTACGTGAAAAACTGAATAGAAGGGAAATGTGGCATTCACTTCAGGAACTAAATATAGCCCACGAGATACACAGCATATGAAAATTACGACTAAGGGTCTTATAACTGGAATAAAGCCAAGCAGAAAATAAACACAACAAGCCGCTAAGGAACGGAAAAAAAAAAGTTTAATTGTTGCCATGACAACAGAAATCTAAAAATGTGAACTTAATTTTAATTGTATTTAATAGCTTTTAAATGATGCTTGGCGGCACACAGAGAAAACCGCAATGATGGAAAAGTAAAATAAACACAAAGTAATGTCATGTTTCATCGAGAGAAAAAAACCCAAAAAATATTATGTCTTCAAATATTACATAGTTACATGATATGAGTACTGTATTGCCTAATGTGTGCAAGAATATAACTACTATAATACTGCCCCCTATGTACAAGAATATAACTACTATAATACTACTCCTATGTACAAGAATATAACTACTATAATACTGCTCCTATGTACAAGAATATAACTACTATAATACTGCTCCTATGTACAAGAATATAACTACTACAATACTACTCCTATGTACAAGAATATAACTACTATAATACTACCTCCTATGTACAAGAATATAACTACTATAATACTGCTCCTATGTACAAGAATATAACTACTATAATACTACTCCTATGTACAAGAATATAACTACTATAATACTGCCCCCTATGTACAAGAATATAACTACTATAATACTGCCCCCTATGTACAAGAATATAACTACTATAATACTACTCCTATGTACAAGAATATAACTACTATAATACTACCTCCTATGTACAAGAATATAACTACTATAATACTGCTCCTATGTACAAGAATATAACTACTATAATACTACTCCTATGTACAAGAATATAACTACTATAATACTGCCCCCTATGTACAAGAATATAACTACTATAATACTGCCCCCTATGTACAAGAATATAACTACTATAATACTACTCCTATGTACAAGAATATAACTACTATAATACTACCTCCTATGTACAAGAATATAACTACTATAATACTACTCATATGTACAAGAATATAACTACTATAATACTACTCCTATGTACAAGAATATAACTACTATAATACTACCTCCTATGTACAAGAATATAACTACTATAATACTACTCCTATGTACAAGAATATAACTACTATAATACTGCTATGTACAAGAATATAACTACTATAATACTGCTCCTATATACAAGAATATAACTACTATAATACTACTCCTATGTACAAGAATATAACTACTATAATACTACTCCTATGTACAAGAATATAACTACTATAATACTACTCCTATGTACAATAATATAACTACTATAATACTACCTCCTATGTACAAGAATATAACTACTATAATACTACTCCTATGTACAAGAATATAACTACTATAATACTGCTCCTATGTACAAGAATATAACTACTATAATACTACCTCCTATGTACAAGAATATAACTACTATAATACTACTCCTATGTACAAGAATATAACTACTATAATACTACCTCCTATGTACAAGAATATAACTACTATAATACTACTCCTATGTACAAGAATATAACTACTATAATACTACCTCCTATGTACAAGAATATAACTACTATAATACTACTCCTATGTACAAGAATATAACTACTATAATACTACCTCCTATGTACAAGAATATAACTACTATAATACTACTCCTATGTACAAGAATATAACTACTATAATACTACCTCCTATGTACAAGACTATAACTACTATAATACTGCTCCTATGTACAAGAATATAACTACTATAATACTACTCCTATGTACAAGAATATAACTACTATAATACTACTCCTATGTACAAGAATATAACTACTATAATACTGCCCTCTATGTACAAGAATATAACTACTATAATACTACCTCCTATGTACAAGAATATAAGTACTATAATACTGCTCCTATGTACAAGAATATAACTACTATAATACTACCTCCTATGTACAAGAATATAACTACTATAATACTGCCCTCTATGTACAAGAATATAACTACTATAATACTACCTCCTATGTACAAGAATATAACTACTATAATACTACTCCTATGTACAAGAATATAACTACTATAATACTACCTCCTATGTACAAGAATATAACTACTATAATACTACCTCCTATGTACAAGAATATAACTACTATAATACTGCTCCTATGTACAAGAATATAACTACTATAATACTACTCCTATGTACAAGAATATAACTACTATAATACTACTCCTATATACAAGAATATAACTACTATAATACTACCTCCTATGTACAAGAATATAACTACTATAATACTACTCCTATGTACAAGAATATAACTACTATAATACTGCTATGTACAAGAATATAACTACTATAATACTGCTCCTATATACAAGAATATAACTACTATAATACTACTCCTATGTACAAGAATATAACTACTATAATACTACTCCTATGTACAAGAATATAACTACTATAATACTACTCCTATGTACAATAATATAACTACTATAATACTACCTCCTATGTACAAGAATATAACTACTATAATACTACTCCTATGTACAAGAATATAACTACTATAATACTGCTCCTATGTACAAGAATATAACTACTATAATACTACCTCCTATGTACAAGAATATAACTACTATAATACTACTCCTATGTACAAGAATATAACTACTATAATACTACCTCCTATGTACAAGAATATAACTACTATAATACTACTCCTATGTACAAGAATATAACTACTATAATACTACCTCCTATGTACAAGAATATAACTACTATAATACTACTCCTATGTACAAGAATATAACTACTATAATACTACCTCCTATGTACAAGAATATAACTACTATAATACTACTCCTATGTACAAGAATATAACTACTATAATACTACCTCCTATGTACAAGACTATAACTACTATAATACTGCTCCTATGTACAAGAATATAACTACTATAATACTACTCCTATGTACAAGAATATAACTACTATAATACTACTCCTATGTACAAGAATATAACTACTATAATACTGCCCTCTATGTACAAGAATATAACTACTATAATACTACCTCCTATGTACAAGAATATAAGTACTATAATACTGCTCCTATGTACAAGAATATAACTACTATAATACTACCTCCTATGTACAAGAATATAACTACTATAATACTGCCCTCTATGTACAAGAATATAACTACTATAATACTACCTCCTATGTACAAGAATATAACTACTATAATACTACTCCTATGTACAAGAATATAACTACTATAATACTACCTCCTATGTACAAGAATATAACTACTATAATACTACCTCCTATGTACAAGAATATAACTACTATAATACTGCTCCTATGTACAAGAATATAACTACTATAATACTACTCCTATGTACAAGAATATAACTACTATAATACTACTCCTATATACAAGAATATAACTACTATAATACTACTCCTATATACAAGAATATAACTACTATAATACTACTCCTATATACAAGAATATAACTACTATAATACTGCTCCTATGTACAAGAATATAACTACTATAATACTACCTCCTATGTACAAGAATATAACTACTATAATACTACCTCCTATGTACAAGAATATAACTACTATAATACTACCTCCTATGTACAAGAATATAACTACTATAATACTGCTCCTATGTACAAGAATATAACTACTATAATACTCCTTCTATGTACAGGAATATAACTACTATAATACTACTCCTATGTACAAGAATATAACTACTATAATACTACCCCCTATGTACAAGAATATAACTACTATAATACTACTCCTATGTACAGGAATATAACTACTATAATACTACCCCCTATGTACAAGAATATAACTACTATAATACTACTCCTATGTACAAGAATATAACTACTATAATACTACTCCTATGTACAAGAATATAACTACTATAATACTACTCCTATGTACAAGAATATAACTACTATAATACTACTCCTATGTACAAGAATATAACTACTATAATACTACTCCTATGTACAAGAATATAACTACTATAATACTACTCCTATGTACAATAATATAACTACTATAATACTACCTCCTATGTACAAGAATATAACTACTATAATACTACTCCTATGTACAAGAATATAACTACTATAATACTGCTCCTATGTACAAGAATATAACTACTATAATACTACCTCCTATGTACAAGAATATAACTACTATAATACTACTCCTATGTACAAGAATATAACTACTATAATACTACCTCCTATGTACAAGAATATAACTACTATAATACTACTCCTATGTACAAGAATATAACTACTATAATACTACCTCCTATGTACAAGAATATAACTACTATAATACTACTCCTATGTACAAGAATATAACTACTATAATACTACCTCCTATGTACAAGAATATAACTACTATAATACTACTCCTATGTACAAGAATATAGCTACTATAATACTACCTCCTATGTACAAGAATATAACTACTATAATACTACTCCTATGTACAAGAATATAACTACTATAATACTACTCCTATGTACAAGAATATAACTACTATAATACTACTCCTATGTACAAGAATATAACTACTATAATACTACTCCTATGTACAAGAATATAACTACTATAATACTACTCCTATATACAAGAATATAACTACTATAATACTACTCCTATGTACAAGAATATAACTACTATAATACTACTCCTATGTACAAGAATATAACTACTATAATACTGCCCTCTATGTACAAGAATATAACTACTATAATACTACCTCCTATGTACAAGAATATAAGTACTATAATACTGCTCCTATGTACAAGAATATAACTACTATAATACTACCTCCTATGTACAAGAATATAACTACTATAATACTGCCCTCTATGTACAAGAATATAACTACTATAATACTACCTCCTATGTACAAGAATATAACTACTATAATACTACTCCTATGTACAAGAATATAACTACTATAATACTACCTCCTATGTACAAGAATATAACTACTATAATACTACCTCCTATGTACAAGAATATAACTACTATAATACTGCTCCTATGTACAAGAATATAACTACTATAATACTACTCCTATGTACAAGAATATAACTACTATAATACTACTCCTATATACAAGAATATAACTACTATAATACTACTCCTATATACAAGAATATAACTACTATAATACTACTCCTATATACAAGAATATAACTACTATAATACTGCTCCTATGTACAAGAATATAACTACTATAATACTACCTCCTATGTACAAGAATATAACTACTATAATACTACCTCCTATGTACAAGAATATAACTACTATAATACTACCTCCTATGTACAAGAATATAACTACTATAATACTGCTCCTATGTACAAGAATATAACTACTATAATACTCCTTCTATGTACAGGAATATAACTACTATAATACTACTCCTATGTACAAGAATATAACTACTATAATACTACCCCCTATGTACAAGAATATAACTACTATAATACTACTCCTATGTACAGGAATATAACTACTATAATACTACCCCCTATGTACAAGAATATAACTACTATAATACTACTCCTATGTACAAGAATATAACTACTATAATACTACCCCCTATGTACAAGAATATAACTACTATAATACTGCTCCTATGAACAAGAATATAACTACTATAATACTACTCCTATATACAAGAATATAACTACTATAATACTACTCCTATATACAAGAATATAACTACTATAATACTACTCCTATATACAAGAATATAACTACTATAATACTGCTCCTATGTACAAGAATATAACTACTATAATACTACCTCCTATGTACAAGAATATAACTACTATAATACTACCTCCTATGTACAAGAATATAACTACTATAATACTCCTTCTATGTACAGGAATATAACTACTATAATACTACCTCCTATGTACAAGAATATAACTACTATAATACTGCCCTCTATGTACAAGAATATAACTACTATAATACTACCTCCTATGTACAAGAATATAACTACTATAATACTACTCCTATGTACAAGAATATAACTACTATAATACTACCTCCTATGTACAAGAATATAACTACTATAATACTACCTCCTATGTACAAGAATATAACTACTATAATACTGCTCCTATGTACAAGAATATAACTACTATAATACTACTCCTATGTACAAGAATATAACTACTATAATACTACTCCTATATACAAGAATATAACTACTATAATACTACTCCTATATACAAGAATATAACTACTATAATACTACTCCTATATACAAGAATATAACTACTATAATACTGCTCCTATGTACAAGAATATAACTACTATAATACTACCTCCTATGTACAAGAATATAACTACTATAATACTACCTCCTATGTACAAGAATATAACTACTATAATACTACCTCCTATGTACAAGAATATAACTACTATAATACTGCTCCTATGTACAAGAATATAACTACTATAATACTCCTTCTATGTACAGGAATATAACTACTATAATACTACTCCTATGTACAAGAATATAACTACTATAATACTACCCCCTATGTACAAGAATATAACTACTATAATACTACTCCTATGTACAGGAATATAACTACTATAATACTACCCCCTATGTACAAGAATATAACTACTATAATACTACTCCTATGTACAAGAATATAACTACTATAATACTACCCCCTATGTACAAGAATATAACTACTATAATACTACCCCCTATGTACAAGAATATAACTACTATAATACTACCCCCTATGTACAAGAATATAACTACTATAATACTGCTCCTATGTACAAGAATATAACTACTATAATACTACCCCCTATGTACAAGAATATAACTACTATAATACTGCTCCTATGTACAGGAATATAACTACTATAATACTACCCCCTATGTACAAGAATATAACTGCTGTAATACTACTCCTATGTACAAGAATATAACTACTATAATACTACCTCCTATGTACAAGAATATAACTACTATAATACTGCTCCTATGAACAAGAATATAACTACTATAATACTACTCCTATGTACAAGAATATAACTACTATAATACTGCTCCTATGTACAAGAATATAACTACTATAATACTACCCCCTATGTACAAGAATATAACTACTATAATACTGCTCCTATGAACAAGAATATAACTACTATAATACTACTCCTATGTACAAGAATATAACTACTATAATACTGCTCCTATGTACAAGAATATAACTACTATAATACTGCCCCCTATGTACAAGAATATAACTACTATAATACTACTCCTATGTACAAGAATATAACTACTATAATACTACCCCCTATGTACAAGAATATAACTACTATAATACTGTATAACAACATAACTACTGTTGTGGTTCACACACAACAAGTACATGATCCTTATAAACTGCACTATAACTAGATTTTCATGCAGCTACAGAGAATGGAGAGGGACAATTCTTAATTTGGGGGGGGGGGGGTGTCGGTATTTATGTCTCTTTATATTTTTTTTTTCTCTGTAAAAAGTGAGAAGTTTACTAACAAATCAAACAAGCAGTTTTATTAAAAGCAGGAATGATGTTTCCATTCGGAGGACGCCACATGAAGTTGTAATTATTTTCCTTAATAAGCAAACCTTTATATATAGAGTCTATAGAAGATAAAGCGACGTCTGCCGCAAATTACATTCTGATAAAAAGGATATTTTACTTCATGACAACCTTCATTTCCAATTAACGCAACGGCAAAACTTAATAATCTTCCCATTCCTATTAAATGATAGAACATATTTTATAATCCTGTAAATGGGAGTCTGTGTAATGCGCTGTAGTGTACTATGGCAGCCAGGACTTTATAAAAGGTCATGACTACTGCCAGGAACAGCACCACCCTTCTCTGTAAGGATCTGTCTGGTATTGCAACCTAGCCCCATTCATGTAATACGTTTTTTTTTTTTTGTTTTTTTTTACAGTTGTCTCATACAAACCACCCTAAACCTCGTAAGTTTGATCTAGGAATTTTATTGATGGCCTTTCCTTAAGATGGGCCATAAATGTCCGATCGGTGGGGGAGGGTCAACAGACAGCCCCTTCACAGATCAGCTGTTTGGGGTTGCTTCTAATACCTGTTTCATATACTGCACAGAGCCAGAGCAGATGACTCCAATCCCTGTATAGTGCATGGGCGCCAATACTGCAACTCAACTAGGTTGCAGTATCGGCACCCACCACTATACAAGAACCAGCGTCAACTGTCTCTGTGTTGTGTATGGTATAGGAGTTAAAGTAACCACTAATCCATGCAAAAACTGGCTGTCGGCCCCTCACCCATCACATACTTATGGCTTATCCCCTGTCTATTCCCACCTTGCCCCAAGTAAATGGAGTTGTGGTCAGGCCTGTGTGCTTTAGTTACATTGAATGTCTACGAGGTTTCCGAAGATCCCCCCCCCCCCTCTTCCATAGACCTTGGACGCAAAGGCACCACACATGACGGGCAACTGTCTAAAACATGGAGCTTTCATTCCGGTCATCTGTGGGGCGTCTCACTGGTCACCTATCACATTTGGTTCCATTGACTAGGCCAAGTACTACAGCTTCTATATTATATATTCAGACATTTATGGCAAGGAACATGTATCACCAGAGCTCGGCTTGTACCCAACAGTCTCCACTCATAGCGGTCATGAGGCAGGGCTTGGCTGGCCCCCCGTTTCAGGTGAAACCTAGAGCAATGAAGGGATATTCTGGAAATTACCCATTGAAAATCTATTTAAGTGATCGGTGCTGGTCTGACACCTGGAACCCCCAAAATGGTGGTGTTTACAGGCACCGTGGCCTCATCCGAAACGGCCTCTTCAACCAGTTTCAGTCCACCGATCACATACGGATGACCTAAGAAGAGGTCATCAATATCCAAGTCGCGGAAAACTACTTTAATCCTCAAATCCTTGTCAAAATGTTGGCGTCATTCTGTCTTATGTGCCCCATAGGTAAAAGTTTTTGGGAATTTTTTTAGCCTTTGCGTTGTAAAGACATTGGCCAGATGTTTGCCGATAGTTTGACGTTCTTTACGTACGTTGACTTTTCTCTTTGGTGGCATGGCGTTTGATCCAACGACAGACCTCAACTGAAGCAAAAAGTCCACCATGCGAGGCCTGAAGAAGGTACTTGCAGGGTTAAAAGGCAGAATGCGGATTCTCAAGTAGAAGCAAAAACATTCAGACTTTCCTTTGCTGCAGAGTGGCTGACAAGGCACAAATCACAGCAGTCTTCAGGCTGTCTATGCAGGGAAAGATTAAATGTGAACATCTCCAGCCTCAATAAGGTCTTTCTCACAAGACGCACTCTAGGTAACTCATAACTTAAAAATAAAACTTGACTCAGCAAAACAAGAACACAAAAAAAAATCTCTTATAAATAAATAAATACATATCTGTCCTTGTGTCAGTTTCCTGCCATCGATGTTCAACACCGGTTGACACAAGAGTAGAAAAAAAACAAAAAAAAATTATATTCCAAGTAAAAATTTTGGGGAAGAGGTCTCATGGTTCCAAAGGGTAAAAATGGGAGATTTTTTTTTTTTTTTTTGTATGAAGAGTCACAAGAATTATGTTACTGTCAAAATGTTGTCTGCTTCTTCAAAAAGTTTTATGGGTGCTGGACTTTCACCGATCTTGAGCTGATGACCTGTCCTAAAGAGAGCCCCTTAATATTGGGTCGTTACCAGCAATGATGGAGAGTAGCCCAGTATGACTATAAGTGGAATAATTGGCGGGGCAGGGGCAAGTCTTTCCAAAAATATACACCACTTGTAACAGATGATGGTCCATATTGGTTATACTGGCCTATGTGCTGGCTTTTGAAGGGGGGAAATCTTTTGCTATAGTGAAGACAGACTTGTCAACTCTTCCCAAAAGTCTTTTAGGTTCCCGCAAAGAAAAAAAGTGTTCCGGAAGAGTGGGCAAATCTCCCAGGCCTGGCAGATGCCCTCTATCATAAGTAACGTGGGTACTTTATGTGCCTGTCACTTCCAAAAAGTGGGCCTATAAAAAGAAAACCTGGCGCCCCTAGATGGGTTCTGGTGTGGACCCAATGGTGACAGTTGCAGCTCCTACCTGGACACCAGCCAAGAAGGGTGGTGGAAACAGAAAATGAGGTGCGAAAAAACCAAAGGGAAATTGTATAGAGCGCTACTGTTGAAGGATGCAACACAAAAATTAACTTAAGGCTGGAAGGCCGTGTTTATTCAGTTCCAATGACAGTGGAGACAAGGATACGCGTTTTAACACCAGGTGGCTGTCTTCTTCAGTCCAAGCAGGAGGTGTCCAGCAATAGCCTTAGAACCAAATCCAAATTGCTATTGCTGGAACCTCATGTTTGGCCTGAAGAAGACACCCACCCAGTGTAGAAACGCGTCGCCTTGTCTCCACTGTCATTGGAACTGAATCAAAACGGCCTTCCACCCTTAAGTTACTTTTTGGAGTTCCATCCTTCCACAGTAGCGCTTATACAATTTCCCGTTTCTTTTTGCACCTCACATCCAAAAAGTTTTATGGGCACATTATGTATTCCACAAAAGGGGTGGGACTTTAGTACACAGGGGCATCGACCATGCTAAAATTTTTGTTCACTGGGTCTCTCTGAAACATAAACTATGGAGACAAATGACTGTAGCACCAATGAAGTGACCACTGATACCAGTGGTGGCCATTTTAATATTTGGTCTTAGGTCCGTATCACAGAAAGAAAATCTGTAGAAAATAAATTATACAAATTTAAAAAAAATATGGATTTTTTTTAAATTTTTTTTTGAAAAGTGAAACTATTAATAGAACTAAGACAATGCCGAGAAATCGCTTTACAGGAGTAAAAATTAACAACATTGGCAAAAAGGTGAGAAGACAGTGACTGTAATATCTTATCAGAATGCAGAAGGGCAACTGTCAAGAGAAAAAAAATACCCAGCCCGAGGCAGAGAACATTTCAATAAAACTGATTTACAGGTTTGGAATAATTTAAAAGGGTGCATGCGGCAGTAAATTACCGAGAAGCCTCTTAACTTCCCACTTTAAGCCAAAGAAAAATTGATGGTTTACATTTTTTTTTTTTACAGTTAACAATATAGAGGAGTTGTAAAAAAAAATATAAAATACAAAAAAAATCTTAATTTGGAATTTTACAGAAACCATAATAAAGTGTGAGACAAAAATAAACGTGAGCTCAAATGTCTAATGTTACATTTTATTAAAAAAAAAAACACAATATTTAAATTTGTAATAAGGGGTCTATATGTAAATATCCTATATCTAAATATCAAATACTTAAAATACACTAAAAAAAAAAAAAAATAAATAATTTAAAGATTAAAACAAACGAGACATATAAAAATATTACAGGGAGTGGCTAGTATAAAAAGAAAAATTAAAATTCCCTACTAAAAACGAATATCTTTTAACGGGCTGGATTGGCTATAAAGAGAGTCTCTCTCTCTGGAGGACCCAACATGTCCAGGCATTACATGGACAATTCATTGATTTCAATGGACACCTTGTAATCCTTAGTTTGTCCAGTGGTGGTGCTGCAGAGAAATCAAAAACAAAATAGAGGACAGGAAGTATCGGTCACTCCCCATCACCAATGGTGACCAATAAATCCCACTGATTATAATGGGCTCCATCCGAGATGGTAAACATTTTATCGTGCACTATTTGTGACATTTTATTCAGAATCTACAAAAACAAAAACATAGCCATAAGGAGTCCCTCGAACAAAATTTATTATTAAAAGTGAATTTTTTATATTAATTTTCAAAATTATGGAACACATATCATCCTTATATCCATATACAGACTCTTTTTTCACCTTTTGTTACAAAAATAAAAATGTAACGTTTTTTTTTTTTCAAAAAGTTTTTTGTTTTTTTTTAAACATCAATGACAAACCTTTGTAATACGCTTTTCTGACGGAGACTCAAAGTACAGGGAGCAACGTGGAGTAGAGGAGTAAGGGGCTGATGTACAGGTGCACATCCCGGAAACCCACAAGGGTCAGTTGTTTGTACGGGGAATCAATTTACCCATCAGTATATTTTTGGCATGTGGGAGGAAGCCGGGGTACCCGAAGGAAAGTCACGCAAACACAGGGAGAACATACCGACTCCATGCAGATTCGAGCCCAGGACCCCAGCACTGCGGGGCAACAGGCCCAACCATTGAGTCACTGAGCTGTTCCAGTATATAAAAAAATTATAACTGAATAAAGATTTTTTTTTTTTACTTTAATTTACACACAACTATTACACCAATTTTTTTTTTTTTTTTTTTTTTTTTACAACAACCAATAAATTTTAAGAACCCAAAATATACCGTATTTTTCGGACTAGAAGACACACTTTTTTCCCAAAAAATATGGGAGGAAAATGGGGGTGCGTCTTATAGTCCGAATGCAGCAGGTGTGCTGTGCTGCTGTGAGGACGACGAGTAGATACTACTGTACATTGACTTCTACCTATCTACTTGTGAACTTCACTCAACTTACCTGCTGCCACTGCCCTCTGCTGGTCCGGTCCTCTGTCCTTCATGTGGCTTCAGTGAGCCCTGCGCCCTGCCCCCTAGACTAGTATTATAGAGAGGGCGGGACTTAGGAGAGTGTGGGCAGGTACTGGGAGGGGAGACGTGAGTGATGCACTCAAGTCTCCCCGCCCACACTCTCCAGCCACACCAAGCCCCACCTACTCCCTGCATCTCTACAATACTACTGTAGTCTAGGGAGGTGGGGGCGGGAAGGGCGCTCTGAAGACATGAGAAGGATAGAGGAGTGGACTGGGTGGGTGGGGGGTCTTAAAGATGGCGGCCATAGCTACCGAGTCACCGCTATACAGGAGAACCTATAGAGCAAGAGTGGCCGACCTGTTACTGTGCCATGCGGGGCCTCCCCTGACCAGCCTCAATAGTAATATTGAGCATCTCCCATAGGCTGCAGTCTATGGTACTTGCAATGAAATGATTGCAAGTTCAATATATATATATATATATATATATATATATATATATATATAGAGTTCAATCACCCCCATATCCCTAGAATACACATAAAACAAAAACATTACTGTTGCAGGATGATATATCAGATTACAGATGTCATCTGTGTCACAAATGTATATATTAACAAGAATCCTAAATCATCTTATTCATTCCATTTTGTATCAACTTTTTTTTATTTTATTTTATTTTTTTTTGTAAATCTAAGTGAGATCTGATTTTCCAGAAGGCTACAAATGCAGCGTTGTCATAAGAGAAACCTTGTCACAGCCGTGATCAACACCTCTGGCTCCGGGGTGACAGGCAATATTACCAATTGTGAAAAAAGCAGATTTCATGCCCCGCAGTCACTGTCTATCTAGTGCTTGACACGCAGGGTAAAAAGAAGTATATTACACTGCTTAAAACCAACATGACTCCTATTAAATCCCTATGCACGCTGTCAAAAAAGATAAAAGGCGCGGACATGAACCTGAAAACTCCGCGGCTTGTTTTAGAAATCTAACAGTTCCGACTGTCAATGTTGTCAGGGGATCGGCAATATCTCTCTCAGATGGAACAGAACGGAACTGGTCACCGGGAGGAAAGAAGGAAAGGTCACTGTATTCCCTTATTCTGACGACCCCTCAAGAAAACAACCTCCATATATTAAGTTCTGCTTCTTAGTCGCTGCTTTGCGTACGGTATCTTCTTGTCATTTAGAAAAACTTTTTTAAAAAATGGCATCGGAGATCGGATACATGGTCACAAGTCAGGGCGACAATCAGACTTTTTGGATTTTTGTTAGTAGGACTAAAGGGATCCTATCGTTAAAAATCAATTTTTTGTTCCTACCACGTAGGAATAGCCTTAAGGAAAGCTATACTTCTCCTACCTTTAGATGTCTTCCCCAGGCCACCGTTCGGTAGAAATCCTGGTTTTCGCTGGTATGCAAATGAATTCTCTCGCAGCACTGGGGGTGTCCCCAATGCTGCGAGAGAACTCTCCAGTGCTGCCTTTATCTTCTTCAGGGACGGCCTCTTCCTGTGTCTTCTTCCAGCAGTGGCTTCAAATTTCTAGGTCTCAGGCCTAGGGCAAAGCCGACTGCTCGTGCCTGCCCGCCACAAGAAAATGGCCGCATACACAGTATTTTAAGCGGCCATCTTCTTGTGGCCAGCAGGCATGTGCAGTCAGCTTGCTCTAAGCCGGAGGTCTAGATGTTTGAAGCCAGTGCCGGAGGAAGACGCGTGAAGAGGACGTTCCTGATGAAGATGGAGGCGGCGCTGGAGAGTTCTCTCACAGCATTGGGGACGCCCTCAGTGCTGTTTGAGTGCTGAGGACCGCCCCCAGTGCTGCGAGAGAACTCATTTGCATACCGACTAAAACCGGATTATATACCAAACGGTGGCGCAGAGAAGACATCTAAAGGTAGGAGAAGTATAGCCTTTCTTAAGGCTATTCCAATGTGTTAGGGACAAAAAAAAAATTACTTTTAATGATAGGATCCCTTAAAGGGGAAAAAAAACAAAAACAAAATCACAAAGGTTTTCCCTAAAGACGAATAGAACTGTCTAACCACGGAACATCACAATACCTTGATACTTCCTGTTATGTGAAAATTACTTTTGATGCGTTATATCATATGCGTATATGGCCATACCTCATCCCCCTCCCTGCACAGTTCACAAAGCATGCCCACAATTCTCTCCCTTAGACCTCAAGGAGTAATTTCCACTGTACTGACTTCTTTAATCCATGAAGCAACAGTAACTCTGTCTACATTGTGAGAGTGGAGTGGCTCAGAATACTGTATATAACACTGCCTGTTCTGTAGAGATCACTTCTCAGCAGTCTCCTCATTATCATCACACTCAGCAATAGAATGATAGGTAACACTTAACCCCATATAGCACAGGTCTACCGTTCACAATAGTTAATGGTCACGGCTCGCTTCCCACCCCTTGCACAGGTTACAGAGTATGCCCACAACACTCTCCCACAGAACTCAACGAGTTATCTCTAATCTATGGGTTCTTTCAGTTCTATGTAGCTACCATAAAGCAAATCTCTGAATGTTGTGAGAGGGAAAGGGGGGACTTAAGTGGAAAGGTATTTGATAAACACTGCACAAAACTTCCTGATATGCAGAGATCACTCCTCACCACCAGACAGGAATAGAATGCTAGGTATTTTATTACTTATGTTTTATTTGTACGCTTACATATAAATAACACAGGATCCCATTCACAATAGGTAATGATCACAGCTCACTTCCTCCCTCTCCCTGCACGGTTCACAGAGCATGCCCACAACAGTCTCCCATAGAATTCATCTCAGGTCTTTTGTCCATGTGGCTACAGTAAAGTAAACCTCTGAATGTTGTGCGAGGGAAGGGGGAGCTTAAGTAGGGAAGTGTGGGCCGCAGGAAACACCACCAAAGTAAGGACAAACATCACATCAGGAAGAGCATGCCCACTAAGAGAGCATGCAAGAAAAAGTGATACATACTGTAAACAGGAGCCAAGCAAAGAGATGGGAAAAGATGGAGGTTAGACAGGACATTTCTGGCCACAAAATCTCATACAGGTACAGAATGATACATGGGCTTTAAAGGGGTATTCCTACATAAGAAATTTATGGCTGTGCCATATATGTCTGACAGATTCGGGTCCCACCCCTAAAATGAAGCCTCCGGGTTCCATTCCCCAGCTCTTACATGACCATGACTTCGACAACAGTGAAGTCATCAATGGTTGGGGGCTTTACAAAGAGAGCTACGCTGTTTCCATAACCATTGAGGACTTCACCATCAGCGAGGTCACAGTCGGGCAAGAGCCAAGACACAGGACCTAGGGGCTCCATGTAAGAGATGTGCAGGTCCTCAGGATGGGACCCTTTATCCTGTGGATTTGTCATAAATGTCTTTCGTGGGAAAATCCCTTTAATTCAGATGATGATAAAGCAAAACACATAGAGGGGGAAAAAAAGACCCTGCCGTACCTTGTGGCTGCAGACTGACGTGGGACTGCAGCAATGTGACACATTCTTCACAGAACATTCAATGTGGCCCCTCCTGCAGAAATGTGGTTTAAATAGAGAAGGAGGGAAGAGACATTTTGGAGTTAAAGTCTAAGGAGATTCTAGAAGGAGGAGAGAATTAGACAGGGGGGGAAGAAAGGAAGCAGACATGGAGGACACAAGCCATTGGGATGCACAGTGCAGCTGGACCACAGCTTTTATGAGATTTTTCGACAATTTTATTTTTTTTCTTTTATAATGTATCGAAATTTTACAAAAAGTTGCTACAAGTCTCAGTATGGTCTTGGATAATACATACACTGCTAAAGATATGTAACTAATGTAAAGGGTATAAAGTCTAAACTAAAATCTTACAGGGGGACGGGAAGGAGTAAAATAAAGGGAATGATACTCTCTCCCACCCCCCCAAACCTGTTCCCTGTGGTCTATGAACTGCCAGGGCCGGAAGTGCAGAGGGTCAAATGATCATTGGCCTCAACGGTCCTATACTGGATACTGATGAGGTCACCACTAGGGTTGAGTGATCGGGATCGGAAAAGATCGGATTCCGATACCTATATGTTTTGGTGGGATCGAGGTCTTACGTTAGTTCCCACAATGCTTGGCTACTGGCCAATCATTGTGGGAAAAGCAAACAGATCGGGATCCGATCTTTTCTGATCCCGATTGCTCAACCCTAGTCACTACTAATAAGTCACCAGTATTAAGCATGTGACCAATGAGGCTGGTGGGAGTAGAAATGCATCACTTGACCCAAGGACCAGGATAGGTGAATATCAACCCCATTTTCGGAAGTACTCCAAACTAAGAAAGTACTGTGTATAGTATGTAGCTGTAGTGGTGCCCCTTCTACGTCACCCAATAAGGAGACGGAAGGTCCTTGCCGTACTGTCCATGGACTGGCCTTCGGTCTCCCATGTGAAGTCATGAAGGTCCTACTTTCAACCAAACTGTTTTAACATCACACGTGGCGAGACGTTACATTGTATGTAATTACTCAACGTCTGAAGATTGTCATTTACTGTCTGACACTTTTGTTTAAGTCTGAGCTCTCCCCCGTCTTGCTTGTGGTGCAATAGATGGAGTATGACACAAGTTTCTTTTTGGTCAAGGCCATTGAGATATAATTGTTAGGAATGAGTCCTTACAATCTGTATCTCCTAACTATATGAGTTCTACCATTAAACCTTCCCTTGGTGCTCAGAACATAGCTGTACTTGTTCCTTCACAGGTTCCTTCCCTCTTGTCTACAAAGTTGTTGATCCAGACCAGCACACGTTAATAACCAAAGTTCTTCCCAGTTACAATGACTAGAAAGGACCTAAAACAAGTCTGTGCGGTGTGAAGAAGCAGTCTATAGTACAGCAAACAGAACTGCTGTCTGTAACTAACTCAGTCAATGTAACTACTTGAAGGTGGTCACCTAGAGTGAGAGTCAAGTAGTAAGAAACCGGAAATAAGAAACTAAGGCAGATGTCCTCAAAGGGGGACCATGATCTGAATTCGAAACAGAGATGTCGACAGTCTGGACACAAGTCTTGGAGATTGAAATAACTTTAGAGAACTGAACTGGGATCTTGGTCTGAACTATCTTTTGATGTCTTGGGGACTGAAATAATTTTAGTGGTTCGGTCTGGTGTGTGAACTAGGCTATGCACACATCTTTCGGTCGCAGATTCTGCCGAAAATTGGGAGAAAAAGAAAGCTCACTGCTAAAACTGGCGGAAATCCGAGGATACCCTGCAGACCCCACTGTAGTAGTCTATAGGATCTGCAGCCTCTGTTTGTAGAGGACAGGCTCTCCGTCATTCGGGTCCCCCGGCAAATCCAGATGATGAGAGGCTGGTGTAAGTGAAACTAGCCTCAGTTTTAGGGGTCTGATCTGGGATCTGGTCTGCACTATTTTTTGAGGTCTAAGATTTTAAACAATTTTTGGGGTCTGACCCGGTGAGAATTAATTTAAAGGGTCTGGTTTGGGTTCCCAGTGAATGTAAAGGTCTGATATCCACAATGAACAAATTTAAGGGTCTAATCTGAGGGTCTGGTTGGAATTGCCTTAAGAACCTGGTCAGGCTTAGTGCTAAGGACTTAACACGTAGACAGAATTTAGGGTCAGGTCCTCTTCACGTTGCAATACACCGGAATGCACCAAACTTGTTACACAATGGAACCCGATGTCACCAAGTGAATCCTTCTGACTTACGATGAAGTTTCTCGGGCTCCGCTGTAGTTCCTAATGGTCTGAAGTTAAGAAAAGCACCACATGGTGTATAATGCTTCCCACCAGTTCTGGAACGTGTGACCGTAGTCTAATACTTACAGTATATACTATATGTCTATAGGGTTACTGCAGTGTTACATGAATGTATCCATATAAGAGCAATATCATTGCAGTGGTGCGGAATATGCAAGGGTTACTGTATATAGAGGATGAACATGATATACTGTATATGTATATAGGTGGAAAATTTACACCTCAGGGTTCGATTTATAGATCTCCCTCCTTCCCATTACATTTGAGAATGTTCCCATCTGTGATCTCCCAATAAATTATTTTGGATAGATTCTGAATGACAATGAAACCCTTTTTAACTAATGGTAAATCCCTTCTATTAGAAGCCCCTGACAGGAATTCAATACCAATTCTTATTCACTCAAGGGGTGCCCAACATACTTAGGAGGTAGAGGCGAGAGATCCGACAGCTGCAAACAAGGGCCGACAGTTCATTTCCCGCATCCACCTGCCCCAGTTCATTGCCGCGGTCACTTCCGTTGCCCGTGCCCATTATAGAAAGCAATGAACTTTTAATTTTGGTTAGTTGTGACTCGGAGGATCCTTCCAAGTTCTACCTTAAGGCGGACTTATTTGGATTTCTTTATGTCTGGTAGAGATGTGTCTCTGGGTGAACTACGAAGACTATGCTGTACCAGCCATTGAAATGAATGGAGCCCCGGAGCGGAGACAACTGCACTGCTGGTTCACAGACTACACTATAAGTTGTCACCAATGGTGTTGTGGTTTTCCATACATTATATGTGTCCGGGTGTCCACCCGATGAAGTCACTCTACATTAGCAAGTACATTGCATTTCCAATATCCTGCACAGCACCTTTGCTTTGATGCTGCCAGGGCTTACTTAGCTCATAATTTCTCTTTCTTCCCATAGACAATAGCTATCTGCATATCCCTCTGTGTAAATGTTAAGAGTATTGGTGTTATTACTCCCTATCTACTCTACTCTGTATTCAGTCGCTCATTGACTCTGCATTGTCTCCTGCCCAGCATGTGAAACACAATCCCTGCAGAGAAAGGCAGTAATAGGGGGGAGACAGGGAGCAATGGAGATCAGAGACATGTGATGTGTGATTTTCCTTCAAGTGTTCAGAGTATGGACTCATTCACATCGGCACTGAGGCTTCAGTATATAATGGAATCCACTGTGGCAGATGCATCACCGACAGACATTATTGGCTTATATAATGGGGGAATTCCAAGTACCGATAGACAAGTATTACTATATGTAAACCATTTGCATTTCACTTGGAAAGACTGGAAAACCTCTTTAACCTTGAAAAGTTATCCAAAGAGGTGTCTCTATGCAAACTTTACATGGTCATCAACTTTTTACCAAACTTTGCATAAATTAATAGTACAAGCAATTATAAAAAACAAACAAACAAAAAACCTGCTGTAATATATCTTAGAGACAAATCCTCTAACCGCTCTTTCAAAGCCTGCAGTTGACATGTGTCATATAACATGTCTATAGAACAGAGGGTTACTGTGATGCTGGAGCTAAATAGAAGCTTTTAACACAACTAATGGACTGTAATCATGTCAGTACTTCTCAACATATTTCCTGCATGCTTCTAGAGAATGTTCTCAGTGCAGTAGAGACCGTTCTAAAGCAGATTCTCCTGTACTTTTTGCGTGACATATATATAGCTGCTAGTCTCCACCTTCCTGCTCAGAGAGGAGTGTACACTGTTGGTTTATGCAAAGTGACTGTGCAAGCAGAATAGTGAGCGCAGCGCTGGAGTATAATACAGGATAAGTAATGTAATGTATGTACACAGTGACTGTACCAGCAGAATAGTGAGCGCAGCTCTGGAGTATAATACAGGATAAGTAATGTAATGTATGTACACAGTGACTGTACCAGCAGAATAGTGAGCGCAGCTCTGGAGTATAATACAGGATAAGTAATGTATGTACACAGTGACTGTACCAGCAGAATAGTGAGCGCAGCGCTGGAGTATAATACAGGATAAGTAATGTAATGTATGTACACAGTGACTGTACCAGCAGAATAGTGAGCGCAGCTCTGGAGTATAATACAGGATAAGTAATGTAATGTATGTACACAGTGACTGTACCAGCAGAATAGTGAGCGCAGCTCTGGAGTATAATACAGGATAAGTAATGTATGTACACAGTGACTGTACCAGCAGAATAGTGAGCGCAGCTCTGGAGTATAATACAGGATAAGTAATGTAATGTATGTACACAGTGACTGTACCAGCAGAATAGTGAGCGCAGCTCTGGAGTATAATACAGGATAAGTAATGTAATGTATGTACACAGTGACTGCACCAGCAGAATAGAGAGCGCAGCTCTGGAGTATAATACAGGATAAGTAATGTAATGTATGTACACAGTGACTGTACCAGCAGAATAGTGAGTGCAGCTCTGGAGTATAATACAGGATAAGTAATGTAATGTATGTACACAGTGACTGCACCAGCAGAATAGTGAGCGCAGCTCTGGAGTATAATACAGGATAAGTAATGTATTGTATGTACACAGTGACTGCACCAGCAGAATAGTGAGCGCAGCTCTGGAGTATAATACAGGATAAGTAATGTATTGTATGTACACAGTGACTGTACCAGCAGAATAGTGAGCGCAGCTCTGGAGTATAATACAGGATAAGTAATGTAATGTATGTACACGGTGACTGCACCAGCAGAATAGTGAGCGCAGCTCTGGAGTATAATACAGGATAAGTAATGTAATGTATGTACACAGTGACTGTACCAGCAGAATAGTGAGCGCAGCTCTGGAGTATAATACAGGATAAGTAATGTATGTACACAGTGACTGCACCAGCAGAATAGTGAGCGCAGCGCTGGAGTATAATACAGGATAAGTAATGTAATGTATGTACACAGTGACTGTATCAGCAGAATAGAGAGCGCAGCTCTGGAGTATAATACAGGATAAGTAATGTAATGTATGTACACAGTGACTGCACCAGCAGAATAGTGAGCGCAGCTCTGGAGTATAATACAGGATAAGTAATGTAATGTATGTACACAGTGACTGCACCAGCAGAATAGTGAGCGCAGCTCTGGAGTATAATACAGGATAAGTAATGTAATGTATGTACACAGTGACTGTACCAGCAGAATAGTGAGCGCAGCTCTGGAGTATAATACAGGATAAGTAATGTAATGTATGTACACAGTGACTGTACCAGCAGAATAGTGAGTGCAGCTCTGGAGAATAATACAGGATAAGTAATGTAATGTATGTACACAGTGACTGTACCAGCAGAATAGTGAGCGCAGCTCTGGAGTATAATACAGGATAAGTAATGTAATGTATGTACACAGTGACTGCACCAGCAAAATAGTGAGCACAGCTCTGGAGTGTAATACAGGATAAGTAATGTAATGTATGTACACAGTGACTGTACCAGCAGAATAGTGAGCGCAGCTCTGGAGTATAATACAGGATAAGTAATGTAATGTATGTACACAGTGACTGTACCAGCAGAATAGTGAGTGCAGCTCTGGAGTATAATACAGGATAAGTAATGTAATGTATGTACACAGTGACTGCACCAGCAGAATAGTGAGCACAGCTCTGGAGTATAATACAGGATGTAACGCAGGATCAGTACAGGATAAGTAATGTAATGTATGTACACAGTGACTGTACCAGCAGAATAGTGAGTGCAGCTCTGGAGTATAATACAGGATGTAACGCAGGATCAGTACAGGATAAGTAATGTAATGTATTTACAAATGTCTCATTCAACCTTTTAGGTAGATTTTTTTGTTCTCTACTCACAGTTGTGGATACAGGGTAATAGAGGACTAGAAATCTGTACATTAGCTGAGAACACCCAAAATAACTTCAGGATCGATGAAACGACCCGCTAGGTATCTCAGGATTTCATATCGCTTAGAAGCCAATCCCCGCTATTGAGTACTGTATATTTTATAGAAAATCTTCAACTGAGCAAAATGGTTTTTTACCCATTTGAAAACAATGTTCAGCAGAAATCATCAACTTGCTGCTGTTGATGGATCTCATATGTTCCTACAACCTGGCTTAGAGGATATGAACGACCTATTATATTACTGTTGTGCAGATGTATTTTAGCCACAAGTCATCAATCCCTACATTGCCCTTTTTTATGGCGGTCGCAGCTAAATTTTCCAGAAATAGATGACAAGTTGGAAAAATTTACATAAACAGGGCATGTCTAAACAACTGTCACAATGCTAAATCGGGTTTAAGTTAAGCAAGGTGACTTTCATATAAGAATAGAAACCCTCCCTTAAAGGGGTTTGGCAAGACTTCAACAACATGGCTGCTTTCTTCTTCTTCTTCTTCTCAGAAAGTGATATCACGTTCTTTGGTCAAATGGCCATGCTGCAGCTCAGTTCACAAGATGGAGAAAAGGGATTGACATGTGACCAATGGAGATGTTCTCACTTCCTCAGCAGAAGAAAGCAGCCAAGTCCTGCACAACCCCTTTAAATGGGAACTACACCAGCACTCTCCAGAAATGTCATAGACACAGGTCCCAAGGCCGGAGCCTCAGATTTCCCGATACTGTCTTTAGGACTTACTTTTGAAGAAGAGGAGTCACACTCCTGACAAATCCATCCATATCCCGTCTGCTTTGGGGACTTTTTCAGGGGAGGGTCCAGGCAGCCAAAGTGGTAGCAGAGCTTACATTCATCGCACCTGTGAGAGAAGGAAATGTATGATACAATGTATGTAATGTAAATAGGATAACGCAACCTTAGTACAGATAGATGCTAATTAAGAGACCGCTCCCGTCACACAGTTATAATAATGATGAGACCGCTCCCGTCACACAGTTATAATAATGATGAGACCGCTCCCGTCACACAGTTATAATAATGAAGAGACCGCTCCTGTCACACAGGTATAATGATGAGACCACTCCCGTCACACAGTTATAATAATGATGAGACCTCTCCCGTCACACAGTTATAATAATGATGAGACCTCTCCTGTCACACAGTTATAATAATGATGAGACCTCTCCCGTCACACAGTTATAATAATGATGAGACCACTCCCGTCACACAGTTATAATAATGATGAGACCACTCCCGTCATACAGTTATAATAATGATGAGACCACTCCCGTCACACAGTTATAATAATGATGAGACCACTCCCGTCACACAGTTATAATAATGATGAGACCGCTCCCGTCACACAGGTATAATAATGATGAGACCACTCCCGTCACACAGGTATAATAATGAAGACACTTTACTGTATCAGTAAATTTATGGGCTCCTTCTCTTCAGTAGTCACATTATATATTTGTCTCTCTGCTCTGATATGACTGACCACACAGGCTCTCAACGAAGCGGACAAGCTTTTACCACAGCTAATGCCAATGGTGAGACAGATAGATAGAGAGATAGATATAGATAGATAGGAGATAGATAGATAGATAGATAGATAGGAGATAGATAGATAGGAGATAGAACTTACATTACTACCCTTCTGCTATGCTATTATATAATACACAACTATCACAGAGTATTTGTTGCTGGTTTTAAGGCAGGCGACATATTGGCAAACAAGCAATAATTATAAGTAGGTGGAGGAAACACGGAAGAAAAGACAGCGGCAATATCCTGGCACAGGGAAAGGACAAGTGAGCGGTTATATATTTCAATATTCTACAATGAGCTTTAGAAAGGTCATCCTGCTGGAAATATATGTGGCCGTTCCTCCTCTCATTACACGGCAGGATTTTTATGCCGTACACATCACCTCTCTGCGCCTATTAATAAAGCTGGAATGATGTGTGCGCTCTACTGTAATTCAGGAAGCTCGAGAGCAAGATTTTCTGGTCCGACTCTTATTGACGGAGCCATTACTGACAGTAATTAAAGGGATGCGGCGCTTTAATTACAAGTTCTAGTATAGGAAGCAGGATGGGTGCAGTTTCCGATTTCTCCTCCCTTATGGAGGAGCTCAAAATGGCCTGTCCAGGACGCAATTTTCAACATAGACTTAGCAGAATGTAGATCGTTGTATTATTATAGCTCCAACATATTCCGCAGTGCTGCACAGATTCTACACTGACCCCTGTCCCCACTGGGGTTTACAAACTTGTTTTTGGAAGGGTGATAAGAAACCCACACACGAACTCTAGGATCAGGACTGTTCAGTTTTCCCTCCACGCACAGTGATCTCTGTCATGTCACAAAGCATGCCCACTATATTCTTCCATATAAATCTGTGTGAAATGTTCTGATTGAGGTTTCTTAAAGGGGTTGTCCAGGGACTGATAATTTACTTAACTGCCTTGCGTTCTTTCAGCTGACAACCCCCAGGTCATGTGATAATAAGATCAGTTGAGGAGGGGGTGGAGCAACCCCAGAGAGTGACAGTCGCTCCGGATCAATAAACCCGGGGCAGGTAAATAAATTACCAGTACCTGGATAACCCATTTAAGTGTCTGCACAAAACAAAATCTCTGTAAGGGATGAGCAGGAGACAGACAGTTTAGCTTCCCCTCCATCTCCTTGCACAGTGACTTCTGATGTGACACAGAGCATGCCCACTATACTCTCCCATAGACATCCAGAAGACATTTCTGAACCCTACACTTTTATGCCCATGTGTTTCCCTTGAAGCCAAATCCTTGAAGGAGATAAGCCGAAGACATTTCAACTTCTTCCCCATCGGCCTGCATAATGAACTCTGTACATGTCAAAGAGCATGCTCACTATACTCTCCTATGCAAGTTGATGAGACATTACTTGCCCTGGTTTCCACATGTCTTATGGGAAACTAAATCTTTTGAGGAGCTCAGGGGGAGGAGAAAGTTCCGCTCCTTCGCCCTATGATGTGGCCTCTGCACATATCACAGAGCATGCCCACTATACTCTCCCCATGGAAGTCAATTAGACATTGTTTTTCCTATATTATCTGCAAGTAACAAAGCAAAATCTCTGAAGGAGATGAGATGAAGACATTTTGGCTCAACTTATATCTCCCTCTGTACATATGACAGAGCATGCTCACTATACACGTTAATGAAATATTTGATGGCCTTGTTTATACAAGTCCCATATAGCTCCTGTAAAACTAAAGTCACAGAGCACACCCACTACTCTCTTCTATAGAGTCCATTAGAACGTTATAACCTCACTCTCTCTCGTATTCAGTTGCATGCTACTTCTGCAACATGGCGCCTACATCTACACTCATGTATCCAAAATAGGTATGACGGTAAAAATTATCTGAGTGTATAGGCTTCATCTATAAGTTGTACAGGATAGTGACCAGCAGGGGGTGAAGAACACCACTGAGGATGATGAGGAACAGAGACATGAACACACTGGTGAAGGATAACTGCAGATCCTCACCGCACAACATGGTGGTCACCAAGGACTGAAAGACTGCAGAGCCTGGGCCACCACCGAACGGACTGCTCTAGATCACAGATAGCGAAAAAAAAGCTACAGATACATATAAGTACATAAAATTCTCCAAATCCCCCCATATCCGTACAGTAGTGAGGGAGATCTGCACTCGCCAACAGGAAGCGCGTCGTCCCGAGACCGAATGTCATGTAATTTTCCGCTCAAAATGAGTTACGTAGTTTCTTGATCGATCCAGTTGATCCTAATTGTACAATGTAAATGAGATAAACAAGATAATGGCTGAGACAAGGAAGCGGCGGCGGGGGGGACGTGGGGGGGGGGCATTTTATTTACTGTGCTTCCTAAGCCCATCCAATTTCATTACAGTGGAGGATATCTTATCAGTCAGGCTGCAGAAGGCTACAAGCGCACACCAGGGGCCGGACTACACGACGTGCATGGACAAAGCTGCTGCCGAGCCAAGAACACAACATGACATGAGGAATGAGGCGAGGAGCGGCGGCAACGAATCTAGGAGAAGGGATGAGGAACTGACTGAGAGTGACTACAGTAAGATACTACATATATGTCCGCACTTCAAGGAACACTACAGCGGAGTCCTTCACCAACTCGGCATTATATAAATAAAGCTGTTTAATACAGGATTGGTCATCGGTATCAGATCGGTCGGGGTCTAACACCCAGACCATATACAAGCTGTGTACAAGTGAAGTGAATGGGAGCAGTTGCAGTTTTCCAGCACCACCAATACAGTATATGGCTCTGTGCACTGTATACAGTTTCTGGCTCCATACACTGTAGTGGTGAAAGAGGGGAAAGGCAGATTTCACATCAGAACGCCAAAAAAAAAAAACAAGTTTCCTACACAATCTGGCCACTTATTAGCCCCATCCATCTGGATCTAAATAGCTAGGAAATGTTGCGGTATAAAGTCAAAGCTCTACTTCGTCTTTCTGCAGCAGGATGCTGAGGGCATGGAAAATGAAGAGGAACCTGAGTCAGAAGTTCACCTTAAATTCCTCCTAATGTTCAACTGTGTGAACAGTCCCTTATAAAGGATAGAAAATTGGAAATCCATGCAAGGTCAGATCCATGATTCTATAATGGGGGCGTGTCATGGTTCCATTATTTTGTCCATCATTGATAAATTTTTCGGTCAATAATTTTTCAGGAAATCTGCAATGGAGGCTCCTAATGGAAACTACAAGACAGATGTGAACATAGCCTAAGGCTAGCTCACACAATGGAATATGGAGAGGGATTTCAGGTCTTCTGCTTCAGATTCATATCCAGATATGAGCCCTTTGAAACCAACGGTGGAAAGACACAAAGTTGAGCTTTGACTTTCTGCCGCGGCAAGGCTCACTGGTCCTCGATACAGCGGAAATAATCGTGTGCCCTGCTCAATGGATTCTGTGGCCAAAATTAACCACACAATCCATGATACGATGAAGTAGGTTGTGTCTCTTTTCAGTGTCCTGAATAAACAGTGGGAAGAACATGCAAATCTGCCTTCCATGATGTAATTAGGAAGACAGTTGCTGCCTCAGTGTTGCAAACCAATAGAGGGCGCTCACTGGAATGTGCAAGCCTGTCTTAAGACAGGATTCCAGTGAAATAACCCAATAATGGCTGCTCCCTTTAGCCTCATGCCCGACCTTCCAAGAGGCCTTTGTTTAGCAATGACGCTGGGAATATTACCAGGTATAGTCTCTCAATTGAGGACAGCTGTTTCGATCTGGTTGGATCTCTTCAGCCCGATGTAGAGAGGACTATAACCTGGTATAGGTGAGAGGCTTAGACAGGGTTCGGGGGATATTGTCACTCCTTAGTGAGAGACCACCATATAGGTGTGTGGAGACTTGTTAAGCCTTTAGCACTCCACTTTGCAAGGAACTATGGGAAGAATATGCAAATCTGCCGTCCATGATGTAATTAGGAAGACAGTTGGTGGTCTCTCCCTAAGGAGTGACAATATCCCCCGAACCCTGAATAAACTGGCGACTATTGCTGTGTTCCATGGAAACCAATGAAATTTCGGACTCCTTCCGGATGGGAGGCAAGCGCTAATGTGAACCGGCCCATAGTCTATGGGGTCCGTGCGCTTTAACTGCACAGCGCTCCTCCTAAACACTCTCCTGCTACTCGTGGACTTGGTGACTCTCCTTTAGTTGAATGGTGGGTTCCCCTTAAACGAGCATTTTTTCCCATAGACTATAATGGGATTCGATATACGATCGAGTAGTCTAATATTGAGGCTCTACTCGAAACGAATATCGAATCTTGAATGTTTCACTACTCGCTCATCTCTAAACAGCACAGATAACAGGTATAAACCTGCAAAATAAATCACAATCATCCAAATAACCAGACTTCAAGATTGGTCTTGGAAAATTTGTATTATCAAGACCAGAGGAATTGTGAGGATGTAATAATAGAAGCTGCAGCCTCATCCTCCATTGTACGCGGCCGGGACGTCTCCGGAACATTAAGTGAATGTATCTTTAATTAGTAGGTGGAGGAGGAAGGAAAAGACAAAGATACAAGAGATCAATGAAGCAAAAGGAAAGAAACCAAACCAAATGAGGCCAACACTACATCACCTCTGCCGGGGACTCGGCCTCTAATTAAACTAATGATTCATGGCCTCCGAGCACGACAAACACATGGCCGAGGCTCACACTGATGACATCATTAACATCTGGACACAGCACATGTGTACACACAGCACATATGTATATCTCCAGTACTATGTAATAGGAAAGAGACAATAGGAAAACTAAATTTTGGAAGAGGAAGCTAACCCTACATATTCAGATTACACGTACAGAGAGAAAAACGAGGCAATTACAAAAATAACCGAAACCGACCGCCAATCCATAGGAGGTAGTATTATAGTAGTTATATTCTTGTACATAGGAGCAGTATTATAGTAGTTATATTCTTGTACATAGGAGCAGTATTATAGTAGTTATATTCTTGTACATAGGAGGTAGTATTATAGTAGTTATATTCTTGTACATAGGAGCAGTATTATAGTAGTTATATTCTTGTACATAGGAGTAGTATTATAGTAGTTATATTCTTGTACATAGGAGTAGTATTATAGTAGTTATATTCTTGTACATACGAGGTAGTATTATAGTAGTTATATTCTTGTACATAGGAGTAGTATTATAGTAGTTATATTCTTGTACATAGGAGTAGTATTATAGTAGTTATATTCTTGTACATAGGAGTAGTATTATAGTAGTTATATTCTTGTACATAGTAGTATTATAGTAGTTATATTCTTGTACATAGGAGTAGTATTATAGTAGTTATATTCTTGTACATAGGAGGTAGTATTATAGTAGTTATATTCTTGTACATAGGATTAGTATTATAGTAGTTATATTCTTGTACATAGGAGTAGTATTATAGTAGTTATATTCTTGTACATAGGAGCAGTATTATAGTAGTTATATTCTTGTACATAGAAGGTAGCATTATAGTAGTTATATTCTTGTACATAGGAGTAGTATTATAGTAGTTATATTCTTGTACATAGCAGCAGTATTATAGTAGTTATATTCTTGTACATAGGGGGCAGTATTATAGTAGTTATATTCTTGTACATAGGAGTAGTATTATAGTAGTTATATTCTTGTACATAGGAGATAGTATTATAGTAGTTATATTCTTGTACATAGCAGCAGTATTATAGTAGTTATATTCTTGTACATAGGAGTAGTATTATAATAGTTATATTCTTGTACATAGGAGGTAGTATTATAGTAGTTATATTCTTGTACATAGGAGCAGTATTATAGTAGTTATATTCTTGTACATAGCAGTATTATAGTAATTATATTCTTGTACATAGGAGTAGTATTATAGTAGTTATAGTCTTGTACATAGGAGTAGTATTATAATAGTTATATTCTTGTACATAGGAGGTAGTATTATAGTAGTTATATTCTTGTACATAGGAGTAGTATTATAGTAGTTATACTCTTGTACATAGGAGGTAGTATTATAGTAGTTATATTCTTGTACATAGGAGTAGTATTATAGTAGTTATATTCTCGTACATAGGAGCAGTATTATAGAAGTTATATTCTTGTACATAGGAGCAGTATTATAGTAGTTATATTCTTGTACATAGGAGTAGTATTATAGTAGTTATATTCTTGTACATAGGAGTAGTATTATAATAGTTATATTCTTGTACATAGGAGGTAGTATTATAGTAGTTATATTCTTGTACATAGGAGCAGTATTATAGTAGTTATATTCTTGTACATAGCAGTATTATAGTAATTATATTCTTGTACATAGGAGTAGTATTATAGTAGTTATATTCTTGTACATAGGAGGTAGTATTATAGTAGTTATATTCTTGTACATAGGAGTAGTATTATAGTAGTTATATTCTCGTACATAGGAGCAGTATTATAGTAGTTATATTCTTGTACATAGGAGCAGTATTATAGTAGTTATATTCTTGTACATAGGAGTAGTATTATAGTAGTTATATTCTTGTACATAGGAGGTAGTATTATAGTAGTTATATTCTTGTACATAGGAGTAGTATTATAGTAGTTATATTCTCGTACATAGGAGCAGTATTATAGTAGTTATATTCTTGTACATAGGAGCAGTATTATAGTAGTTATATTCTTGTACATAGGAGTAGTATTATAGTAGTTATATTCTTGTACATAGGAGTAGTATTATAATAGTTATATTCTTGTACATAGGAGGTAGTATTATAGTAGTTATATTCTTGTACATAGGAGTAGTATTATAGTAGTTATATTCTTGTACATAGGAGCAGTATTATAGTAGTTATATTCTTGTACATAGGAGTAGTATTATAGTAGTTATATTCTTGTACATAGGAGTAGTATTATAATAGTTATATTCTTGTACATAGGAGGTAGTATTATAGTAGTTATATTCTTGTACATAGGAGCAGTATTATAGTAGTTATATTCTTATACATAGGAGGTAGTATTATAGTAGTTATATTCTTATACATAGGAGGTAGTATTATAGCAGTTATATTCTTGTACATAGAGGGCAGTATTATAGTAGTTATATTCTTGTACATAGGAGTAGTATTATAGTAGTTATATTCTTGTACATAGGAGGTAGTATTATAGTAGTTATATTCTTGTACATAGGAGTAGTATTATAGTAGTTATATTCTTGTATATAGGAGCAGTATTATAGTAGTTATATTCTTGTACATAGGAGGTAGTATTACAGTAGTTATATTCTTGTACATAGGAGCAATATTATAGTAGTTATATTCTTGTACATAGGAGTAGTATTATAGTAGTTATATTTTTGTACATTTGAGGTAGTATTATAGTAGTTATATTCTTGTACATAGGAGGTAGTATTATAGTAGTTATATTCTTGTACATAGGAGTAGTATTATAGTAGTTATATTCTTGTACATAGCAGCAGTATTATAGTAGTTATATTCTTGTACATAGCAGTATTATATTAGTTATATATCAGGCTAGACGCTACAGCGATGCCTCTGGTCTGTGCCAGTCACTACACTGGCTGCCTATTCATTATAGAATAAAATATAAAGTTATTTACTCTCATCCACAAGGCTCTCCATAAAGCCGCACCTCCCTACATTTCTTCCCTCATCTCTGTCTACCGCCCAACCCGTGTTCTCCGCTCACTCAATGATCTAACACTTACATCCTCTATTATCAGAACCTCCCACGCTCGTATACAAGACTTCTCCCGAGCTGCACCACTTCTCTGGAATGCTCTACCCCGGACAATCAGATTAACTCCCAACTTCTACAGTTTCAAACGCAAACTAAAGACGCATCTTTTCAGACAAGCCTATCACAATTCCTAATGCACAAAATTGTCTGAACACTGTATAAGCAATGCCGCCCCTGCTACCTCTTGTGTCACCCCCTCTACCTCATAGATTGTAAGCTCTTTTGAGCAGGGCCCTCAGTCCCATTGTGTGAAATGACGTTCTTTGTTATGTATGTCTGTATCTGAACCCTATAAATTGTACAGTGCTGCGGAATATGTTGGCGCTATATAAATAAAATGTATTATTATTATTATATTCTTGTACATAGGAGCAGTATTATAATAGTTATATTCTTGTACATAGGAGCAGTATTATAGTAGTTATATTCTTGTACATAGGAGTAGTATTATAGTAGTTATATTCTTGTACATAGGAGTAGTATTATAATAGTTATATTATTGTACATAGGAGGTAGTATTATAGTAGTTATATTCTTGTACATAGGAGTAGTATTATAGTAGTTATATTCTTGTACATAGAAGTAGTATTATAGTAGTTATATTCTTGTACATAGGAGGCAGTATTATAGTAGTTATATTCTTGTACATAGGAGGCAGTATTATAGTAGTTATATTCTTGTACATAGGAGTAGTATTACAGTAGTTATATTCTTGTACATAGGAGGCAGTATTATAGTAGTTATATTCTTGTACATAGGAGGTAGTATTACAGTAGTTATATTCTTGTACATAGGAGCAGTATTATAGTAGTTATATTCTTGTACATAGGAGTAGTATTATAGTAGTTATATTCTTGTACATAGGAGTAGTATTATAATAGTTATATTCTTGTACATAGGAGGTAGTATTATAGTAGTTATATTCTTGTACATAGGAGCAGTATTATAGTAGTTATATTCTTATACATAGGAGGTAGTATTATAGTAGTTATATTCTTATACATAGGAGGTAGTATTATAGCAGTTATATTCTTGTACATAGAGGGCAGTATTATAGTAGTTATATTCTTGTACATAGGAGCAGTATTATAGTAGTTATATTCTTATACATAGGAGGTAGTATTATAGTAGTTATATTCTTATACATAGGAGTAGTATTATAGTAGTTATATTCTTGTACATAGGAGGTAGTATTATAGTAGTTATATTCTTGTACATAGGAGTAGTATTATAGTAGTTATATTCTTGTATATAGGAGCAGTATTATAGTAGTTATATTCTTGTACATAGGAGGTAGTATTACAGTAGTTATATTCTTGTACATAGGAGCAGTATTATAGTAGTTATATTCTTGTACATAAAGAGCAGTATTATAGTAGTTATATTCTTGTACATAGGAGTAGTATTATAGTAGTTATATTCTTGTACATTTGAGGTAGTATTATTGTAGTTATATTCTTGTACATAGGAGGTAGTATTATAGTAGTTATATTCTTGTACATAGGAGTAGTATTATAGTAGTTATATTCTTGTACATAGCAGCAGTATTATAGTAGTTATATTCTTGTACATAGCAGTATTATATTAGTTATATATCAGGCTAGACGCTACAGCGATGCCTCTGGTCTGTGCCAGTCACTACACTGGCTGCCTATTCATTATAGAATAAAATATAAAGTTATTTACTCTCATCCACAAGGCTCTCCATAAAGCCGCACCTCCCTACATTTCTTCCCTCATCTCTGTCTACCGCCCAACCCGTGTTCTCCGCTCACTCAATGATCTAACACTTACATCCTCTATTATCAGAACCTCCCACGCTCGTATACAAGACTTCTCCCGAGCTGCACCACTTCTCTGGAATGCTCTACCCCGGACAATCAGATTAACTCCCAACTTCTACAGTTTCAAACGCAAACTAAAGACGCATCTTTTCAGACAAGCCTATCACAATTCCTAATGCACAAAATTGTCTGAACACTGTATAAGCAATGCCACCCCTGCTACCTCTTGTGTCACCCCCTCTACCTCATAGATTGTAAGCTCTTTTGAGCAGGGCCCTCAGTCCCATTGTGTGAAATGACGTTCTTTGTTATGTATGTCTGTATCTGAACCCTATAAATTGTACAGTGCTGCGGAATATGTTGGCGCTATATAAATAAAATGTATTATTATTATTATATTCTTGTACATAGGAGCAGTATTATAATAGTTATATTCTTGTACATAGGAGCAGTATTATAGTAGTTATATTCTTGTACATAGGAGCAGTATTATAGTAGTTATATTCTTGTACATAGAAGTAGTATTATAGTAGTTATATTCTTGTACATAGGAGTAGTATTATAGTAGTTATATTCTTGTACATAGGGGGTAGTATTATAGTAGTTATATTCTTGTACATAGAAGTAGTATTATAGTAGTTATATTCTTGTACATAGGAGTAGTATTATAGTAGTTATATTCTTGTACATAGGAGGCAGTATTATAGTAGTTATATTCTTGTACATAGGAGGTAGTATTACAGTAGTTATATTCTTGTACATAGGAGCAGTATTATAGTAGTTATATTCTTGTACATAGGAGGTAGTATTACAGTAGTTATATTCTTGTACATAGGAGCAGTATTATAGTAGTTATATTCTTGTACATAGGAGCAGTATTATAGTAGTTATATTCTTGTACATAGGAGCAGTATTATAGTAGTTATATTCTTGTACATAGGAGCAGTATTATAGTAGTTATATTCTTGTACATAGGAGGTAGTATTATAGTAGTTATATTCTTGTACATAGGAGTAGTATTATAGTAGTTATATTCTTGTACATAGGAGGTAGTATTATAGTAGTTATATTCTTGTATATAGGAGCAGTATTATAGTAGTTATATTCTTGTACATAGGAGTAGTATTATAGTAGTTATATTCTTGTACATAGGAGTAGTATTATAGTAGTTATATTCTTGTACATAGGAGCAGTATTATAGTAGTTATATTCTTGTACATAGGAGCAGTATTATAGTAGTTATACCAGTCTATGTGTATGGTTGATGTTATTATCTGCAGGGTTTTGCTCCCTCCTCCTGTACATATTATCCTGATCACCTCTACAGCTTATTACCAGGCACACTGGAAGAAATATTAACTAAAGCAATGTCCTTATGTTCATAACTACAATTAGAGGGACATTAAATATATTTTTTTCTATAGAAGTCATGAATAATTCATGTTTGTAGAATAACGTCTGAACGCATCTTGACACCTCGCCTCGTGCCGATTCTGCAGAGATAAGGTGCATTTAGCCGGCGATTAATAATCTCTTTTTTTGTGTTCCTCCCGTTTGTTGCTCTTGATTAAATGTGATTTTGAATAACATCTTTAATAAAACGTCGCCACAAAAACCGCTGCGGGAAATCACGGCGTACGACTGATAAAGAGAGGTTGCTATTTCTATCCAAGGATAACAAAGGAACACATTGCTTTTGACTCTCCCAGGCTTCTGTCACTTTCCAGTGGATTCAAGTACAGCGAGTCATCAATTGCCAGACAAACCGGGGAAAGAGACATTATTTATTAGGACAAGTCTGACAAGGCATTTATCCGCTATTTTCTAACAATGCACATATCAAACATTCTTGATGAGTGCGGGGAAAACCGAACAAGAAAATAGAGAGCTTTGTCATTCTAAGTAGCAAACTAATCAATTACATTCATACTAACTGGATAGAAGTGGGGGGGAGGGGGCAATCCACCATAGTCTGATGGTATCCTGATCTACTCGGATAGAAGACACTTCTAGGATGACTTAACTATCTTACATTGTGTTATCACGTTTGAAATAAAGTAAATTTTGTAAGTTACTTAGAGAGTCATCCAGAGCTGCGCTCAAAACTCTGCCGGCAGTCTATTGGAATCTATGAACTCTGTATGGACAGGCGTCCCCATGTCTAAATCATATTTTTTTGTACAAAGGTGATGTTTTTAATTTTGCACATTTAAAAAAAAAAAAAGCCTAAAAATGTTGCAGTTCCAACTCTTGCCACTAAGCCTAAGGCAGGGTTCACACTAGCGTCGGTGTCCGACAGCTAGTGTCCGATGCTAATGTCCGCACAAAATCTGTGGTATCACCTATTCAGACGGTGTAATATCTAAATATACAAAGTACTGATAAGTGAGCCACTGCCACAAAGACGCCCCATACAGAAAATAGGAAGTGGCCTGCTATTATTTGGCTTAGTGGTCAGAGTCAGAACTGCAGTATTTTTTTAGACTAACACCAGATAAACTGAACGTAGTTCTAAACTGTATGACCAGCCTTATCCTCAGGATAGGCCATATAGATCTAATCGGTCCAATCAGTTTTGGGGTACATCTGCTCCCCATACTATACAGTACACAGAGCCAGAAGAAGGTTTCGCATTCTTTATAGTGGCTAAATACTTTTTTAGCAGGTTTTCGCCCATTGACTTCAATGGTAGCTTATGGGTTGAGGATAGGCTATAAATAAAAAAAATAATTCTGGACAACCCCTTGGAGTGTGTCCGAAAATAGAGTGGGGGGGGGGATATGCAAATTTGATACAATTTAAAAAAAAATTTCTACTAGAAGGTGCCTGATTTTTTTTTCTTAATATTCCGGATAGGACTAGAAAAATACACAGAATTTAAGGGGATGGTCCGGATTGGAAAACCAATTCTCCAATGCTCTAAGTGGAAAATTACATTCATGGGGTTTCCCAGGAAAATGAAAAAAAGCAGGGGGGGAGGAAGAAATAGAGATATTCCCCCTCACCCCAATGCTGTGGTACGAACCAGAAAATAGAATTAAAAAAAATAGAAAAAAATTTGAAAAAAAAAGGTGATCAGTAAAATGTTAAAATTGGTGAGCCATTTCTTTAAATTTACAAATGAACTCCTAAACTTAGCAGTCAGGGGGGACGTTGCTGATAAAGTTCGGCATTGTCATGCACTGCGTGTCCCTGAACTGACAAGGGAAAAAAAAAAACTTTATCAAATTAATTAGCTGGAAAAAAAAAAAAAAAAAAAACACAACACACAAACTTCCCCTCGATAGGTCAATCCAATCTCCCCTTTTAATCATCAATAATAATGGTCTTTTAAGTTGGCGAGATAAGCGGAGCGGCTTTATCACCGCGGCCGGGACATAATTAAGCCAAGAGTCGCTGCCTGATACAATCAATAAGATAAAACGCACTCAGGAATTGATTCGTACCAGTGGCATGTAAGGAAACCGCCGCCTACTGCAACAAGTAGCGGCTCGTGCCTGCTCGGAACGGACCGTCCCGGACCCCCTGCTATAGGACAAGCCACAGGCACAGAGACATTCATTCCAAACAATGTAACAAAAAGAATCAATAGAACATGCGGAAGTCTAGTAAGAGCCATTTATTAACTCCGCGAGGACAGGAAGACGAATGTGTGAGAGGGTCCAATGGGGGGGCGAGAAGGGGGTAATGGCAGGAAGACGGAGAAATATAGACAGAAAGCGGGAGGGAGGGGCATAGGGAGGATGAAGGGGGCAAAGAAGACTTAGGCTACATGCATGGGGCCTGGTCGTGATTGAACACATGGATGATATCGGTACGCGGCCTGAACCTTAGCGGCATCATTGATTGTTCTCAGTGGGCTGCAAAACAGACAGATGTAGGAGCGGTCCTGGGTTTTGCACTGGGACCACTGGCCCAAACTTAGCCATATAAATGGATAGGTCAGTGTAAAAAACAATGTTAAAAACACAGTTGGCACATTAACAAGGCACAAACCCATGTGCACGTAGAATAATGGGGCAAAAGAAGATCAACGATCAGGAGGGGGGATCAATGGAAGAAAAAAATGACAAAGAAAGGAATAATGGGGCGGCAGGAACGGGATAAGATAGTAAAAAGAAAAACTGAAATGTAAGAAGAGGAAAAGACAAAAATCAGGGGAGAAATGATAAACCTAATGAAAGAGGGAGAAAGTGATGGGATGGGACAAGTCCAAGAGGGGTCTTATGGGAAAAATATTACAGCTTACGGAGTAGATTTTGGTACAGACAAGATTCAGGGTTTATAGTTATTGCCAGATTTGGAGTCAGGAAGGATTTTTGTTCCCCCTGAGAAGGGTCAATTGTAACCAGCCACAGGGTCATGCTTTGCCTTCCTTTGGATCAACACTGTAGGGTTATAGGTTGGACTTGATGCGTCTTCATCCAACCGCATCTACTGTGATACTATGGAAAAATAGAAAGGAAACGGATAAAAGTCAAGGAAAGTGGAAGGAACGTAAAGAAAAGGAAAAAGAGAAGAAGGGAAAAGGAGGACAGAGGAAGGAAAGGGAAAGGTAACAAGATGGCGAAAGGGAAGAGAAAGGACAAAGAAAGGGAAGAAGAAGAAGGGACGGGATAAAGAAAAGGGAAAGAATAGGAGAAAATGTAGAAGACACAATACAAGGAGGAAGAAGGGACATGAAAGGAACATAAAAGGGAGATAGATAAAGATAAGGGGAGAGAAAACAGAGAGGAAAATATAAAGGAGGGGAATCGATAACTCCAAAATGAGAAAGGCCAAGTATAGGGGGAAAATGGTAGAAGGAGGGAAAGGGAGAAAGGCCAAGTATAGGGGAAAATGGTAGAAGGAGGGAAAGGGAGAAAGGCCAAGTATAGAGGAAAATGGTAGAAGGAGGGAAAGGGAGAAAGGCCAAGTATAGAGGAAAATGGTAGAAGGAGGGAAAGGCAGAAAGGCCAAGTATAGGGGAAAAGGGTAAGGGGAGAGAAAGGGAGAAAGGCCAAGTATAGGGGAAAAGGATAGAAGGAGGGAAAGGGAGAAAGGCCAAGTATAGGGGAAAAGGATAGAGGGAAAGGGAGAAAGGCCAAGTATAGGGGAAAAGGATAGAGGGAAAGGGAGAAAGGCCAAGTATAGGGGAAAAGGGTAGAAGGAGGGAAAGGGAGAAAGGCCAAGTATAGGGGAAAAGGATAGAAGGAGGGAAAGGGAGAAAGGCTAAGTATAGGGGAAAAGGATAGAGGGAAAGGGAGAAAGGCCAAGTATAGGGGAAAAGGGTAGAGGGAGGGAAAGGGAGAAAGACCAAGTATAGGGGAAAAGGATAGAGGGAAAGGGAGAAAGGCCAAGTATAGGGGAAAAGGGTAGAAGGAGGGAAAGGGAGAAAGGCCAAGTATAGGGGAAAAGGATAGAGGGAAAGGGAGAAAGGCCAAGTATAGGGGAAAAGGGTAGAAGGAGGGAAAGGGAGAAAGGCCAAGTATAGGGGAAGGGGATAAAGGGAAAGGTAGAAAGGCCAAGTATAGGGGAAAAGGATAGAAGGAAAGGGAGAAAGGCCAAGTATAGGGGAAAAGGGTAGAGGGAGGGAAAGGGAGAAAGGTCAAGTATAGGGGAAAATGGTAGAAGGAGGGAAAGGGAGAAAGGCCAAGTATAGGGGAAAAGGGTAGAGGGAGGGAAAGGGAGAAAGGTCAAGTATAGGGGAAAATGGTAGAAGGAGGGAAAGGGAGAAAGGCCAAGTATAGGGGAAAAGGGTAGGGGGAGGGAAAGGGAGAAGGGCCAAGTGTAAGGGAAAAGGGTAGAAGGAGGGAAAGGGAGAAAGGCTAGAGATAGAGAAAAGGGAAAGGTTACATGTGGGGAAAAGACCATAAAGAGGGCAAGGAGACAGGGAAAGGAAAATAATATGGTCAGGTATAGGGGAAAGTGAAAAGGATATGAAAAAGAGAACAGCCAAGTTTAGGGGAAAGAGTAGGGGGATAGGAAAAGGGGGAGGGAAAAAGATAATGATTGGAAGTAGGGAAAAGAGAAAGGCTACAGAAAAAGGAAAGGATATGAATAGGGTAAGGGGAAAAGGAGAATGACTGGAAGTAGAGAAATGAGGAAGGCTAGGGATAGGAAAAGGGGAAGACTACAGATAGGGAAAGGGGACGGCTAGAGAATAGAGAGCGGCTTGGTATAAGGAAGAATAATAATAATAAATAATAAATTTATTTCTAGAATAATGGTTAGGAATAGGAAAAAAGAAAGGCTAGATGTATATGCAGCCTGTAAACACAGATTACCCCTCCCCCATGGCAGCGATCTCCACAATCAGAGATCAGGGATCGACCACTTCCTGCGCTCAGTTACATGTAAATGATTTGCGCACCTTCTAAGAATACTCTAAACCTGATACATTATCAGGGACTGACAACATGAACCCAAACCAGCACCTGATAAACCTTTGTTTTCACCGTGTTGTGGGTGAACAAAATGGTATCAGGCAGGCAGGAGCAGAATCGGCGCGTCTACCTTACAATACCTTCTACAGCGCGGAGGACAAATTACCGAAATCAACACAGCGGTTCTCTGCTCACAATTAGAAGTTTGCAAGGCGGTAATTTCTTTAATTATCCTTTCTGTGACTGCACTTAAAAGCCCCATGAAAAACAGATTTCTTGGACTAATCATAACATTTGTTTGTGGTTGAAGCAACGACACGTGAAGAAGGTTACACTACCCCAAGGAAGGTATCTGAACCCCGCTGCAAGGCAAGGAAGCCAAGACGACTCGCCGTACAAAATAAGATACACCATCAATAGGGAAAGTTTTGGGGTTCTCTTGGTTACTCAAGGCATATGCCAAATATTACTGAAACACGCGCTACCCCACTTACAAGAGAAACGGAGGTGAAACCAAGGAAAATGGCAAGAGGTACTGATAATCGACGTCAGGGTATACGGCCATGTCTTCATGAATCTCCACCTGTATGCAGTCAGGTGACTATGGATGGTGGTCATAGATGTGAGACTACCGCGTGGCAGAAATCTATGGCAAACCATGCGGTTATGTACTAAGTGTCTCAAGTGCGAAAAATCATCGGAGTGCCACTAAACCAACTTATGAACTATGGGAATCCAATCATGGTGGGCCTGAGAACGGGGTACGGTCACCATTGTTTCTTCTTGATAGGAGATAGCTAAGCACTGCACTCGGCAATGCACACTCGCGAGTTGAAACTCCATACACAGGGCGGATGGGTTACTGTTCTTCAAATCTGTCAGACCCGAAATAATCAGCAACTTAAAGGGATTCTATCATTAAAATGCTATTTTTTCTCACTAACACGTTGGAATAGCCTGAAGGAAGGCTATTCTTCTCCTATCTTTAGATTTCTTCTCTGCGCCGCCGTTCGGCAGAAATCCGGGTTTTCTTCGGTATGCAAATGAGTTCTCTCGCAGCACTGGGGGCGGTCCCAATGCTGCGAGAGAACTCTCCAGCGCCGCCTCCATCTTCTTCAGGAATGACCCCTCTTCTTCTGAAGCTGGGTTCAAACCTCTACGCGCAGTCGGCAATGCCATCGGGCCTTGGACAGAGCCGACTGCACATGGCCATGGTCATTTTTTTGTGGCTGTTTACATAGTAAGCTGGGCAAGTGCAGTCGGCTCTGCCCGTGGTCTAGAAGTTTGAAGCCAGCACTGGAAAAATATACGGAGATAGGCCATTCCAGACGAAGATGGAGGCGGCGCTGGAGATTTCTCTCGCAGCCTTGGGGACGCCCCCAGTGCTGCAAGAGAACTCATTTGCATACCGACGAAAACCGGATTATATACCGAATGGCGGCACGGAGAAGACATCTAAAGGTAGGAAAAGAATAGCCTCTTAAGACTATTCCTACGTGTTAGAGACAAAAAAAAGTGACTTTTATTGATAGGATCCCTTTAACTTGCTTTGATGACACAATCCCTTTAACACGTTGTCATCAATCTCTATTCATCTCATAGTAAAAGTTATAGTAACATAATAATTACTGATCCTTTAACCTCCAGAACAAGAGGCTCAGGACCCCCCTCTAGTGATCGTTGGGTCTCCCAATAATCATATATCTAGGTCGTTCTCCTGCGATAAATTCTAAGTCGAAAAGTTCTTTGCAACATTGTCTCACCGCACTTCCAGTCTATTTCCTATGTTCCGGTCCCTCCCTCGGTCGTATTCCTTTCTTGGGCTTCCAAAAACGTTCAGAACTCCAACCCTAAACGTTTTACAAGATTTGTCCGGAACGAATCACAAAAGATTCCAATTTGCTCCGATACCTGTACAATAAAAATCAAGAAAAACCTTCCCCTGCTTTGATACGTCCGCAACGCTCTCTACCGTATACTACCAAATCCCGATCTCACAAGGTGCATGCCCCATGACAACGTCTCTGCTCTCGTTCTGCCCTTTTCCCGATGCACACACCTGCACGCTATATCTCTTGTCCAATGCCGGGGCACGGCGTTCTCTTCCAGTTGAGCGGTAGAAAAAACACCTGCTATAATTACGTCCTTGGTAGGATAATTACCGCAAACTCCTTAAAATAACTTCCAAAAACAAAAGGCATTAGAGCTGAAACGCTCGCTTGATTCCTAGTTCTTTGCAGATGTAGAGCGAGTGGGGGGGAGGGGGGGAAACAAACATGGTAACTGTAGGCAGCAACGTTACAGTCGATGTAAATTGGTTTACAATATTCTAGAAAAAAAAAAAAAACTATATAAAGGAAGGCGCTTTGATAAGCGCACAAGTACGGCATTAGAAAATGCAAATTGGCTGCCTTTGGTTGGTGCATTGTTTCCTTCATGCACACAGCTCGCATTGCCACTGGTGTTTTTTCGAATCCTGTTGGCTCACTTATCTCTATTTCACAGCGAGAAATATTACAAGCTGTTTCCGTGTGTTCCGAACGAGCGCAAGCTGTCTCTATGCAAATAAGAACCAAAGCAAAACAAGATTTCTCCTTCATCTATGACATAATATTGAAAAAATTTTAATACGCCGTCCTGTATCTGAAAGGAACAGCCGCGGAGACGGATGCAGTGAGACGGCTTGATGGTGTCTGGAGGAGAACGCCACTTGAAGGTTCACAGGGAAGACGGGGAGTGCGCCTTGTTGGCCGGAGATGAAGGATGACTGATTCATGTGTGTATATACATATATGCTATACACACACACACACACACACTACATAGACACATAGTTATACGTGTATATTACATTCTACCGCCATATCTATCCACTACTGAACCAGTCTATGGGACACCACATCTGTACCCGGGGAAAGAGCAGAAAGCTGATCTATAGCATAGGCCTTCTATTTGGAGTATTATAGTAGTTATATTCTTGTACATAGGAGCAGTATTATAGTAGTTATATTCCTGTACATAGGAGTAGTATTATAGTAGTTATATTCTTGTACATAGGAGGTAGTATTATAGAAGTGATATTCTTGTACCTAGTAGTATTATAGTAGTTATATTCTTGTACCTAGTAGTATTATAGTAGTTATATTCTTGTACATAGGAGCAGTATTATAGTAGTTATATTCTTGTACATAGGAGTAGTATTATAGTAGTTATATTCTTGTACATAGGAGGCAGTATTATAGTAGTTATATTCTTGTACATAGGAGCAGTATTATAGTAGTTATATTCTTGTACATAGGAGGTAGTATTATAGTAGTTATATTCTTGTACATAGGAGCAGTATTATAGTAGTTATATTCTTGTACATAGGAGGTAGTATTATAGTAGTTATATTCTTGTACATAGGAGGTAGTATTATAGTAGTTATATTCTTGTACATAGGAGTAGTATTATAGTAGTTATATTCTTGTACATAGGAGCAGTATTATAGTAGTTATATTCTTGTACATAGGAGGTAGTATTATAGTAGTTATATTCTTGTACATAGGAGCAGTATTATAGTAGTTATATTCTTGTACATAGGAGGTAGTATTATAGTAGTTATATTCTTGTACATAGGAGTAGTATTATAGTAGTTATATTCTTGTACATAGGAGCAGTAGTGTAGTAGTTATATTCATGTACATAGGAGCAGTATTATAGTAGTTATATTCTTGTACATAGGAGGTAGTATTATAGAAGTGATATTCTTGTACCTAGTAGTATTATAGTAGTTATATTCTTGTACATAGGAGCGGTATTATAGAAGTTATGTTCTTGTACATAGGAGCAGTATTATAGTAGTTATATTCTTGTACATAGGAGCAGTATTATAGTAGTTATATTCTTGTACATAGGAGGTAATATTATACTGTAGTAGTTATATTCCTGTACATAGGAGCAGTATTATAGTAGTTATATTCTTGTACATAGGAGTAGTATTATAGTAGTTATATTCTTGTACATAGGAGGCAGTATTATAGTAGTTATATTCTTGTACATAGGAGCAGTATTATAGTAGTTATATTCTTGTACATAGGAGTAGTATTATAGTAGTTATATTCTTGTACATAGGAGGCAGTATTATAGTAGTTATATTCTTGTACATAGGAGGTAGTATTATAGTAGTTATATTCTTGTACATAGGAGGTAGTATTATAGTAGTTATATTCTTGTACATAGGAGGTAGTATTATAGTAGTTATATTCTTGTGCATAGGAGCAGTATTATAGTAGTTATATTCTTGTACATAGGAGCAGTATTATAGTAGTTATATTCTTGTACATAGGAGGTAGTATTATAGAAGTTATATTCTTGTACATAGGAGACAGTATTATAGTAGTTATATTCTTGTACATAGGAGCAGTATTATAGTAGTTATATTCTTGTACATAGGAGGTAGTATTATAGTAGTTATATTCTTGTACATAGGAGCAGTATTATAGTAGTTATATTCTTGTACATAGGAGGTAATATTATACTGTAGTAGTTATATTCTTGTACATAGGAGTAGTATTATAGTAGTTATATTCTTGTACATAGGAGTAGTATTATAGTAGTTATATTCTTGTACATAGGAGGCAGTATTATAGTAGTTATATTCTTGTACATAGGAGCAGTATTATAGTAGTTATATTCTTGTACATAGGAGGTAGTATTATAGTAGTTATATTCTTGTACATAGGAGGTAGTATTATAGTAGTTATATTCTTGTACATAGGAGGTAGTATTATAGTAGTTATATTCTTGTACATAGGGGGCAGTATTATAGTAGTTATATTCTTGTACATAGGAGGTAGTATTATAGTAGTTATATTCTTGTACATAGGAGGTAGTATTATAGTAGTTATATTCTTGTACATAGGAGCAGTATTATAGTAGTTATATTCTTGTACATAGGGGGCAGTATTATAGTAGTTATATTCTTGTACATAGGAGTAGTATTATAGTAGTTATATTCTTGTACATAGGAGTAGTATTATAGTAGTTATATTCTTGTACATAGGAGTAGTATTATAGTAGTTATATTCTTGTACATAGGAGTAGTATTATAGTAGTTATATTCTTGTACATAGGAGCAGTATTATAGTAGTTATATTCTTGTACATAGGAGTAGTATTATAGTAGTTATATTCTTGTACATAAGAGGTAGTATTATAGTAGTTATATTCTTGTGCATAGGAGTAGTATTATAGTAGTTATATTCTTGTACATAGGAGCAGTATTATAGTAGTTATATTCTTGTACATAGGAGTAGTATTATAGTAGTTATATTCTTGTGCACCATGGGTCAATAGGCTGCAGACATCTCCTGATCTCGCTCTCACACTCACTGTGACCACCATAACTATTACAGTTTAGTATAGAGCTGAGTGTCACATGCGGTATAGCAGACATAGTTGTTTGTTTCAATGGCATTACTTCAACACAAAGAAAAAAAACAAACACAATGTCGTCCCCATATGACATCTCCAATTCTGTTACATCAATTGAACCACAAATAACACTGATGTAAGTGTCTACCTACTGTAATTCTTGGAGGGGATATTCAACCATTCCTGTTATTGCTCGGCACGTTAATACCGCATATAGGATTCGCTAAATATATGGCTTTAATTAGCTGTTATCTGGCTGCTCATACACAAGCCCAGCTCCTGAAACTCTCCAGACTTCCCAGGCACACAGAGGATTTCCAATCTTTCCTTCAAGGGCGATGATGGACGGCGTATCTGCTACCGAATCATCTCCAAAATTTTTCAAAAACCGCGTTCCTGCAGGTACGGTGTCCTGGATAGATATTAATGCAGGCCGGGTTTTATGCATTTGCTCCCTATAACAATTTATCCTTTAGCGACAGGCAGTCAGTGACCTTTCGGGGGGCTGCGCTCTACACCAGTACATCGCTCGCTTCCTGGTAATGCGCCTCAACAAATGACAAGCGTCGCGCCGTATATCTCATGACTGCGCTCTCTGTAAATTTTAATTAGAAAGAATGCTTCACTGATTTAGATTTCTCCCTAGTATGCAATTACTGCCGAGGAACAACATAAATTAAAACCTAAAAAGAAATGCCTTCCCGTCTGCAGGATGTGCTCTCATCTTCTTCTTCTCTCCCCGCTCGCACCTTACATTCAGCTGTGCGGTCCCAGCCGCGGACAGGTGGTGCAAGGCAAACCTCGCCACGCAAGGTTCTCTTGACTTATCGCCATCGTCCTCGCGCTCGCCACCAATTCCAGAGCATCAGTGGGAATGGTGAGCGGCACCGGTATGAATGGAGAACTGGTCGGGCAACGCACTGGTGATCCATTCACATGGAGAAAGTAGGGGGACTATCGGTCCCCGGTTTCCTGATCGCGGAGCTCCCTAGAACTTAGTAGTAGTTTAGCCTATTGTCTCTATATGGGACACGCTTAGGCTAAGGTCGCGTGTTGTGCAAAAGAAGGATTTTAGCTTGTTGCCAAACTCAACTCCACAATGTAAAAAAAAAAAAAAAAAGTGTTCAAAAAAGAGTGTGTTTTTGAAAAACAATGTATGTTAAATTTACCCAATAAAATGGAGCCTTGACCATCCTACTAATATTATAAATATGAAAGTTTTGGGGTTTGGATGTTTGTTAGTTTGGATGTTTGTTCCTCAATCACGCAAAAACAGCTGAACGGATTTGCCTGAAATTTGCCACACACATAGATAGGAACCCCGATTAAAACATAGACTACTTTTTACCCCAGTAAAAGACGTCACTACACGATCGCAGTGAAGGAATTTAGGTTCACACAACACTAAAGGACCTGTGATGACATCATCACAGGTCCTTGAGCCATTCTAGGATAGGATCATGCTAGGCAGTGGGCGGAGCTATATAGGATGAAGCTGGATAGTGTGAAAGCTGAAGAAAATGGAGTCTCATGGAAGATCAGGAGACTACAGAACATGCAGACTGTGTGTGGGCAAGAGGAGTATATCTGGTGTAGAGTTTCAGTGAGTACGACAGGGAATGCGTTGTTCTGGCTCTGATGGGGGAGACCTTTGGCACATTTTAGCAACATCTGTTCAGCCCTTTGTAACACAGAAGCTGCTCAGACAGTCACATAACAAAACCCCTGTAATCACAACTGACCGATGTAGCAGAGCTTATGCGGCGCTGTAGCACACCTCTGTAGGCTCTCCATATGCAAACATGTACATACAGCTGGGTATCCTACGAATATGCAGCGATGTAGCAGAGCCAATGACATGTGACATCACATTTGGACACACGTTTTTTATTTTTTTTTTATTATGGGGGATGGTGAGAAAAAAAAAAAAGAGCAAAAGAAATGGTAAGAAAAAAATAAATCAGCAAAAACAAATGCCAGCATTAAATCAGTGCACAGCCGCTCATGTCTAGACTGAAATAAGAAAGGTTAGGGTTTCATCCAGCACATCCCATCCTGTGGTTAAAGGCACATCTCTCTACATAACGGCTCAAGGAGCCCTACTGACTGCTTCCCTCCCTGGACTTAATGTGGCAGCTGACGGATTACGGCATTTTGAGGAAACCACAGAGCGGTAATTTTACCGGCTATCTGGGCGAAAGCAATTCTATGATTCAGGATAACTACTGTGTTTATGAGGATTGGGAAAAGTCAGACAGCAGCGAGCTCGCATTGTTGAGTGCGTTCGGTGTAGGAAATGCGTTTGATGCGAACAAATCAGAAACGTAAGAGATTGATGCAAAGCAGATGAACGGTTAAAGAAAACAATGACCATACTTTAAGATGGACTTCCAGTTATTTGTAGGTTTCCTGAAGATCTGTCTGCCGGATGCAACATTAAAGTTATATATATATTTTCTGAACTGAAAACTGCATGTAGTACAATAATTTTATACTGCTTTTCTCCCAGCACCAGACAGCATGATATAATACTGCCCCCTATTGTACAAGAATAAAGCTACTATTATACAAGAATATAACTACTATAACACTGCTCCTATGTACAAGAATATAACTACTATAATACTACTCCTATGTACAAGAATATAACTACTATAATACTGCCCTCTATGTACAAGAATATAACTACTATAATACTACCTCCTATGTACAAGAATATAACTACTATAATACTACTCCTATGTACAAGAATATAACTACTATAATACTACTCCTATGTACAAGGATATAACTACTATAATACTACCTCCTATGTACAAGAATATAACTACTATAATACTGCTCCTATGTACAAGGATATAACTACTATAATACTGCTGCTATGTACAAGAATATAACTACTATAATACTTCTCCTATGTGCAAGAATATAACTACTATAATACTACTCCTATGTACAAGAATATAACTACTATAATACTACCTCCTATGTACAAGAATATAACTACTATAATACTACTCCTATGTACAAGAATATAACTACTATAATACTACTCCTATGTACAAGAATATAACTACTATAATACTACTCCTATGTACAAGAATATAACTACTATAATACTACTCCTATGTACAAGAATATAACTACTATAATACTACTCCTATGTACAAGAATATAACTACTATAATAGTACTCCTATGTACAAGAATATAACTACTATAATACTGCTGCTATGTACAAGAATATAACTACTATAATACTACTCCTATGTACAAGAGTATAACTACTATAATACTACTCCTATGTACAAGAATATAACTACTATAATACTGCTCCTATGTACAAGAATATAACTACTATAATACTGCTCCTATGTACAAGAATATAACTACTATAATACTGTCCCTATGTACAAGAATATAACTACTATAATACTACCTCCTATGTACAAGAATATATCTACTATAATACTGTCCCTATGTACAAGAATATAACTACTATCATACTACCTCTCATGTATAAGAATATAACTACTATTATACTGCTCCTATGTACAAGAATATAACTACTATAATACAACTCCTATGTACAAGAATAGAACTACTATAACACTATTCCTATGTACAAGAATATAACTACTATAATACTACTCCTATGTATAAGAATATAACTACTATAATACTGCTCCTATGTACAAGAATATAACTACTATAATACTGTTCCTATGTACAAGAATATAACTACTATAATACTACTCCTATGTACAAGAATATAACTACTATAATACTACTCCTATGTACAAGAATATAACTACTATAATACTGCTGCTATGTACAAGAATATAACTACTATAATACTACTCCTATGTACAAGAGTATAACTACTATAATACTACTCCTATGTACAAGAATATAACTACTATAATACTGCTCCTATGTACAAGAATATAACTACTATAATACTGCTCCTATGTACAAGAATATAAGTACTATAATACTGTCCCTATGTACAAGAATATAACTACTATAATACTACCTCCTATGTACAAGAATATATCTACTATAATACTGTCCCTATGTACAAGAATATAACTACTATCATACTACCTCTTATGTATAAGAATATAACTACTATAATACTGCCTCCTATGTACAAGAATATAACTACTATAATACAACTCCTATGTACAAGAATAGAACTACTATAACACTATTCCTATGTACAAGAATATAACTACTATAATACTACCTCCTATGTACAAGAATATATCTACTATAATACTGTCCCTATGTACAAGAATATAACTACTATAATACTACTCCTATGTATAAGAATATAACTACTATAATACTGCTCCTATGTACAAGAATATAACTACTATAATACTGCTCCTATGTACAAGAATAGAACTACTATAATACTACTCCTATGTACAAGAATATAACTACTATAATACTACTCCTATGTATAAGAATATAACTACTATAATACTACCTCCTATGTACAAGAATATAACTACTATAATAGTACCTCCTATGTATAAGAATATAACTACTATAATACTGCTCCTATGTACAAGAATATAACTACTATAATACAACTCCTATGTACAAGAATATAACTACTATAATACTACCTCCTATGTACAAGAATATAACTACTATAATACTACCTCCTATGTACAAGAATATAACTACTATAATACTACTCCTATGTATAAGAATATAACCACTATAATACTACTCCTATGTAAAAGAATATAACTACTATAATACTACTTCCTATGTACAAGAATATAACTACTATAATACTACTCCTATGTACAAGAATATAACTACTATAATACTGTTCCTATGTACAAGAATATAACTACTATAATACTGCTCCTATGTACAAGAATATAACTACTATAATACTACTCCTATGTATAAGAATATAACCACTATAATACTACTCCTATGTAAAAGAATATAACTACTATAATACTACTTCCTATGTACAAGAATATAACTACTATAATACTACTACTATGTACAAGAATATAATTACTATAATACTACTCCTATGTACAAGAATATAACTACTATAATGCTACTACTATGTACAAGAATATAACTACTATAATACTACTATGTACAAGAATATAACTACTATAATACTACCTCCTATGTACAAGAATATAACTACAATAATACTGTTCCTATGTACAAGAATATAACTACTATAATACTACTCCTATGTACAAGAATATAACTACTATAATACTACCTCCTATGTACAAGAATATAATTACTATAATACTGCTCCTATGTACAAGAATATAACTACTATAATACTGCTCCTATGTACAAGAATATAACTACTATAATACTACTGCTATGTACAAGAATATAACTACTATAATACTACTCCTATGTACAAGAATATAACTACTATAATGCTACTACTATGTACAAGAATATAACTACTATAATACTACTATGTACAAGAATATAACTACTATAATACTACCTCCTATGTACAAGAATATAACTACAATAATACTGTTCCTATGTACAAGAATATAACTACTATAATACTACTCCTATGTACAAGAATATAACTACTATAATACTACCTCCTATGTACAAGAATATAATTACTATAATACTGCTCCTATGTACAAGAATATAACTACTATAATACTGCTCCTATGTACAAGAATATAACTACTATAATACTACTATGTACAAGAATATAACTACTATAATACTGCTCCTATGTACAAGAATATAACTACTATAATGCTACTACTATGTACAAGAATATAACTACTATAATACTGCTCCTATGTACAAGAATATAACTACTATAATACTACTATGTACAAGAATATAACTACTATAATACTGCTCCTATGTACAAGAATATAACTACTATAATGCTACTACTATGTACAAGAATATAACTACTATAATACTACTATGTACAAGAATATAACTACTATAATACTACCTCCTATGTACAAGAATATAACTACTATAATACTACCTCCTATGTACAAGAATATAACTACAATAATACTACTCCTATGTACAAGAATATAACTACTATAATACTACTCCTATGTACAAGAATATAACTACTATAATACCACTCCTATGTACAAGAATATAGCTACTATAATACTGCTCCTATATACAAGAATATAACTACTATAATACCCCTATGTACAAGAATATAACTACTATAATACTACTCCTATGTACAAGAATATAACTACTATAATACTACTATGTATAAGAATATAACTACTATAATACTACTCCTATGTACAAGAATATAACTACTATAATACTACTCCTATGTACAAGAATATAACTACTATAATACTACTCCTATGTACAAGAATATAACTACTATAATACTACTCCTATGTACAAGAATATAGCTACTATAATACTACCTCCTATGTACAAGAATATAACTACTATAATACTGCTCCTATGTACAAGAATATAACTACTATAATACTACTCCTATGTACAAGAATATAACTACTATAATATTACTCCTGTGTACAAGAATATAACTACTATAATACTACCTCCAATGTACAAGAATATAACTACTATAATACTGCTCCTATGTACAAGAATATAACTACTATAATACTGCTCCATATGTAGAAAATGCTACCTATATATTAGTTATTCTACTGTGTAACTATGGTTTCTTTTATCCGGTTTTCTTGAGGTATTAAGCGATAAATCACAAATTCCTCATTAATTGCCTGTGACGGGGATCAGATGTGAGATATAAATGACTTCCAATTATTGAAGACCGACATATCAATTACACATTACAATTGAAATATGTGAGAGGTGATGTAAAAACCACCAATAGATAACACCAAGTGTCCCCTGAGGTATGACCAGTAAATGAATGACTGACTACGCTCAATATGGCCCATGGGGTTACAAGAACACAAAAAAAAGCCCAAAACAAGATCAGGACCAATTGGATTAACCCTTCATAGTCCACATGTCAGGTGTGTCCAGAGAATGTTTTTTGATATTAAAAACATCAATGCCTGACCTCACAAGGTACGGACCTCCGAATTTTGTGGAAAGTCTTCCCAAGAGAGTGAAGGTTGCCAAGCTCAAAGTTATATAAAATTTTGGAATGTGATGAGTAACAAACTCCTCGAGGTGTGAAGGTCCTGTGGTTCTACAAATACATTAGAAGACCAAACATTGGGTACCTGACAAGGTTTTCGTTGTCTCCAATGCCTTTACATGACGCACATTCAGTTCTCAGATCCTCAGATTTTAGCTTTTTATGCAGCGCCATGGGTTGTCGTCTCCTCCTCGCCCTCGGTGACCGCTCCTGACACAACCAGAGATAAACATGAGAAACTCTACACATAAAGGTCAGGAGATTTCTACCAGTTCCTTAGATCATCTTGCCCTGACCTCTGGCTTGTCATCCTCACACAGGTAACTTCTCTTCCTTTTCTGTCCTCGGGTTCTCTGAAACAAAAACAAAGGTTGGATGTTGTTGGATGGAAGAAAATTTCTGCAAATACTTCTTTGTCAATTTCTCTCTCCCATCTCTTTATATTCTTATTGTCTTCTCTGTCTAGTCATCCTTCTAATCCTCTCATCTCTCTCTACCGTCCCTCTGTCTCATTCCCTCTGTTCTTCCATTTCTCTGTCTTTACCTTCCTCTTCCTCACTTTATTTCACGCTCTCTCCCCTGCTCTATTTTTCTTTATTCATCCCTCTATCTCCATTTCTATATCTTTATTCACCTCACAATCCTCCCATTTGCTTTCCTTCTCTTTAGTCCTCGACATTCATTACTCTATTCATCTCTGCTCCTCATTTGTATATCTTCATTCACTTTTCTGTTCCTCCTTCTACCCTCCCAGCTCTCTCTATTCCTCGCTCTACCCTCCCAGCTCTCTCTATTCCTCGCTCTACCCTCCCATTTTCTCTATTCCTCACTCTACCCTCCCATCTCTCTCTATTCCTCACTCTACCCTCCCATCTCTCTCTATTCCTCGCTCTACCGTCCGATCTTTCTCTATTCCTCGCTCTACCCTCCCATCTTTCTCTATTCCTCGCTCTACCCTCCCATCTTTCTCTATTCCTCGCTCTACCCTCTCATCTCTCTATATTCCTCGCTCTATCCTCCCATCTCTCTCTCCATTCCTCGCTCTACCCTCCCATCTTTCTCTATTCCTCGCTCTACCCTCTCATCTCTCTATATTCCTCGCTCTATCCTCCCATCTCTCTCTCCATTCCTCGCTCTACCCTCCCATCTTTCTCTATTCCTCGCTCTACCCTTTCATCTCTCTATATTCCTCGCTCTACCCTCTCATCTCTCTATATTCCTCACTCTACCCTCCCATCTCTCTCTCCATTCCTCGCAATACCCTCCCATCTCTCTCTATTCCTCGCTCTACCCTCTCATCTCTCTATATTCTTCGACTACCCTCCCATCTCTCTCTATTTCTTGCTCTACCCTCTCATCTCTCTATATTCCTTGCTCTACCCTCCCATCTCTCTCTATTCCTCACTCTACCCTCCCATCTCTCTCTCTATCCCTCGCTCTACCCTCCCATCTCTCTCTATTCCTCGCTCTACCGTCCCATCTTTCTCTATTCCTCGCTCTACCCTCCCATCTTTCTCTATTCCTCGCTCTACCTTCTCATCTCTCTATATTCCTCGTTCTACCATCCCATCTTTCTCCATTCCTCGCTCTACCCTCCCATCTTTCTCTATTCCTCGCTCTACCCTCTCATCTCTCTATATTCCTCGCTCTATCCTCCCATCTCTCTCTCCATTCCTCGCTCTACCCTCCCATCTTTCTCTCTATCCCTCGCTCTACCCTCCCATCTCTCTTTATTCCTTGCTCTACCCACTCATCTCTCTCTACCACAACATCTCTCTAATTTTTCTGGATCCCTTTAACCCTCTCAATCTTTCCAATTCTGGCAGAAGATCTTTTACTAACAACGTAATTGGAGAAGTTCGGGTCATTGTGTCACAGGCGGCCTCTCTGTTTTACATAGACTTGTTTTGCAGAAAATTTGTGAGACTGAATTACAAAATACAATACGAGACATAATATACGAGACATGAAGGTAGTGCAGTGTGTAATTTTACCAATTGGGATACAAGGCTGCAGAAGAACAAAAATGACCCAGATTCCAACTTTGTGCAACTTTTTGCAATATTCATCAAACCGCTTACAACTCCAAGGCCAACTATCGCCACCGAGTCCCACAATGCACATAATGGCATCATGACCCACTTTCTTCATCCTAGAATACAAATGTCATATCGCTAATGGAGGGTAGTTATCCTAAGCGAAGAGCGCATCGTAACGCGGCCAGCAGCTAATAATTTCATTTATTTTATTTTCGTGACATCGCTTTAAATACGGCATTTTACATCCGGTAATTAGAGTCCATAAAAGCCAAGGAAGATTGTTGGGGATTAAAAGTTATTACATTTAAGTCACAGACTTAAAAAATACTGAATGTGCGGCGGCGACATAAAAAAAAAGGTTGCGAATATATGAAGAGAAAGCAGAAAGAGGCTTCAGACTTAATTTAATTACAGCTCAGATTTTTGTGGTCTTGCTATAAATCAGATTCACGACTGGAGTGGAAATGAGATCTGTGTTCATGGCGGAGGACTCTTTATGCGAGGGGGAGAGGAAGGACGGATTTTCTATAGAAGAACTTAATTACTTATCAGAACTTCATGTTTCAGTTACAAAAATACAGAAGAGTAGGTTTAAGGAGGATGGAAGAAAAACTAACAGGGTCCGGAAGAAAACGTCCACAATATGCGGTAACTGTATGAGAAGTACATTCAGTTATATCGCTTTTACTCTATGGGGGAGAAGTTAGCTACTTCCTACTTCATGACTGACGTAAAGAACATGGAACAAGACCAAACTGGGTCTAGAATAAAACCACCATAATATACAGTAACTGCATTACAAGGTAAGTATCTCTCAGTTATATTACTTTTAACTGTATGGAGAGAAGTTAGCTACTTCCTACTTCATGGTTGACACTGTAAAGAACATGGAACAAGAACAAACAGGGTCTAGAATTAAACCTCTATAATATACAGTAACCGCATGATAAGGAAAGTATCTCTCAGTTAGATTACTTTTGACTGTATGGAGGAGAAGTTAGCTACTTCCTAGTTGATGCTAGAGATCAAAGTAAAGAACGTGGAACAAGAATGAACAGGGTCCAGAATAAAACCACCATAATATATAGTAATTGCATTACAAGTCAAGTATCTCTCAGTTATATTGCTTTTGAATCTATGGGGGAGAGAAGTTAGCTACTTCCTGGTTGACATTGGAAAGTCAAGGTAAAGAACATGGAACAAGAACAAACAGGGTCTAGAATTAAACCTCTATAATATACAGTAACTGTATGATAAAGAAAGTATCAGTTAGATTACATTTGACTCTATGGAGGAGAAGTTAGCTACTTCCTACTTCATGGTTGATGTTGTAAAGACCAAAGTAAAGAACATGGAACAAGAACAAACAGGGTCTAGAATGAAACCACAATAATATACCGTAACTGCATTACAAGGTAAGTATCTCTCAGTTATATTACTTTTAACTGTATGGGGAGAAGTTAGCTACTTCCTACTTCATGGTTAACGCTGTAAAGAACATGGAACAAGAACAAACAGGGCCTAGAATTAAACCTCTATAATATACAGTAACTGCATAATAAGGAAAGTATCTCTCAGATTACTTTTGACTCTATGGAGGAGAAGCTAGCTACTTCCTAGTTGATGCTAGAGATCAAAGTAAAGAACATGGAACAAGAACGAACAGGGTCCAGAATAAAACCACCATAATATATAGTAATTGCATTACAAGTCAAGTATCTCTCAGTTATATTACTTTTAACTCTATGGGGGAGAGAAGTTAGCTACTTCCTGGAAAGTCAAAGTAAAGAACATGGAACAAAAACAATCAGGGTGTAGAATTAAACTTCCAGAATATACAGTAACTGCATGATAAGGAAAATATCTCCCAGCTAGATTACTTTTGAATCTATGGGGGAGAAGTTAGCGACTTCGTACTTCATGATTGATGCTAGAAAGGCCAAAGTAAAGAACATGTAACAAGAACGAGCAGGGTCTAGAATGAAAGCACCATAATATATAGTAACTGCATTACAAGGTAAGTATCTCCTAGTTAGATTACTTTTGACTCTATGGGGGAGAGAAGTTAGCTCCTTCCTGGTTGACATTGGAAAGTCAAGGTAAAGAACATGGAACAAGAACAAACATGGTCTATAATTAAACCTCTATAATATACAGTCACTGCATGATAAGGAAAGTATCAGATTAATTTTGACTGTATGGAGGAGAAGTTAGCTACTTCCTACTTCATGGTTGATGCTATAAAGATCAAAGTAAAGAATATGGAACAAGAACAAACAGGGTCTAGAATAAAACCACCATAATATACAGTAACTATATTACAAGGTAAGAATCTTGCACTTATATTACTTTTAACTCTATGGGGGAGAAGTTAGCTTCTTCCTACTAAATGGTTGATGTTGTAAAGACCAAAATAAAGAACATGGAACAAGAACAAACGGTCTAGAATGAAACCACCATTATATACAGTAACTGCATTACAAGGTAAGTATCTCTCAGTTAGATTACTTTTAACTGTATGGGGGAGAAGTTAGCTACCTCCTACTTCATGGTTGATGTTGTAAAGAACATGGAACAAGAACAAACAGGGTCTAGAATGAAACCTCTATAATATACAATAACTACATAATAAGGAAAGTATCTCTCAGATTACTTTTTACTCTAAGAAGGAGAAGTTAGCTACTTCCTACTTCATGGTTGATGCTAGAAAGACCAAAGTAAAGAATATAGAAAAAGAACGAACAAGGCGTAGAATAAAACCTCCATAATATAGAGTAACTCCATAAGAGGAAAAGTACATCTCAGTTTATTACTTTTTGCTCTAAGGAGGAGAAGTTAGCTACTTCCTACTTCATGGTTAACACTATAAAGACAAAAGTAAAGAAAATGGAGCAAGAATGAACAGGGTCTGGAAGAAAACGTCCATGGGGTGTATCCCTTCTCACACAGCTATAGTGCATCTCACCTATATTACATGGCACTATAGGCAGGTGAAGTTGATGTTATATATTAACCCTATACAAAACTTTTATTACCCGATTCACTGCTTTAAACAATGAGGAACCTTGGTACTAACCCCATCCCTTTTAGAAACAGCACCCCACCTTTCCCTGGGCCAGGAATGGAATTGCAGCTCCTTTGGATGAAGCTAAGCTACAATACAAAGCACAACCTGTCGAATGATCATGTCTTAATATTGTGAGCATTGGCGCGACGGGCTGGAACGGATTTCAGCTCTAGTATGCCGGGCCGAGTCATTCAAGCTTCCGACCTCTGACCCCCCACCCACTCCTACTACTTTTTCAAAAAGTGGCAAGTGATTCAGAAAGTCAACAAGTGGTCGGGGAGTTCGATGACAAGACCAGCTCAATGTCAAGACACACTTTGTATTAGAGGTTGTCAAAACTTTTGCGTTCTATGTAAAATGCATAAAATAATCTTCGTACTAAAAGAAAGCAAAGCAAACATAAATAAAGTAAAATCCATGCGACAGCAAAATAGACAACCAAACAAATTAACAAGGCGAAGGCTTTCTTCGCGTAGAGGCCACATCTATTTATTAGCGCGCGCAGCGGGGTAACGGCAGAAGAATAGCGGCTGATTGGGAACTTGGATTTTTTTTATTTTTGGAAGAATTTCTACAGACGCATCAGAACAGACAACACAATTCAGAGCTCAGCACAAATGCTTTCTCTAAGGGTTCATGTGAAGGGCCCGGAATGTGAGAAGTCAGAAGAGCAAGAACAAGAGATCTCAAGACTGACTGGTAGGATCGGTATCTCACAGTGCAGGTTATGGGTTGGCACATTAGTTCCTTCAGACATCGATGGAGATCTTCCTAGAACCTCCATGGAGTCTTTCCTTCCAATGTTCGATCATTAGTGCTGTAGAGATCACCTTCTTCCCTTAGCTAATGTCTTATCAATGTCTGCCACGTTATAGATTTAGCAGATCCGCACCCTGGTCAACACTTCTACAAGCCCATAAGCAAATCCTACACATTATCTGAATAGGTGCAGAGGATGCTGTGATCCCCAGAATTCATTAAACAGAAGGTGTCTACAACGCACAGTAACTTCTTATCAATGTCTGCCATGTTATAGATTTAGTACATCCGCACCCTGGTCAACACTTCTACAAGCCCAACTGCTGTGTTAGTCCAGTCCTACACATTGATTGAATAGGCGCAGAGGCTGCTGTAATCCCAAGACCTCACTAACCAGAAGGTCTCTACTACACACAGTGTTTGCAATTCCCCGTCGGGTTAGGAAATTCAAGCGATTTTTATCTTAAAGGGAGCCATTTTCTTGTGGCCGCTTACACCAGGCGGGCATGTGCAGTCGGCTCTGCCCAAGCTCGACAACAGAGCTAACTTGCGCATGCGTAGAAGATTCAAGCCAAGGCCGGAAGAAGACGTGCAAAGAGGCCGTTCCAGAAGAAGATGAAGGCAGCGCTGGAGATTTCTCTCGCAGCATTGGGGACGCCCACAAGTGCTGTTTGAGCGCTGAGGACCGCCCTCAGTGCTGCGAGAGAACTCATTTGCAGAATGTAGAAAAACAGGATTTCTACCGAACGGTGGCGCGGAGAAGGCATCTAAAGGTAGGATAGCCTCTCTTAATAGAATAGCCTCTCTTAAGGCTATTCCTACGTGTTAAGGAGAAAAAAAATTGCATTTTGATTATAGGATCCCTTTAAAGGGATCCTATCAGTCAGACACAATTTTTTGTAGGTACCACGTCGGAATAGCCTTAAGAAAGGCTATTCGTCTTCTACCTTTCGTCGTGTTCTCGGCGCCACCATTCGCCTACAATCCCAGTTCTTGTCGGTATGTAAATGAGTTCTTTCGCAGCACTGGGGGTGGGCCCCAGTGCTCAGACAGCACGGGGGGCGTCCCAAATGTTGCGAGAGAACTCTCTCCAGCAACGCCTCCATCTTCATCAGGAGAGTCCTCTTCCTCTCCTTCTTCCGGTGATGGCTTGTTACTTCTAGGCCTCGGGCCGAGCAGACTGCGCATGCCCACAGGTCACGAGAAAATGGCCGCTTACAATACTGTGCAAGCGGCCATTTTCTCGTGGCCTGTGGGCATGCGCAGTCTGCTCTGCCCAAGGCTTAGGAGATACAAGCCATCGCCGGAAGAAGAGGCTGAAGATGATGTTGCTGAAGAGGAGGAGGCGGCACTGGAGAGAGTTCCCTCGCAGCATTGGGGTCGCCCCCAGTGCTGTGAAAGAACTCATTTACATTCCGACAAGAACCAGGATTGTAGGCAAATGGCGGCGTGGAGAAGATGACGAAAGGTAGGAGACAAATAGCCTTTCTTAAGGCTATTCCGATGTGGTACCTACAAAAAATTGTGTCTGACTGATAGGATCCCTTTAACTCTCTCTAACTATGTCTGTATCTACAGCACTGTTCAAAAGTTATAGGCAGGGGAATCCTGCAACGTATGAATGCTTTCAAAAGTAGAGGCAATAGTTTATTAGTCAATTAACAACATGAAGTCAAGAAACAAAAGAAATCTAAATCAAATTAATATTTGGTGTGGCGTTTGCTCTTTGCCTTCCATCAGTTCTTCTCGGTACGCGGTAGCCACCGCCATCTTGGAGAACTAAGCCCAGATCTTCTGTGGATGTTACTTGCTCCAATCCTTCTGTCTCTTCAAGTCATCCTGGACAGATTGAATGATTTGGAGATCAGGGCTATATCTGTGGGGGCCGGTTCACCCCTTCCAGGACTCTTCCTCCGAAGGGCAAAGGTCACATCAAATATTGATTTGCTGTTCGTTCACTTAATTTTTATTAATTTGCAATCTTAATTAATAAGCGATCTAACTTTCCACACCTGCATAAAAACTTATGTGCTCTTGCAGCAGATAGCAGGGAGGAAGTAAAGGGATGCAGCAAACTCCTCTCAATCTGAATGCTTCACCCTGAATCCTATCCTATCCTTCCTATATTATTATTATTATTATTATTAATTATTATGTTTGTTCCTCGATCATGCAAAAACGGCTGAACAGATTTGAATGAAATTCGGCATATAGTTTGTAACCTCGATTAACACATAGGTTACTTTTTATCCCAGTAAATGACATGGCTTCACGACTGTTATGAATTTATGTTCACATCCTACTATTATTAGATTCTATCCTATCCTATCCTATCCTACTCCTACTATTATTTTAAATGTGAAAGTTTGGATGTTTGTTCCTCGATCACGCAAAAACGGCTGAACAGATTTGAATGAAATTCGGCATATAGTTTGTAACCTCGATTAACACATAGGTTACTTTTTATCCCAGTAAATGACATGGCTTCACGACTGTTATGAATTTATGTTCACATCCTACTATTATTAGATTCTATCCTATCCTATCCTATCCTACTCCTACTATTATTTTAAATGTGAAAGTTTGGATGTTTGTTCCTCGATCACGCAAAAATGGCTGAACAGATTTGAATGAAATTTGGCATATAGTTTGTAACCTCGATTAACACATAGGTTACTTTTTATCCCGGTAAATTACATGGCTTCACGACTGTTATGAATTTATGTTCACATACTATATTACATTGTTCCTGCAGCAGCCTTATCTCAGGTCCCAGGGCTGTTATCTCTCTATGTAAACACACGCTAACCCTCAATGGATTGTGTACAAGCATTTGCATATTATTTGATCTGCTCCAGGCACTACTGACACACTGACATGGGCAAACACCTTTAATCCATATTGGCAGTTTGCCAATTTTCAACATGCCTTTTGTACTTTTATTATAAGTACTCTATATTCACACTGAGACACATATCTAAGATATGAAGGCACCAGAGGTATGCGCTCATTTATTGCACACGCCTTGGTTTTTGCATGGGCCCTGACTTCCTCCAAACAACTGGCCAGACATCAAACGAATTACCACCAAAGGTGGAGGTGAGGCACCCGAGGGTCACACATGGGTGGGAGGTCAAGGCTTTGACCAGAAAGGTGGCACTTACAAGTAGGTTCCTTCAGAACATTCCACAGCTTTAATAAACAACACGACACAATGTATCGATATTTATCATCTACGGCCCCTTCATTTTCAGGATGGGTGGTGGCCCTAGAGGTTGTAACCGCACCAGACATAGACGCCATACTTTTTAGCCCAACTGTAGGCTAGCCATATTCTACCACTTTATACGATGGGAATATTCTTGAACATCAAGAAGCTGTGCTATTGAAGCATCTTGTTACTAGTGATAGTGAAAGTGTTCACGTTACCGACAACAGTTCGCTCCTCGGAGGGTGCTCAGGAAGGATCTCTACTTGCTTGGTGGTATCTACTGGCTGCTTCTCTTTTAGGTCTTCTGAAAGTCCGTACTGTAGCTGCGAGCTCTTCCTCCTTCCTCTAAAGCAATGTTTCTGGAAGACATCGGGAGAAAAAGCATTAGACATTATATAGGGCTCTTTAGTCTGCGCAGTATAGATGATTTTTTTTTTTTATTTTTTTTTTATTTTTTATCTTATTGCACATTTTTAAATGCATGGTACCCTGCAATTGTCACTCTGACCATTAAGCCTAATAATAGACTGGCACTTGCCAACTCTAAGAAAATAGATAAAAAAACCCCCTTTGTTTTAATAAATAGATTGTGGATACATTGCCTTAAAAGAACACAAACCTAAATCTCCATTCGCACTTCTACTTGGTATCTGCCTGGCGCAGCCGTCAAAGATTCCTGGATGAAATCGTGTTGCATACCTCACTTTTTCATTTGGTGAAAAACGGACACCCAACAGACCCCACTTTAGAAAATGATGCCGCTTGGGCTCCGTTCATGTTCATTATTTTCACAGTACATTTTTCCGGACCACCTGTCGCAGACGTGAGCGTAGCATATTGTACAGCGGAATGTCTTCTACTGCTCTCTAACAGTTGAATCTGTGGCTTAACTGTAAGGTGCCGGCCCTCCATACACAAGGTCCTGGGTTTGAGACCCGGGACAGAACTAGAGAAAAATATCCTAATATTATGTGAAGGTTTGTGTGTTTGAATGTTTGTTCCTCAATCACGCAAAGACGGTTGAATGGATTTGAATGAAATTTGGCACATAGATAGTTTATAACCTCGATTAACACATCGGCTACTTTTTATCCCGGTAAATGACATGGCTTCACGACTGTTATGAATTTATGTTCACATACTATATTACACTGCTCCTGCAGCAGCTTATCTCAGGTCCCAGGTCTGTTATCTCTCTGTGTAAACACTCAGCTAACCCTCAGTGGATTGTGTACAAGCATTTGTATATTATCTGATCTGTTCCAAGCAGTGCTGACACACTGAATGGGAAAACACCTTTAATCCAAATTGTGAGTTTGCTACTGTTAAACCGGGAAAAAGAAAATCTAATTTGTTGCAAAATTCTAAAACAATGAGAGCTATGAAGAAGCCAGAAGTCACAGAGTTCTCCTCAAGCAGAGCTGATAGGGATTAGAGATGAGCGAGTACTGTTTGGATCAGCTGATCCGAACAGCACGCTCGCATAGAAATGAATGGACGTACCCGGCACGCGGGGGGCTTAAGCGCGCCGGCTACGTCCAAGCGGAAGTACCGGGTGCATCCATTCATTTCTATGGAGCGTGCTGTTCGGATCGGCTGATCCAAACAGTACTTGCTCATCTCTAATGGGGTTCATCGGTGCCAACAACCCGCTCATTATATATGGCGTCCCAGCGAGTTGCTGAGATGCCGGAATAATCACGGGCACAGTGCGAGGAACAAGTTTAATGGCAGGCTAACTTGACAGCTGCCGAAATGCTGAAGCAGGTGGATCATCGACGCCAACAACACGCTCATTATATGGATTCCCAACGAGCTCCTGAGATGCCGGAACAATCACAGGCACGGCGTGAGGAACAAGTTCAGCAGCAGGACAGCTTAAGAGCTGCCGAAACACTGGAGCAGGCGAACCATCAACGGCAGCAATTTGCTGAATATAGACGGATCATCGCCGCCAACAACATGCAGGCGAAGTCACGGGCAGAGACTAGTCTAGAATACAATTTTGTCTCCTATTGGTCTCTGCTATCAGCCATTTTGGACCACAAGGAGGCTACTTGTAATTTCCCGACTCTTCCCTGTCACTTTATTCTAAGCTTTACTGTCACGAGCCGTCTGCCAAATGTGCAGCGGTCCTTTAAAATCCAAAAAACCTGAAAAGGCAAGAAGGATAAAATCTTATTTCCTTCCTAAGAGTCTTGGCATCGCCGGCTCAGCTCCTCTCACTGAATATAAGTCCACTTGAGTAGTGACCCATTTTGAACCAAGAAGAAGAAGAGCGTCGGAAAAAGAAAAAAAAAAACTTTCGTAATGATTTCCAAAGCCGAAAGCTACAAATATCTGATTTTCCCATAATCCCCGTGACCTTTCATGTCTTTGTACAAACGAGCCCTCTTGATCTATAAAGCTCGCCGATAAGTGACCCTCCCTCGTCCTAAATTCATTATAACAGAACCTATTAAAGGTGCTGCGTCCTCTTTACAAGACGCTCTTCAAGGTTTATCTCGGAGCCAAAAGGAACTGAGAGGGTGAAAAAAAAAAGTTAAAGATCAAATCAATGAGGCCGGGAATTGAGTCAACATGCATCAGAAGGTACAATCTGCACTTAAAGACCAGAGCGGGCGGCGGGATGAAAGTTGAACATCGGTAAAGTCAGCGCACCGTGCGCGGCGCCTGGATTATTGGCATTTTCAGAAAGTGTGAAAACAGGACACGGGGGAAAAAAAATAAAAATAAAAAAGGTTAAAAAGCATTTCACGGAGCGCTGGTTATTTAATTCCAATAACGCAATGTAACAACGCCGGCCAAAAGAAACAACAATACAGAACATGGAACAATTAGAAGAGGCTTAAAGGGCATGGCCATAAAAAGTCTAAAATCGCTGGGAAATTTCTCCACTGGACGCGTTAAAAAGTCAATAGAATCTTTTTGTATCTGTTCGGGCGAGGTCAGGACTAGAGATGAGCGAGTAGTGTTCCATCGAATACCTCCCCGCCATAGGTGTTCGTGTAAAGATAGTGGTCCCCAACTTTCTTTCCACCGGGGACCGGTTTCAGCAAGACAATTTTTCTATGGCCCGATGAGGGCGGGAAGGGGTGTGGATATGGGTGTGGTTGGGGGCGGGGTTAAGCATGGGGGTGTAGATTACGGATGATGGACTCTGCAGGTTATGAAGATGGCTACTGATGACGGACCGTTGCAACATGCCCTGCGGCCCGATACTGGTCTGCGGGCTGGCGGTTGGGGACCCCTGGTGTAAGCGGCTGAAAACCAAGGGGTTAAATGCATCGAATATTCAATGCGTTTAACCCCTTGGTGTTCGGCCGCTTACACGAATACCTATGGCGGGGAGAATACTACTCGCTCATCTCTAGTCAGGACCAAAACGGCTTCGTAACGCCCAAATGTTAAAGAATTGAAAGAGGGACAAAAATCTGAATTTAGGTATTTTATGTTAGGTCTCTGACCCCGACCGTATCCCAAAGTAATATAACGCCTCTTTAGTGGCCCCCGACATGATATCAAGCTCCTTGTGATCCCCACACAGTATAATTCCCACCCCTTTAAAGGGATTCTACCATTAAAACCTGGAGAGTTCTCTCGCAGCATTGGGGGCGCCCCCAATGCTGTTTGAGTGCTGAGGCCCGCCCCCAGTGCTGTGAGAGAACTCATTTGCATACCAACGGAAAACAGAATTTTAACCGAATGGCGGGGCGAAGAAGACATCTAAAGGTAGGAGAAGAATAGGCTTTCTTAAGGCTATTCCGAAGTGTCAACCAGAAAAAAAAAGTTTTTAATGGTAGAATCCCTTTAAGGAATTGTCTGGGCTTAATTTTTTTTGATGGCCTATTCTGAGGACACAGGATCGGGAGCAGAAAGCTTTGTCTGCTGCATCACGGCCGGGCACCACCAATGCAACTCACCTCCCATTGACGTCAGTGTAGGCACCCCGCCGCTATACAGCAGATGGAGCTTTCTACTGACCCTGTATGGTGTATTGGAAGCACAGTACAGCTGATCAGTCTGGGGCCTGGGTGTCAACCCCCTACAGATCAGGTATTTATGGCCTATCCTGAGAATAAACCATAAAAACTTAAGCCCGGACACCACCTTACTATGTAGGTAGGAACTTGGGAAGGTACTGAAAAGGAACCCACAAGACAATATACAAAATGCAACAAAGTGCAAATTCGGATCCTTCCACCCTAAATGCCCCCACATTCAGCAGATACTGAAGGAGCCGGAACTTAATAGTCCACATATCCACTACAGTGCGGTCCTGAGTCACTGTAATAATTCTGTTTGTTGCTCTTGGACACAGTCAATAACTGTCGTATTCCCTAACAGATTAGGTAGGATCCTATAAAGCAATGTCTAGAAGAGAGAACACTACTCAGAATGCAAAGACTGGACAAGCAGGGAACGCTGGGAGAATCTAGTTCAGGCTCCTGCAGATTAGTGAGCGCAGCTCTGGAGTATAATACAGGATGTAACTCAGGATCAGTACAGGATAAGTAATGTAATGTATGTACACAGTGACTGTACCAGCAGAATAGTGAGCGCAGCTCTGGAGTATAATACAGGATAAGTAATGTAATGTATGTACACAGTGACTGTACCAGCAGAATAGTGAGCGCAGCTCTGGGGTATAATACAGGATAAGTAATGTAATGTATGTACACAGTGACTGTACCAGCAGAATAGTGAGCGCAGCTCTGGGGTATAATACAGGATAAGTAATGTAATGTATGTACACAGTGACTGCACCAGCAGAATAGTGAGCGGAGCTCTGGAGTATAATACAGGATAAGTAATGTAATGTAATGTACACAGTGACTGTACCAGCAGAATAGTGAGCGCAGCTCTGGAGTATAATACAGGATAAGTAATGTAATGTAATGTACACAGTGACTGTACCAGCAGAATAGTGAGCGCAGCTCTGAAGTATAATACAGGATAAGTAATGTAATGTATGTACACAGTGACTGTACCAGCAGAATAGTGAGCGCAGCTCTGGAGTATAATACAGGATAAGTAATGTAATGTATGTACACAGTGACTGTACCAGCAGAATAGTGAGCGCAGCTCTGAAGTATAATACAGGATAAGTAATGTAATGTAATGTACACAGTGACTGTACCAGCAGAATAGTGAGCGCAGCTCTGAAGTATAATACAGGATAAGTAATGTAATGTATGTACACAGTGACTGCACCAGCAGAATAGTGAGCGCAGCTCTGAAGTATAATACAGGATAAGTAATGTAATGTATGTACACAGTGACTGTACCAGCAGAATAGTGAGCGCAGCTCTGGAGTATAATACAGGATAAGTAATGTAATGTATGTACACAGTGACTGCACCAGCAGAATAGTGAGCGCAGCTCTGAAGTATAATACAGGATAAGTAATGTAATGTATGTACACAGTGACTGTACCAGCAGAATAGTGAGCGCAGCTCTGGAGTATAATACAGGATAAGTAATGTAATGTAATGTACACAGTGACTGCACCAGCAGAATAGTGAGCGCAGCTCTGAAGTATAATACAGGATAAGTAATGTAATGTATGTACACAGTGACTGTACCAGCAGAATAGTGAGCGCAGCTCTGGAGTATAATACAGGATAAGTAATGTATGTACACAGTGTCTGTACCAGCAGAATAGTGAGCGGAGCTCTGGAGTATAATACAGGATAAGTAATGTAATGTAATGTACACAGTGACTGTACCAGCAGAATAGTGAGCACAGCTCTGAAGTATAATACAGGATAAGTAATGTAATGTATGTACACAGTGACTGCACCAGCGGAATAGTGAGCGCAGCTCTGAAGTATAATACAGGATAAGTAATGTAATGTATGTACACAGTGACTGCACCAGCAGAATAATGAGCGCAGCTCTGAAGTATAATACAGGATAAGTAATGTAATGTATGTACACAGTGACTGCACCAGCAGAATAGTGAGCGCAGCTCTGGAGTATAATACAGGATAAGTAATGTAATGTAAAGTACACAGTGACTGTACCAGCAGAATAGTGAGCGCAGCTCTGAAGTATAATACAGGATAAGTAATGTAATGTATGTACACAGTGACTGCACCAGCAGAATAGTGAGCGCAGCTCTGAAGTATAATACAGGATAAGTAATGTAATGTATGTACACAGTGACTGTACCAGCAGAATAGTGAGCGCAGCTCTGGAGTATAATACAGGATAAGTAATGTAATGTAATGTACACAGTGACTGCACCAGCAGAATAGTGAGCGCAGCTCTGAAGTATAATACAGGATAAGTAATGTAATGTATGTACACAGTGACTGTACCAGCAGAATAGTGAGCGCAGCTCTGGAGTATAATACAGGATAAGTAATGTATGTACACAGTGTCTGTACCAGCAGAATAGTGAGCGGAGCTCTGGAGTATAATACAGGATAAGTAATGTAATGTAATGTACACAGTGACTGTACCAGCAGAATAGTGAGCGCAGCTCTGAAGTATAATACAGGATAAGTAATGTAATGTATGTACACAGTGACTGCACCAGCGGAATAGTGAGCGCAGCTCTGAAGTATAATACAGGATAAGTAATGTAATGTATGTACACAGTGACTGCACCAGCAGAATAATGAGCGCAGCTCTGAAGTATAATACAGGATGTAACTCAGGATCAGTACAGGATAAGTAATGTAATGCAGGTATACCGAGTCCACAAGGAGATTAGTGATTCCAGCTCTGGAGTATATTCAGGCTATAAAGTAGGATCAATGGGAGATAATGAATGCATTCGCTCTATTAGTAGAATATCTACTGTACAAACAGGTTCTGGAATATTTTGGCCCATACTAGAGTGTGAGGAGTCGTATTCCCATCCCCGTACAGTACATCTGTTAGTCGGTAATGTTGTCTGTGTGGATACGTAACTCTTATTTTTAATGAGTTTAACAGTGTCTGTTGTTCGAGTTCCCGCACCTGTTTTTTTCCCCTTAGGGTCTTCTGGGAGGTGGAATATCTGAAAACTAACATTGTGCTTGAAACCCTGACAATGTGCGTTTGTAAGCACAAATACAGATAATGAACTCTCTCCTGAATGCCAGGACACGGCACAGACAATATGTTACGAAAAACTAAACAAACTTATGTGGGTCACAATTACAGCAGATCTGCACCCCGTCCCTTTGAGGCTCGCCCTCTGGTGTGTTTGTGCAGGAGTTCCTTAATAATCTCATCTTTCTCACTGGTAGTTTATCTACTTGAAGTTACGATCCCTCGGTCCTCAAGGTAATTGAAATCAGCTTTTAACGTACTGACTTCCTGCAGAGCCTGTGCTACACACAGCAGCCAATCAGAACAAGCAGAGCTGCGGTGTAATAAATGGCTGCTGAAAGAGTCATGTCCCAGGTCATACCGTCCTCTAATCATAAGAGGTCTCTGATGAATCTGTCCCAGTCTACACAGCATTGTCAGCCATATAGGAGCCATAGGGCTACTTGCTGTGTCTATATGTCAACCAGAGTAAGTAAAAGTGGCTAGCTTCTCCTCCCTCAAAAATGAAAGGGAGTGAAGGAAAGCAGCACTGAAAGCCTCGTCTGTTTAGTGGGACAATTCTGCCTTATCTAGGTCTCCAACAGTACAACACGGCTGTCAATTGTTATGTATAACCCTGTCCTCTAATGAGGAGATGGCTGTTGACTCTGACTAAGTCTACACAGACCAGTCAACCAAACAAACTTTCATGGGGATCTTTGCTCTGTCTCCTTGTGAACTAAAGCAAGTGCTAACTTCCTTCTCTATGAAATCCAAATGAATCACTATGTCAACGATGAAAAAACTAGAACGGTCATGTCAGCCTCTAATGAGAAGATTAATTTTCTGACCCATTCTACACAGCAAAGTCTATCACATAGGCAATCAAGGAAATCTCCACTCTGTATTCTGGTGAACCAGAGAAACCCCTACATTAGCTTTCAAAGTTCTTCCTTGTGGTGAATCATTATGTGAATAAAAGAAAAAGTAGCTGCCTTCTTTTTAATTATCCTCCTCCACATAACCAGGAGTGATAGGGGGGCCGTATACAAACCTTACCTGTTTATATAGTGATACAGTTTTGCTTTATTTAGGCTTCCAACGATTCAACAGAGCTGTTAGGCTCACCATTTGGTCCTCTAATCATGAGATGACTCTGCTGGCTCTGTTTAGGTCAACACAGAACAGTCAACCATGTACTCCAGATAACCAGGAGTTTCATGATAGGTGTCTACAAAGCATTATCTGTTTGTTTATTGCTACTGTTCTCTTAGAACAGCAATATAACAGAGCTGTTATGTGTTATTTAATACCCTGTCCTCTAATGATGAGATGACTCCACTGATTCTGTTCAGGTCTACACCAAACAGTCAACCATTTAATTACTCATGGGACTCCTTGTTCTGTCCCATTTTCAACCAGAACACGGAGTCCCTTCCCTCTTTAAGTTCTTCCTAGCAGTGACTCACTAGTGGGAATGAATGACAAAGTATATAGCTTCTCCAGCCCCATACAACCAGGAGTGGCAGGGGAGCTGTATACAAAGCCTTATCTATTTTTTTTCCTGTTCTGTCTTATTTAGGCCTCCAACAACGGATCAAGCTGTCACTTGTTTCTAAATACCTTGCTTTCTGATGGCGAGATAACTCTGCAGACTCTGTTCAGGTCTGCACAGAGCAGTCAACCATATAAGCCACTGTGGGGCTCTTTTGCAGGCAGCAATGCTATCTCAATGACAGAAAAAGCAACTAGCTTCTGGCGACCTGTGGACATAACTGCAAGGAAGGAACAACTAGGAATTGTGGACTGGTCCCACATCCTTATTAGACTCTAATACCAACTTCCCCTTTAAGAGCTCCAAATTCATCTATTCCCGAAAAAAACATCCCCTGTCACGACAACTAAGCCCTCTCCACAGGAGCAGCAGATGTGATCAATCTGCGCGCTACAGCTGGTCATACTCCTTAGTAATATGGATTTCCCGATAAAGGCGAAGCCTATTCATTTCACTTAAAATTGAAATTAGGTGTAATTAATTTGCTATATGTACGGCAATGTTGCGGTCTAGCGATTCCGTTTTATTGTTATTGATTTTACACCCGAAACACAGCAAAAAACCATTTCATCTGGCTCTATAAACATATAAAATAGAATAATGAATTCACTATGGGATAAAGCACCAGTCAGCAAAATACAGAGAATCTTCACTTAAAGGGACGGTAACACCAAGAGAGAAGCAGGTAGCATACGGGAATTACTTAGATCGGGGCTACATGTTGACTTGACCATCGCGCAACCAAAGCTAGTTGGCTCGCCCGGTAACTCCATCAACAATGTCGGAGAATGGATTTGCATTGCGACCCTGAGATTGCAGCGACTGCACCACAATGCAAATCTATTCACTAATATTAGTGAAGAAGTCGCAGGGTGACCCAAAGTCACCGTGTAGCCCCAGACCGCAGAGCTAAAAAGGGCCTTGCACCTTTTTGCACCTTTCAATAGGATTTGATCCAATGATTCTGGTACATTTGGAATTTTTTCTCTAGTCCCCGCCATTCCTGAGCAATTGAAGCTGTTCATGTTGGAACCCAAAAGAATAGTAGGCTTTCAACTGTCAAGCGGGCGGTCTCAAACTTCTCAGGCTCAGGACCGCCCACCTGACAATAAAGAACCTAATTAGTATAATTGGCACTGAAACTAACAACTCTGATTGCTCAGGAACGGTGGGGGCTAGAGAAAAAATTTCAACTGTGCCAGAAACGGTGGAACGGCAACTATTAAATGATGTAGATTTGGTGGAGGTGATGAAAGGCTGACTTTAAGGCAGAGGCCTTTGCGAACCACCACCCCCTTCCCAATGACCTAAAGTCAAGAACTAGGAGATAGGTAGGCTTTCGTTTGGATAGTTCTACTTTAGGGAAGGCGTGTGACCAACGGAAGTTACATACAAAGTATTGACAGATAAAGGGGAGGACAGAAAAGATTCCGTATAAACTACTATGCAGGTGGGTGACCAAAGGTCGTTCACCAGAGTCTTCAAAATGGCTGCAGCTTCTTAAAACGTCTATTCTATGCAGAGTAAGGCCCTGTTCACATGAGGCACGGGATGGCGTATTTTGGTCCTGATTTTGACGTGGGAAGCCTCTCACGGAAAAAAGGAAGCTAGCGGTCTACGTAGACCTCTATTGTGAGGGGGCGAATCAGTGCCAAAATCCGCCCCCTCTTGCCCCGTGTGAACGAGCCCTATAGAGAACAGGAGAAAATGGATGGAATTATGGAATAGTAACACCAAAAATGGCAACTGCAGAATTAAAGGGCCCCATAAACCCAAAAGTCTCAGTCCCCCTGTCAGACAACCACTTATAGGTCAATCAGACGAGCGGTCGTTACTTACTGTGCTCCTTAAAGGGGTTTTCTTGGTGTCTTGCGGGACGTCCTGCGATACAAACTTCACTGGTTCTTTTATTTGCCTTCTCGATCTCTTAGTCCCATTTGGTAAAGTTTCCATAGCAAAATCGGCTTCGATGTCGCTGCTCCCGGCCTGGTCACACTCCGAGCACTGCCTAGAGGGGCACAGAGCAATGGAAGTCAGGATTGTTTTTTTTTTTACAACTGATTTCCGACCAATCGTTGACTATCTACGGCCCAGACGGTCAACGATTAACTCTGCACAACCTTGCAGAGTTAAGTAGCTGCGGGAGAAGCATGGAGACAACCGGACATCCAATAGAGAACACAGGGGCGGTTTTGTTACCATCCCAACTTTCCCGATCTGCGTATACACAGTATGTACAGCTATGGAAGACTCTGGGATGTGGTTTCCTCCTAACCGGGCAGACAGGTGATCTACTGGATCCAGTGATCAGTGTATACCAGGAAATCATCCAAAAAAAAAAAAAAAATCTAATAAAAAAAATTTGGTTGCGCCTTCCAAAGGTCTGTACACAAGAGTAAAAACCAGAACTAATCATACTAGATTACTAGCTTCAGGATCCGGTAACGATAACTAAAAAAGGCCAGGGATATTTTTAGACGTCGGCCGGTAGATTTTATGCATTGCCACTTAGTAAAAAGTAGGAAGAAAAGTAAAGTGGGCGGGGGTGACATTTCATCAAAAATTTTTGGTCGTGCGGTAATGCTCTTAGACAACACAAGAATATCCGGCCATATCGGAATATCAGAGTCCCCTCATGGCTCCAGAATATGACAAAAAATACCAAGCGTGCTCAAGACTGGAGAAGCCAAATTATACTTTTTGGCTGTATTTGTAACCATTTTGATCTGGAGTCCCGAGTCTACTAAAGTAAATACATAAAATGTTGGGGTCTGATCAAGAAGAGACAAAAAAATGGAAGAAGAGAGGAACTGAAAGGGTGGAAGAGACTAGAGAAAGACTAAAAGCGAAAGACGGGCAGAGAGCGAGGCGAAAGAGAGGCAGAGAGCGAGGCGAAAGAGGGGCAGAGAGCAAGGCGAAAGACCGGCAGAAAGCGAAGCGAAAGACCGGCAGAGAGCGAGGCGAAAGACCGGCAGAGAGCGAGCGAAAGACCGGCAGAGAACGAGGCAAAAGAGAGGCAGAGAGCGAGGCAAAAGATAGGCAGAGAGCGAGGCAAAAAACGGGCAGAGAGCGAGGGAAAGACGGGCAGAGAACGAGGCAAAAGAGAGGCAGAGAGCGAGGCAAAAGATAGGCAGAGAGCGAGGCAAAAGATAGGCAGAGAGCGAGGCAAAAAACGGGCAGAGAGCGAGGGAAAGACGGGCAGAGAACAAGGCAAAAGACGGGCAGAGAGCGAGCGAAAGACCGGCAGAGAACGAGGCAAAAGAGAGGCAGAGAGCGAGGCAAAAGATAGGCAGAGAGCGAGGCAAAAAACGGGCAGAGAGCGAGGGAAAGACGGGCAGAGAACAAGGCAAAAGACGGGCAGAGAGCGAGCGAAAGACGGGCAGAGAGCGAGGTGTAAGACCGGCAGAGAGCGAGGTGAAAGACCGGCAGAGAGCGAGGTGAAAGACCGGCAGAGAGCGAGGTGAAAGACCGGCAGAGAGCGAGGTGAAAGACCGGCAGAGAGCGAGGTGAAAGACTGGCAGAGAGCGAGTGAAAGACTAGCAGAGAGCGAGGCGAAAGACTGACAGAGAGCGGGCGAAAGACTGACAGAGAGCGAGCGAAAGACGGACAGAGAGCAAGGCGAAAGATGGGCAAAGAGCGAGGCAAAAGACGGGCAGAGAGCGAGCGAAAGACGGGCAGAGAGCGAGGCGAAAGACGGGCAGAGAGCGAGGTGAAAGACCGGCAGAGAGCAAGCGAAAGACCGGCAGAGAGCGAGGCGAAAGACTAAAACAGAGACTAAACACAAGAGAATACATGAAACACAAAGACAGAGAGTGAAAAAGAAAAAGAGTGTGACAAAGTAAAAAAAAAAAAAAAAAAAAAGAGACAGAGACAAAAAGAATGAAAAACTGAAAGTAAGAAAGACTGAATGTAAGAGACTGAAAGAGACCCAAAGTGACAGAGACATAAAGTGACAGACACAACGATAACGTGAGACAGCGCCTGAGAGTGTAAGAGAGACAGACATTGCAGCAGTAGTCGTGCAGTTCTCGCTGCTCTGACACTAAGCCCTGCGGGCGCTGTAATGGCGGCCATTAGTCGTAGACATCCTGCACGTTATCTATAGAAGGCCAAAATTACCCAGAAATAAATAACAAAAATTTAAGGGGATTTTTTATTTTATTTTTTTGAGGTATTTTCTGTTGTCACGGCCTAGCCTGGCTTAGTATAATGAAGAGACGCAATGTGCGCGGCTCAGCCTCACCAAAACCCTACTCCGTCCCAGAACATTTGGACTAATTAAAAGCAAAGAGAATAAAATTAACCAAGCGCAACAACCAAGATGAAAAGAGCTTGTGCTTATAACCCAGGGCAAAGGCAGGTTGTAAGCAGAAAATAAAAGGATGTGACCTACTCTACCTGGCCCCCAACCGCCACGCTGCCTTTTTATCCTCTCCACAGATGACACTTAATGCTCCTTACAATTTACTTAAAAGGCAGAACAAAAAGCAAGAAAAAGAGAAGAAAAAAAATTACAGATTTACCACCCCACAATTTTGGAGACAGAGTAGCTGGTCCAAAATGACACAAATGGATCATCCCCCCTGTTGCTTGGTCGGCCCTTATTAAAGCGACACTCCGGTGACTTATTTTTATTTTCTTATGTATCTTACCTGTTACTATACAGTGTGTGTAAAAAAAAAAAAAAAAAAAAAAAGTATAATATATATATATATATATATATATATATATATATATATATATATATATGTACACTCACACACAATAAAGTGCACATTATTTCATTATCATATTCACAGATTGGTTCCCTCAGCAGGCAGAGATGGCGCTGACTGTAGCTGCCATTGTGATGTTGATCAGACACAGAATCTAAAAACCATGACTGTTCTCTCCAAAAGTTACAATCTCAGAACCTGTATAATGAAACGACATGGGACTGTTGCACAGAGACTATCCACAAAGAGGACACAACTCCTATCACAGTCACGGCTGATGAAGGGGACTGAATGTAGGAGCTAACATCCACCAGCGGACCAGGATGGTACTGTCTGTAGCTGCTCATATGATGCTGTGCTGATAGGCAGCAGAGCACATAGAAAGGGGACTATCAAAACCTAGATGCGGCCTACTCACAAGCAGAGAGGATGGTGAATTGCAGAGAAATTAAATGAGGGTGGGGGGAGGAGTCTGACAATCAGCCCCTCCCCTCCCCTATTCCTCCATGTAGCACAGGCTTGAGTTCACTGTGTGGGCGACACAGTGGCTCAGTGGTTAGCACAGCTAAAGTGGGCATGTTGGTGATCCAACTAACTGTCTATGCCCTCCTCGGGTTTTTTTGGGTTTCCTTCCACATTAGAAAAACAACAAAAAAATAAAAACACTATTTATAGGTTAATTTAGTACTTAGATTATAATCCTCAGTGGCGACGGTGACCAATGTGGGTGGTGACAACCTCTGTACTGCTCAGTGAGATATCAAATCACGTGTCCATACAAATCTATGGAGAGGACAAAGGGAGACCGAGCCAAATGAAAAAGAAGCAAACACCAAGGCAATCTGCTGCAGCTAATAGTGAGTTTTCTAGCTCCCCAATACTGTTCAGCAGAGCTATATTATGTCCTCCATGCTGCTCCTGAGAGAGATCTGCGTATTCAGAATCTCCCGCTTTCTCCATGTTTTGTCTAAGGGAGACATCACAGCAGCTAGTCTCCACCACCAGCTCAGAGTGACCTGAGACGTACAGACAGTCTGCAGAAGGGAAAACTGGGTAGATATAAGTCTACTCCTCATATTTACACACACCACAACCTCTCGGCATCATAGCAGCTAGTCTCTACCACCAGATCAGGGAAAACTGACAATTACAGATAAAATCTGCAGAGGGGAAAACTGTTACAAGAGGATACAAATTATATATTAAACTAACATTACTCCTCCAAGTACACACGACAGTCTATCCTAACATCCTGCAGCTAGTCACTATCACCAGCTCAGGGAGAACTGAGAATTACATATAGTCTCAGCAGAGGGGAAAACTGCTACAAGTGGATACAAGAGATATATTGGGCAGGAATAGTGTTACTCCTCATGTACACACACAGCAGTCTATTCTGACAACATAGTACATAGCAGATTGCACCAGCTCAGGGAGAACTGAGAATTACTGATAGTCTCTAGAGGGGAAAACTGCTACAAGTGAGAAATTGGGCAGAAATAGTTTAAGGTTCACATCTGTGCCACTATCTCGGCTGTTCTGGTCTGTTGCAGGACCAGAAGAATGGCTAACATGGTCTTGGACTCCACTGACTATCCTGGGGTGTGTCGGGCTCCTGTTACTTTTTGCCCAGATATCGCCGGACAAATACATTGGGCTTGTAGAACGTAATCTCGAGGATTTCTATGGCACTCTGGCTATCAGGCCATGTTTGGAGCCCCTGGTGCAGATATTCGGGGCAGACGCACTCACCAGTAGCTGTTCTTGGTTTTCTTCGGCATCCTTGTGAGTGGGGGGTCCAGGCACCCCAGGTGATAGTGTAGCTTGCAGGTATCACACAGCAGAAGCAGATGCTGGTCGTGGTTCTTCTTACATATTCCACAACTTTAAGAAAAAAAAAAAACAGAACAACACAGAATGAGCCGAGAAACGCGTCAATCACAGACGTCTGCCCTGCGGCCATGGAAAAAAATTATCACAACGCCGGGCTAGCAGAGAGCGCCGCCGCCACAAACACGGATCCTGCTGCTCCCACTTAAAACATTAACAACCTTTTCCAGGGGGAAATGAAATTGCAAATGCTAATGAAAATATGGCTGACAATTACCTGTAGAGGACCGCCGGCAACGGTAACGTCTTCTGCGCCCCCCCTTCTCTCTTACTGGGTTTTCTTTCTTTCGGCGCCCGCAGGATGGCCGGGAGATTCAGTTTCTGATGGAAGGAAATAAATGGTGAGACTGTAAGAGGTATACACCCGACCCCCCCGACCTAAAAATGTCATCAATGAAAGGGTTAAGTCATGAGGTTGGACCACGGTTAGAGGTTACATTAACTATAACATATTTCTTATAGCCCCCCCTGCTGTTATGTACTTGCTATGGCACCCCCTGGTGTTATAAACTTGTAATGGTGCCCCCTCCCCCTTGCAGTTACATAGTTATATAACAGAAGAGGGTGCTATAATTGGTACGGTGACCCCTGTTGTTACCTACTTGTTATGGAACTGCCTACTGTTATTTACGTGTTACGACGCCCCCTTCTGTTATAGACTTGTTATGGCGCCCCCTGCTATTATATACTTCTTATGGTGTCCCCCATTATATACTGTGTTATAGTGCCCCCTTGTTGTTACATAGTTATAGCACCCCCTGCTGTTATATACTTGTCATGACACCCCATGTTACATGTTTGTGCTGGTACCCCTTAACCGTGTTGGTACCCCTATATACTTGTTATGGTGCCCCCTTCAGATACATCATAGTCATGGTAACCCCTGCAGTTACATACTAGTGATAGCACCCCCTTCTGTTATATACCTGTAATGGTGCCCACTTGTTACAATACCTTCACTGGCGCCCCCCGCTGTTACATACTAGTGATGGCACCCCCTGCTGTTATATACCTGTAATGGTGCCCACTTCCTACACTACCTTCACTGGCGCCCCCCTTAAACCCTTTAAAGAGACCCTCCGCTTCTCAACAAGAATATATCAATAAATACTCTTATTATCCGCACCAGTCTATATAGCTAAGCTGTCAAGTGACCTCCAGAAACCAGGGGGCGCCAATGAGTCTGCTCTAGTGGCCAGTGTGAAAACAGTAATAGTCCATGGCTTTATAATTTTATACAACCCCTATAAAGTGACCCTCTGCTTCTCAATCATAATTTCATAATAAACACACTATTATATTGTCCAAGTCTATACGGTTAAGCTGTCACGTGAGCTGCAGAAAATAGGAAGCGTCTGTGAACAAGATCTAGAGGCCAATGGGAAAACTGCAAAAAAAAAAAACAACCCCAAAAACCTTTATTTATTAAAACCAGATTGTGACATCTATCACATTTTTCTTATGCATTTTTATTCTCTGATTGCAGATTTCTTTACATTCTATTTTTATGTAATTTTATGGGGTCGGCCATTTTGAGTGAGCTTCTCCTCTTCTCTGTTAAGCTGGGATCACACTAGGGTCACACTTGATGCCGTGACGGAATGGTGATGGTGTTGCATCGGCATCCCATCGCGGCTAGCTACGCGGAGGATTAAGCGCCAAAATCCGCCCCCTCTTCCTCCGAGCCCTGACTCTCTGGATGCTGTGATCAATAGCAATATGTATTACCATATATTGATCACGGGGGATCTGAGACACAGGTTCAAGTCCCCTTGTGGGACATGGAAAAATATTTTAAAATAAATAAATATTAAGAATAAAAAACAATAAGATTTTTTTTAAAAAACCACAAACATATAAAAAAATAAATACGCCAGTAGAGATGAGCGAACACTAAAATGTTCGAGGTTCGAAATTCGATTCGAACAGCCGCTCAATGTTCGTGTGTTCGAATGGGTTTCGAACCCCATTATAGTCTATGGGGAACAGATACTCGTTAAGGGGGAAACCCAAATCCGTGTCTGGAGGGTCACCAAGTCCACTATGACACCCCAGGAAATGATGCCAACACCTCTGGAATGACACTGGGACAGCAGGGGAAGCATGTCTGGGGGCATCTAACACACCAAAGACCCTCTATTACCCCAACATCACAGCCTAACAACTACACACTTTACACACTCAATACCACCTCTCTGACAGTAGGAAAACACCTTGAAACATGTGTATTTGGCACTTGCAGTGAGGAGAGCTTGTCACCAGCAGTGAATTTGGCCCTTGTAGTAAGTTGAGGTTGGCACCAACATTTGTTTTGAAAATCAGGGTGGATTGAGCCTCTAACCAGCAGAGTTTGGGCAAATTCATGGTGGAGGGAGCCTCTAAAAACCCCAGTTTGGACCAATTCATGGTGGAGGGAGCCTCTAACCAGCCCAGTTTGGGCAAATTCATGGTGGAGGGAGCCTCTAAAAAACCCAGTTTGGACCAATTCATGGTGGAGGGAGCCTCTAACCAGCCCAGTTTGGGCAAATTCATGGTGGAGGGAGCCTCTAACCAGCCCAGTTTGGACCAATTAATGGTGGAGGGAGCCTCTAACCAGCCCAGTTTGGACCAATTAATGGTGGAGGGAGCCTCTAACCACCCCAGTTTGGACCAATTCATGGTGGAGGGAGCCTCTAAACAGCCCAGTTTGGGCAAATTCATGGTGGAGGGAGCCTCTAAAAAACCCAGTTTGGACCAATTCATGGTGGAGGGAGCCTCTAACCAGCCCAGTTTGGACCAATTAATGGTGGAGGGAGCCTCTAACCAGCCCAGTGTGGGCAAATTCATGGTGGAGGGAGCCTCTAAAAAACCCAGTTTGGACCAATTCATGGTGGAGGGAGCCTCTAAACAGCCCAGTTTGGGCAAATTCATGGTGGAGGGAGCCTCTAACCAGCCCAGTTTGGACCAATTCATGGTGGAGGGAGCCTCTAACCAGCCCAGTTTGGGCAAATTCATGGTGGAGGGAGACTCTAAACAGCCCAGTTTGGACCAATTCATGGTGGAGGGAGCCTCTAAAAAACCCAGTTTGGACCAATTCATGGTGGAGGGAGCCTCTAAACAGCCCAGTTTGGGCAAATTCATGGTGGAGGGAGCCTCTAACCAGCCCAGTTTGGACCAATTAATGGTGGAGGGAGCCGCTAAACAGCCCAGTTTGGACCAATTCATGGTGGAGGGAGCCTCTAAAAACCCCAGTTTGGACCAATTCATGGTGGAGGGAGCCTCTAACCAGCCCAGTTTGGGCAAATTCATGGTGGAGGGAGCCTCTAAACAGCCCAGTTTGGGCAAATTCATGGTGGAGGGAGCCTCTAACCAGCCCAGTTTGGACCAATTAATGGTGGAGGGAGCCGCTAAACAGCCCAGTTTGGACCAATTCATGGTGGAGGGAGCCTCTAAAAACCCCAGTTTGGACCAATTCATGGTGGAGGGAGCCTCTAAAAAACCCAGTTTGGACCAATTCATGGTGGAGGGAGCCTCTAACCAGCCCAGTTTGGACCAATTAATGGTGGAGGGAGCCTCTAAACAGCCAAGTTTGGACCAATTCATGGTGGAGGGAGCCTCTAAAAACCCCAGTTTGGACCAATTCATGGTGGAGGGAGCCTCTAACCAGCCCAGTTTGGGCAAATTCATGGTGGAGGGAGCCTCTAAACAGCCCAGTTTGGGCAAATTCATGGTGGAGGGAGCCTCTAACCAGCCCAGTTTGGACCAATTAATGGTGGAGGGAGCCGCTAAACAGCCCAGTTTGGACCAATTCATGGTGGAGGGAGCCTCTAAAAACCCCAGTTTGGACCAATTCATGGTGGAGGGAGCCTCTAAAAAACCCAGTTTGGACCAATTCATGGTGGAGGGAGCCTCTAACCAGCCCAGTTTGGGCAAATTCATGGTGGAGGGAGCCTCTAAAAAACCCAGTTTGGACCAATTCATGGTGGAGGGAGCCTCTAACCAGCCCAGTTTGGGCAAATTCATGGTGGAGGGAGCCTCTAAAAAACCCAGTTTGGACCAATTCATGGTGGAGGGAGCCTCTAACCAGCCCAGTTTGGGCAAATTCATGGTGGAGGGAGCCTCTAAACAGCCCAGTTTGGGCCAATTCATGGTGGAGGGAGCCTCTAAACAGCCCAGTTTGGGCAAATTCATGGTGGAGGGAGCCTCTAACCAGCCCAGTTTGGACCAATTAATGGTGGAGGGAGCCTCTAACCAGCCCAGTGTGGGCAAATTCATGGTGGAGGGAGCCTCTAAAAAACCCAGTTTGGACCAATTCATGGTGGAGGGAGCCTCTAAACAGCCCAGTTTGGGCAAATTCATGGTGGAGGGAGCCTCTAACCAGCCCAGTTTGGACCAATTCATGGTGGAGGGAGCCTCTAACCAGCCCAGTTTGGGCAAATTCATGGTGGAGGGAGACTCTAAACAGCCCAGTTTGGACCAATTCATGGTGGAGGGAGCCTCTAAAAAACCCAGTTTGGACCAATTCATGGTGGAGGGAGCCTCTAAACAGCCCAGTTTGGGCAAATTCATGGTGGAGGGAGCCTCTAACCAGCCCAGTTTGGACCAATTAATGGTGGAGGGAGCCGCTAAACAGCCCAGTTTGGACCAATTCATGGTGGAGGGAGCCTCTAACCAGCCCAGTTTGGGCAAATTCATGGTGGAGGGAGCCTCTAAACAGCCCAGTTTGGGCAAATTCATGGTGGAGGGAGCCTCTAACCAGCCCAGTTTGGGCAAATTCATGGTGGAGGGAGCCTCTAAACAGCCCAGTTTGGGCAAATTCATGGTGGAGGGAGCCTCTAAAAACCCCAGTTTGGACCAATTAATGGTGGAGGGAGCCGCTAAACAGCCCAGTTTGGACCAATTCATGGTGGAGGGAGCCTCTAAAAACCCCAGTTTGGACCAATTCATGGTGGAGGGAGCCTCTAAACAGCCCAGTTTGGACCAATTCATGGTGGAGGGAGCCTCTAACCAGCCCAGTTTGGACCAATTAATGGTGGAGGGAGCCTCTAACCAGCAGAGTTGGTGGAAATCAGGGTGGAGGGAGCCTCTAACCAGCAGAGTTGGGGGAAATCAGGGTGGAGGGAGCCTAGTATTAGCAGAATTGTGCAACGCTTATGGTGGATGAGTATGAGGATGCGGAGGAATTGGAGAGGTTGAGTACAGACATGGAGTTTCATGTTGGGGTGCTTTACACAGGTGGGCACAAAAATGACGGCTCTACCCAGTGGTGGTTCATTTTTATCAAAGTGAGCCGGTCGGCACTCTCAGCTGACAGACGGGTGCGCTTGTCAGTGATGATGCCACCGGCTGCACTGAACACCCTCTCAGATAGGACGCTGGCGGCAGGACAGGACAGCACCTCCAAGGCATATAGGGCAAGTTCAAGCCACAGGTCCAACTTCGACACCCAATACGTGTAGGGCGCAGAGGGGTCGGAGAGGACAGGGCTGTGGTCGGAAAGGTATTCCCGCAACATGTGCCTATACTTCTCACGCCTGGTGACACTAGGACCCTCCGTGGCGGCACTTTGGCGAGGGGGTGCCATCAAGGTGTCCCAGACCTTAGACAGTGTGCCCCTCGTTTGTGTGGACCAGTGAGAACTTGGTTGCCTACTGGAGGAACTGCCCTCCCTGCCGCCAACGTCACATGCTGGAAACATCTCCATCATATTCTGCACCAATTGCCTGTGGCAAGCATTGATGCGATTGGCCCTCCCCTCTACTGGAATAAAAGACGAGATGTTTTTATACCGGGGGTCAAGGATAGCAAAGATCCAGTACTGGTTGTCCTCCATGATTTTGACAATACGCTTGTCGGTTGTAAAGCACCCCAACATGAACTCAGCCATGTCTGCCACAGTGTTAGTTGGCATGACTCCTCTGGCCCCACCGGAAAGTTCAATCTCCATTTCCTCCTCATCCTCCATGTCTACCCATCCGCGCTGCAACAATGGGACGATTCGAAGTTGCCCGGAAGCCTCCTGTATCACCATCACATCATCGGACAACTCTTCTTCCTCCTCCTCCTCCTCCATTAAACGCGATGAAGCGGACAGATGTGTGGACCTACTCTCCAGCTGTGACGGATCGGATGCTATCCCTAACTCCTCTGTGTGATCTGAGTTATCCCTGATGTCAATCAGGGATTCTCTCAGAACACACAAGAGCGGGATTGTAAGGCTCACCATCGCATCCTCAGAGCTCACCCTCCTTGTGGACTCCTCAAAGACCCGTAGGATGTCACAAAGGTCTCTCATCCATGGCCACTCATGGATGTGAAACTGAGGCAGCTGACTTTGTGGCACCCTAGGGTTTTGTAGCTGGTATTCCATCAAAGGTCTCTGCTGCTCAACCACTCTATTCAACATCTGAAACGTTGAGTTCCAGCGTGTGGGGACGTCGCACAAAAGCCGGTGTTGTGGCACATGCAGGCGTTGCTGGAGAGATTTTAAGCTAGCAGCGGCTACTGTCGACTTGCGAAAGTGGGCGCACATGCGCCGCACTTTCACCAGTAGCTCTGGAACATTGGGGTAGCTCTTTAGGAAACGTTGCACCACTAGGTTGAAGACGTGGGCCAGGCATGGAACATGTTGGAGTCCGGCAAGCTCCAGAGCTGCTACCAGGTTCCGGCCGTTATCACAAACGACCATGCCTGGGCCCAGGTGCAGCGGCTCAAACCATATTGCCGTCTCATCGAGGAGGGCATCCCTCACCTCGGAGGCAGTGTGCTGTCTGTCCCCCAAGCTGATCAGCTTCAGCACAGCCTGCTGACGTCTACCAACGCCAGTGCTGCAACGTTTCCAACTCGTAGCTGGGGTCAATCTAACAGCGGAGGAGGAGGCGGTGGCGGAGGAGGAGGAGGCGGTGGCGGAGGAGGAGGCGGTAGAGGAGGAGGAGGGGGGGGGGGTGTTCTTCTCGTGTCCCTGCCAGGAATGTTAGGCGGGGAGACGAGGTACACCGGGCCAGTTTGGGAAGCAGTCCCAGCCTCAACTACATTCACCCAGTGTGCCGTCAGTGAAATGTAGCGTCCCTGTCCGCATGCACTTGTCCACGCGTCGGTGGTCAAGTGGACCTTTGTGCAAAGCGCGGAACTAAGGGCCCGCCTGATGTTGAGTGACACGTGCTGGTGCAAGGCGGGGACGGCACACCGGGAGAAGTAGTGACGGCTAGGGACGGCATAGCGAGGTGCCGCAGTTGCCATCAGGTCCAGGAAGGCGGGAGTTTCAACAAGCCGGAACGCCAACATCTCCTGGGCCAGCAGTTTAGCGATGTTGGCGTTCAAGGCTTGCGCGTGTGGGTGGTTAGCAGTGTATTTCTGCCGCCGCTCCAATGTCTGAGAGATGGTGGGTTGTTGTAAAGAAACGCCTGATGGTGCCTTTGATGGTGCAGGAGAAGGAGATAAGACAGGACCAGGGGAGGATGAGGTAGAAGTCAACAAAGTGGCGGAGGCAGATGAAGTGGTGTCCTGGCTCGTCCTCTGGAGTGCATCGCCAGCACAGTCAGCAGTGGCAGTGGCAGAGGCAGTGGCAGAGGCAGTGGCAGTGGCGTGAACGGCAGGCGGCCTTTGTCCTGCCGTTGCTGCCTGCCACTGATTCCAGTGCTTGGATTCCAAATGACGGCGCATTGAAGTGGTGGACAGGTTGCTCTTCTCAGAGCCCCTAATCAATTTCGAGAGGCAAATTGTGCAGACAACACTATATCTGTCCTCGGCGCATTCCTTGAAAAAACTCCACACCTTCGAGAAACGTGCCCTCGAGGTGGGAGTTTTTCGGGGCTGGGTACGAACTGGAACATCTTGGGAGATTCCGGGTGTGGCCTGGCTTCGCCTAAGCTGCTGACCTCTGCCTCTGCCTCTAGCTACCCTTTTTGGTGCTGCACCTGCCTCAACATCCACACTACTTTCCCCGCTTGACATCCCCCCTGTCCAGGTCGGGTCAGTGTCCTCATCATCCACCACTTCCTCTTCCAACTCCTGTCTCATCTCCTCCTCCCGCACAATGCGCCGGTCAACTGGATGCCCTGACGGCAACTGCGTCACATCATCGTCGATGAGGGTGGGTTGCTGGTCATCCACCACCAAATCGAACGGAGATGGAGGAGACTCTAGTGTTTGAGCATCTGGACACAGATGCTCCTCTGTTAGGTTCGTGGAATCGTGACGTGGAGAGGCAGGTTGAGGGACAATGAAAGGAGCGGAGAACAGCTCTGGGGAGCAGGGACAGTTTGGGTTATTGTTCTGTAAAGCTTCGGAATTTTGGGAGGAAGGAAGACAAGACTGTTGGGTAATAGGAGGAGAGGAGGCAGAGTCTGACTGGCTGCTGGACAATGTGCTGTAAGCGTTCTCTGACAGCCATTGCAAGACCTGTTCCTGGTTCTCGGGCCTACTAAGGTTTGTACCCTGCAGTTTAGTTAATGTGGCAAGCAACCCTGGCACTGTGGAGTGGCGCAATGCTTGCTGCCCCACAGGAGTAGGCACGGGACGCCCTGTGGCTTCACTGCTACCTTGCTCCCCAGAACCATTCCCTCGACCTCGCCCACGGCCTCGTCCACGTCCCTTTCCGGGAGCCTTGCGCATTTTGAATTCCTAGTTAGAAATTGGCACTGTATACCAGTAGTAAAAATTGTGGGTGCACGTAACCCCAATATATTCTTTGAATTACCAGTCAGAAACTGGCACTATATGGCAGTAGCAAGAAATGAGGGTATTTGTATTCCCAATATATTCTTTGAATTCCCAGTCAGACAATGGCACTGTATACCAGTAGTAAAAATTGTGTGTGCACGTAACCCCAATATATTCTTTGAATTACCAGTCAGAAACTGGCACTATATGGCAGTAGCAAGAAATGAGGGTATTTGTATTCCCAATATATTCTTTGAATTCCCAGTCAGACAATGGCACTGTATACCAGTAGTAAAAATTGTGGGTGCACGTAACCCCAATATATTCTTTGAATTCCCAGTCAGACACTGGCACTATATGGCAGTAGCAAGAAATGAGGGTATTTGTATTCCCAATATATTCTTTGAATTCCCAGTCAGACAATGGCACTGTATACCAGTAGTAAAAATTGTGGGTGTATATAGCCCCAATTCTATTGCTAGGGGACTTGCAGGGTATTTCTGGGGTGAAGGTGGGGGGGGCACACCGTTGGAACGGGTATCGGGGTATATATCGGGTATACGGGAATACACTGACAGTGTATTCCATTCAGGATCCTGGGAAAGCTGGGTTGCGGCGATTGAGCCCGTCAGTGCCACGTTACACTGACAAGCTTCTCCCTGGAATTTAGCTCTTATAAGAGCTGTTGGTTGTCTTCTCCTTCCTATCCTAGCCTGTCCCTGCCTACCCAGAATCTAACCCCTAGCTAACTGGACGGAAACCTCCGTCCCCGGTGAATTGCAAGCTCAGAATGACGCGAACCTGGGCGGCGCTGTTCTTTTAAATTAGAGGTCACATGTTTTCGGCAGCCAATGGGTTTTGCCTACTTTTCTCAACGTCACCGGTGTCGTAGTTCCTGTCCCACCTACCCTGCGCTGTTATTGGAGCAAAAAAGGCGCCAGGGAAGGTGGGAGGGGAATCGAGTAATGGCGCACTTTACCACGTGGTGTTCGATTCGATTCGAACATGCCGAACAGCCTAATATCCGATCGAACATGAGTTCGATAGAACACTGTTCGCTCATCTCTATACGCCAGGTATCTCCACGTACGTATAAGTCCACACTAACCACAAATAGTGTTATTGTTCCCTTTAGGTGAATGGTGTTAAATAAAAATTAAATATACACAAACACACACACACACACACACACTGCAATGCGCAAAATAAAATTTCGTCACCTTGCTTTCCCCAAAAATAGCAATAAAAAAAGTGATCAAAACCTCATACATAGCAAACACTGGTACCAATAAAAATACAACTTGTCCCGCAAATGCAGAGCCCTGACAAATCTCGGTCAACAGTACAATAAAAATTAAAAAAGAAGGAAAATTGTTAATTTTCAAAACGTCACGTTATATTTGTAAAAGTAGTAAAACATAAAAACTTTAATAAAAGCTCATCAAAACTTTAGATGTACCCAGAATGGTACAAAATTAAAGTACAGGTCATCAGGCAAAAAATAAGCCCAAATAGGAAAATTCACAGAAAAAAATAAATAAATAAAAAAAGTAAGAATCTTGGAAGGCGGCAAAGGAAAATATGAAACATAGTTGCGGATCATTAACATACAACGTCCTTCGAAGGGTTAAATATCGTTCATTGGAGGAATAAAAAAAAAAATCTGATGGCCACGTCACTGGAACGAAGCAAAAAAACAAAAAACAAAACAAAAATGTAATTCTATAAAAAATAAAAAAATGATGGTTTGGCCCGGCCACGAGCCCAGAGCGACTCTCCAGCTTGCCTGACAATAGAAGAGTGCGGCTGTTGCTTGCGCCCGGCGTCCTCGCTCCGTCAGTGCTCTATAGGTTAATTAGAAACATTATCTTATTGGACCAAACTCTCTACAAAGCAGACGAGATTCTCTTTGGGTTTGCACTAATCTGTTGTACGCTAGCGTCTCAGACAGCAGCCATCTATCAAAGTCATTTCTCGAGGGCCCCGTGGGTCTACATCTGTTCAACCAACTGGAAAAAAAATGTCATGCAAGCTGTGTAAATGAATTCTGCTCCTGCCACTATCATTACAGCCACACGCGCACATGCCGGCGCCTTGTACGGGGACGAAAAAACCCGTTTCCATATGTGTGCATGTCTATAGATAGCTGTCCAATACCAGACTATCACAATTAAAGGGGACATGACCTCACTGTTATCCTAGGGAGTCGAGCTGCTGCGAGAGGGGAGAGGGAGCTGTCTTTTACATAAGGCTGGGAATTTGGTTTTTTTTACTAAGTTTTTTTTAGCACGTGCTACAAAAGTCAGGAAATCCCAACGGTCCAAGATCTAGAAGGTTCTCAGTCACTGACAACAAACAGAGATCTTGGAAATGGTGAAGAATCAAAATACACAAAGTATGTTACAAGGCTGTAGAATGGGCAGAGCCGACTGCACCTGCACACGGCCATTTTTTGTGGCCGCTTACTACAAAAGCTCGCGTAGGCCGCCACAAAAAATGGTTGCACACAGGTGCAGTCGGCTCTGCCCAAGGCCTGCTGGCCGAGTGCGCATGTGTAGAAGATTGAAAGCCAGGCCGGAGACACCGCGTAGAGGCCGATTCCTGAAGAAGATGGAGGCGGCGCTGGAGAGTTCTCTCGCAACACTGAAGACGACCCCCAGTGCTGTTTGCCGCCCCCAAGTGCTGTGAGAGAACTCATTTGCATACAGACGGAAAACGGAATATCTACCCAACGGGGGTGCGGAGAAGACATCAAAAGGTAGGAGAACAGCCTTTCTTAAGGCTATTCCTAAGGGTTAGATTCTAATGATAGGATCCCTTTAAAGGAGTTTTCTCTCCTCATAATTGTACAAGCCACAGAGTACAGGTAATATTAGCGCTACACGGGGGAAAAAAATTAAAAAAAAAATGGAAAAAAAACCAAAACGGGCCATTGCAATTTTTTTCTTTCCAATTCCACCACATTAAATATTTTCGAAGTACAGTACAATGTACGGAATATTTAATGGAAACACTAGGAACTACAAATTGTCCCATAAAAAATAAGCCCTAACACAGGAAAAAAAAGGAATGATGAGCGAATTAAAAAGTGGAAATACAAAAATGAAAATTGGTGCTGGTCGGAAGGGGGAATGGCGTATTCCAGTACAAGTATTTACCTTAGAGGGGATCCAACTGATGGGATCGACACTGGAGGCCAAAATGCGAATCCTCAATCAGCAGAGATATGGAGACGAATGAACGCCAAAAATATGGGGCTCCGTGATCAACAAAAATACAGAAATCCCAGAACGCCAGAGATATGGAGCTCCCAGATTGTCATAAACAGATATAGGAGTATCCCAATCAGTAGAAGAATGGGGTCCCCATATGGAAAATATATTGGACTTCCTGATGCCCAGTTATCAGCCTCATTGATGGTCAGAAATAGGGGGATCATCTGATATATAAGGCTCCGCGATCAACAGAAATATGGACATCCCTGAACGACATAAATATGGGGCACCCCAACTGTAAGAAACCAATATGGGGCTCCCCAATCGCTAGAAACATTGTGTTCCCTGAACACCAGAAACATGGGACTCCCTGGTCGCCAGCAATGGGGCTCAACAATGGACAGAAATAGGGGGATCCCTAATCACCCAACATTCGGGGCTCCATGTTCTCAAGACACAAGTGGTTCAGCAAAAAAAAAAAAAAAAAAGAATGGGGCTTCCCAATTGACAGAAATAGGCGGCTCCTTGATAACCAAAAATTTTCGGCCAGAGGGTGGGGAATCCCTAATCACCATTTCGGCAAACCAAGAAAAGAAGGTCCAAAAAGACTCCATGCCCCCGCGATCATCGGTCCCAAAAACCTCAAGACACCCCAACATGCGTCTCCTAGTTTAGGCGTAGTGCTCCTTTAAGGCCGAGCCGTTCAGGCTTGTCCTATTCGGAGCTGACGGATGTGAAGTCTTCTCGTTGGTGACTGTAATTATCAGAAAAGCTGCTCGGTAAGGAAAAGAACCGGTGGCCAACAAAGCCGTGGCCAAACTGGCAGCACCGGCAGAATCTCACACCGACTGATTAAATCAATGGAAAGGCTGAGCAGGAAAATGTCAGGAAGACTTCAAGTCATATTTATTATCTAGGAAAGAAAGTCTCTGTAGTCAGGAGGAGGATTACCGACATACTTACCTGGAAATACTACCGGCAAGAGGTTATACAGAAGGAAAGACCGGAATAGGAGCAGTAACTACAGATACAGCAATGTACAACCTGACACCGACACCCTACTGCAGCGTGATAACTTACTACTGTATACAGGACGAAAGGAGATACAGAAGTGTGATACAGTGTAGTCAGGTACATGTCAATATACACTCTGCTAGTATTATAGTAGTTATATTCTTGTACATAGGAGCAGTATTATAGTAGTTATATTCTTGTACATAGGAGTAGTATTATAGTAGTTATATTCTTGTACATAAGGGCAGTATTATAGTAGTTATATTCTTGTACATAGGAGCAGTATTATAGTAGTTATATTCTTATACATAGGAGCAGTATTATAGTAGTTATATTCTTGTACATAGGAGTAGTATTATAGTAGTTATATTCTTGAACATAGGAGGTAGTATTATAGTAGTTATATTCTTGTACATAGGAGCAGTATTATAGTAGTTATATTCTTGTACATAGGAGGTAGTATTATAGTAGTTATATTCTTGTACATAGGAGGTAGTATTATAGTAGTTATATTCTTGTACATAGGAGCAGTATTATAGTAGTTATATTCTTGTACATAGGAGTAGTATTATAGTAGTTATATTCTTGTACATAGGAGCAGTATTATAGTAGTTATATTCTTGTACATAGGAGGTAGTATTATAGTAGTTATATTCTTGTACATAGGAGATAGTATTATAGTAGTTATATTCTTGTACATAGGAGGTAGTATTATAGTAGTTATATTCTTGTACATAGGAGTAGTATTATAGTAGTTATATTCTTGTACATAGGAGTAGTATTATAGTAGTTATATTCTTGTACATAGGAGTAGTATTATAGTAGTGATTTTCTTGTACATAGGAGTAGTATTATAGTAGTTATATTCTTGTACATAGGAGTAGTATTATAGTAGTTATATTCTTGTACACAGGAGTAGTATTATAGTAGTTATATTCTTGTATATAGGAGCAGTATTATAGTAGTTATATTCTTGTACATAGGAGGTAGTATTATAGTAGTTACATTCTTGTATATAGGAGCAGTATTATAGTAGTTATATTCTTGTACATAGGGGGCAGTGTTCTATCACTTATAGCCTTTATAACTACACTGTTCAGCCATCGGTTACATTGAGTAGACGGCTCTAGATCACAACTTGTGACTACAGTCGATTATGTGTAGAATCTGCATGAACAGGATTTCTTCCGCTTTAAACATGATGAAGAAGTTTTCACTACAGAATTCAGCCTGGAAGTCATGACAAATTGCAGAATACTTTTAGACAGTTGATCGGCCATCGGGGATCTCAGTGGCTAAGAACTCCTGCACTGTGAAAGGCAAAAGATTCAAGAGAGAGGTCACAGGGAAGAAGAGCAAGACGTCTGCTGAGCTACTTGACAAGCTGGTAAATAGAAATCGCAGCTATCTGAAGGCTGATGGTTACGGGTTGTTCCTTCTTCAACTTCACTAAACATAGAAAAACAGCAGAATTTATTGGAACTAAAGTTTTCCGTATTAAGCTCCAGATTAAAGGGATTGTAGTAATATTATAGTTGATCACCTATCCGCAGGAAGCCACTGCCATTAGGGTCATCTGACGTCCAGCAGCCCCAATGAAGTTAATGGAGCACCAGCCATGCAAGTGCACCATTCACAAGGAGGCTTTAAAGGGACTCTCTGTCCCCCACCCTCTTGATCACAGGGGGTCCGGCATTCAGGTCCCCAGTGATCAGACACTTATTCCCTGTTCTGTGGATAGAGAACAAGTGTCCATAATGGCACAATCCCTTTAAGGTTTTACCGTCATGTCTGATTAATGATTTCTGAAATGTGTTTCAATGTCTTTGCAGCTTTCATACAATAAGAAGATCAGAAAAATGGTAAAAATCAAAGACGTACCTGCCCTGCGACCTTACACATCATAACCCACAGGCTCTGCCCCTCGCTCCGCAGGTTACCGCTGACGTTCTGCAAATCATCCAGAGCTTCACAGAGCTACAAAGCAAGAAAATAGCCATATTACACCATTATACCCCAGTGACATCACAAAAGTACCCCATTATACCCCAATGGCATTAATGCAATTACCCCATTATACCCCAATAGCATTAATGCAATTACCCCATTATACCCCAATGGCATTAATGCAATTACCCCATTATACCCCAATGGCATTAATGCAATTACCCCATTATAACTCAATGGCATTAATGCAATTACCCCATTATACCCCAATGGCATTCATGCAATTACCCATTATACCCCAATGGCATTAATGCAATTACCCCATTATACCCCAATGGCATTAATGCAATTACCCCATTATACCCCAATGGCATTAATGTAATTACCCCATTATACCCCAATGGCATTAATGTAATTACCCCATTATACCCCAATGGCATGAATGCAATTACCCCATTATACCTCAATGGCATTAATGCAATTACCCCATTATACCCCAATAGCATTAATGCAATTACCCCATTATACCCCAATGGCATTAATGCAATTACCCCATTATAACCCAATGACATTAATGCAATTACCCCATTATACCCCAATGGCATTAATGCAATTACCCATTATACCCCAATGGCATTATTGCAATTACCCCATTATACCCCAATGGCATTAATGCAATTACCCCATTATACCCCAATGGCATGAATGCAATTACCCCATTATACCCCAATGGCATGAATGCAATTACCCCATTATACCCCAATGGCATTAATGCAATTACCCCATAATACCCCAACCACATAACACAGGACAAGCAATGCAAACCCACACTAGAACTAATCCACTGGGGTTGTTCCACCAATATGACCCAAGTGCATAAGTCTCTCTACACCCCTATCATACCCATCACCCTTGTATCTATGTCGCTTCCTCACAATCGCCCCCCGCACACACATTTAGACCACATGGCCGCCCCGTCCCCTCTCGGACTCTTTTACAGACCTATCATTTCATTTCTATCTGGAGAGGAAACAGTAAGAGATGTGGAAGTAATGGGCGGCCTGCACGGGCTGTGAGTTGTCAATGGTCTGTTTTACTGGCGGACACCCCGGAGTCTGAGCCTTGTCATTGTAAAGTCGCTGATAAAGCAGATTTCAAAGGGATAACAGAAAATAATCCTTCAAAGCGGGCGGCCATAAATCACAGCGGCCTGTACGCGGCGGCATTAATATTCCGGGCGGGGGAGGGCGAGTGGCCCGGAGCGGAGGAGACACAAACTACAGACCTTGTTATACTCAATGTGGAGCTTCTCCTGCTCGTTCTCCAGTTTGTCTTTGATATTCTTCTGTTCGGCCATGTTTTCCTGCAGCTGCATCATCCGCATGTTCCTCTCTGACGGACAGAAAAATCCCAAAAAAATGAATCATTAATTTAATCAGATTAATTCTCTGAAAACAATAGATAAAACTTTGCAATGTTGGATTTGTGGGAATATGACATATAGGAATAAAATGCCTTAAAGGGGTTTTCCAGAAGTACCATAGGATCAGCCATCGAAACACAGGACTGTTTACTCTTCACTGAATACCAAGCACAGTGCCGTACGTTGTATAGTGGCTGTGCTTGGTATTGCAGCTCAGCCCCATTCACTTGAATAGGACTAGACTGCGGATATACCATGTGACCAATGAAGGTGATGTCATCGGCACAAGGAAGAGGCCTGGGGGTCAGACACCCACAACCATGGGTCCTAAGGATACAGCAGTCCTGGAAAAATCCTTTAAATTGCACTTATCTGAAGAAGGGTCCATGATCCTTCAGTAGGGTCCGACACAAGGGACCCCATGGATCAGCCGTGTGAACTAACAACAGTGCTCCCTGAAGGCTACTACCACTTCATAGGTAATGCGACGTCACGTTCATCGGTCACGTGGCCTGTTCACAGCTCAGTAACATTCATAATGGCTGCAATACCAAAAACAGCCACTAGACAATGAACGGCGCTGTACTTGGTAAGAAGTGAAGAGGTCGCAACACTCAACCGAGTGTTGTCGCATCTTCAAAAAGAGGATCAGGCAGAGGCCCGGGTATCAGACCCCCAACAACTGATCAATTATTAACCCTTTAAGGGTTCAATTATAATTTGGGTATGGTGGTAACATAAGGTCGCCTTACCTAAGTAGTAGTTGACAAAGTCAGAAGTGAGGGCGGGCTGCTTGTGCTTCCTTCTGCCGTCCACGCTGGAGCTCGTGTCCGAATTGTCCACAGGAAAGATGTCGGTGCTGATCCCCATCAGTTCTGCTTTGCGCATCAGTTTCCGTATGGCGGAGGCGCTGCTGGTCAGGGGGCGCGGCAGCTTCTCTCGGGGGACCCAGGCCTGAGGTCGGGTGTTACGGGCCAGCTCTGACTTCACTCGGTACTGCTGGAGTCTGGTGGTGATACGAGTCTGAAGAGATACAGAAACGGTTCCCTAAGAAACCAGCAGCGGATTATAGAATGTCATAAATGGCGGAGTATATAGTCATCATATGGGGTGATATATACACAATGACATAGACAAGCAGTATAAGACCCCAGTGCAACCCCCACCCCGACACATGCTAGGAATACACTGTATACACTCAGATATAGATAGAATGTACAATGTCATGGCAATTAAATGGTTAAAGGAGAACTTTTCTATATGAAGATATAATAGCAGAATAGTGAGCGCAGCTCTGGAGTATAATACAGGATAAGTAATGTAATGTATGTACACAGTGACTGTACCAGCAGAATAGTGAGCGCAGCTCTGGAGCATAATACAGGATAAGTAATGTAATGTATGTACACAGTGACTGTACCAGCAGAATAGTGAGCGCAGCTCTGGAGTATAATACAGGATAAGTAATGTAATGTATGTACACAGTGACTGCACCAGCAGAATAGTGAGTGCAGCTCTGGAGTATAATACAGGATAAGTAATGTAATGTATGTACACAGTGACTGCACCAGCAGAATAGTGAGCGCAGCTCTGGAGTATAATACAGGATAAGTGATGTAATGTATGTACACAGTGACTGTACCAGCAGAATAGTGAGCGCAGCTCTGGAGTATAATACAGGATAAGTGATGTAATGTATGTACACAGTGACTGTACCAGCAGAATAGTGAGCGCAGCTCTGGAGTATAATACAGGATAAGTAATGTAATGTATGTACACAGTGACTGTAGCAGCAGAATAGTGAGCGCAGCTCTGGAGTATAATACAGGATATGTAATGTAATGTAATGTAATGTACAGTCCTATGAAAAAGTTTGGGCACCCCTATTAATCTTAATCATTTTTAGTTCTAAATATTTTGGTGTTTGCAACAGCCATTTCAGTTTGATATATCTAATAACTGATGGACACAGTAATATTTCAGGATTGAAATGAGGTTTATTGTACTAACAGAAAATGTGCAATATGCATTAAACCACAATTTGACCGGTGCAAAAGTATGGGCACCTCAACAGAAAAGTGACATTAATATTTAGTACATCCTCCTTTTGCAAAGATAACAGCCTCTAGTCGCTTCCTGTAGCTTTTAATCAGTTCCTGGATCCTGGATAAAGGTATTTTGGACAAACAATTCAAGTTCAGTTAAGTTAGATGGTCGCCGAGCATGGACAGCCCGCTTCAAATCATCCCACAGATGTTCAATGATATTCAGGTCTGGGGACTGGGATGGCCATTCCAGAACATTGTAATTGTTCCTCTGCATGAATGCCTGAGGATTTGGAGCGGTGTTTTGGATCATTGTCTTGCTGAAATATCCATCCCCGGCGTAACTTCAACTTCGTCACTGATTCTTGAACATTATTCTCAAGAATCTGCTGATACTGAGTGGAATCCATGCGACCCTCAACTTTAACAAGATTCCCGGTGCCGGCATTGGCCACACAGCCCCAAAGCATGATGGAACCTCCACCAAATTTTACAGTGGGTAGCAAGTGTTTTTCTTGGAATGCTGTTTCTTTTTGGACGCCATGCATAACGCCTTTTTTTATAACCAAACAACTCAATCTTTGTTTCCAAAATGAAGCTGCCTTGTCCAAATGTGCTTTTTCATACCTCAGGCAACTCTATTTGTGGCGTACGTGCAGAAACGGCTTCTTTCTCATCACTCTCCCATACAGCTTCTATTTGTGCAAAGTGCGCTGTATAGTTGACCGATGCACAGTGACACCATCTGCAGCAAGATGATGCTGCAGCTCTTTGGAGGTGGTCTGTGGATTGTCCTTGACTCTTCTCACCATTCTTCTTCTCTGCCTTTCTGATATTTTTCTTGGCCTGCCACTTCTGGGCTTAACAAGAACTGTCCCTGTGGTCTTCCATTTCCTTACTATGTTCCTCACAGTGGAAACTGACAGGTTAAATCTCTGAGACAACGTTTTGTATCCTTCCCCTGAACAACTATGTTGAACAATCTTTGTTTTCAGATCATTTGAGAGCGGGCTGTCCATGCTCGGCCACCATCAAACTTAACTGAACTTGAATTGTTTTGTAGAAAGAAATGGTCCAAAATCCCTTCATCCAGGATCCAGGAACTGATTAAAAGCTACAGGAAGCGACTAGAGGCTGTTATCTTTGCAAAAGGAGGATCTACTAAATATTAATGTCACTTTTCTGTTGAGGTGCCCATACTTTTGCACCAGTCAAATTGTGGTTTAATGCATATTGCGCATTTTCTGTTAGTACAATAAACCTCATTACAATCCTGAAATATTACTGTGTCCATCAGTTATTAGATATATCAAACTGAAATGGCTACTGCAAACACCAAAATATTTATAACTAAAAATGATTAAGATTAATAGGGGTGCCCAAACTTTTTCATAGGACTGTATATACACAGTGACTGCACCAGCAGAATAATGAGCGCAGCTCTGCAGTATAATACAGGAAAAGTAATGTAATGTATGTACACAGTGACTGTACCAGCAGAATAGTGAGCGTAGCTCTGGAGTATAATACAGGATAAGTAATGTAATGTATGTACACAGTGACTGCACCAGCAGAATAGTGAGCGCAGCTCTGGAGTATAATACAGGATAAGTAATGTAATGTATGTACACAGTGACTGTACCAGCAGAATAGTGAGCGCAGCTCTGGAGTATAATACAAGATAAGTAATGTAATGTATGTACACAGGGACTGCACCAGCAGAGTAGTGAGCGCAGCTCTGGAGTATAATACAGGATAAGTAATGTAATGTATGTACACAGTGACTGCACCAGCAGAATAGTGAGCGCAGCTCTGGAGTATAATACAGGATAAGTAATGTAATGTATGTACACAGTGACTGCACCAGCAGAATAGTGAGCGCAGCTCTGGAGTATAATACAGGATAAGTAATGTAATGTATGTACACAGTGACTGTACCAGCAGAATAGTGAGCGCAGCTCTGGAGTATAATACAGGATAAGTAATGTAATGTATGTACACAGTGACTGTACCAGCGGAATAGTGAGCGCAGCTCTGGAGTATAATACAGGATAAGTAATGTAATGTATGTACACAGTGACTGCATCAGCAGAATAGTGAGCGCAGCTCTGGAGTATAATACAGGATAAGTAATGTAATGTATGTACACAGGGACTGCACCAGCAGAATAGTGAGTGCAGCTCTGGAGTATAATATGACATAAGTAACTCAGCTGTTCACTTCTATAGTATACACACTATATACAATGATTAAGATCAGGGGTCCGTGGACACATATAGGTCACAGTCCTCCTCAGGGTATAGCACACATGCACAGCTCTAATGAAGGTTGTTATGGCTTCCTATGACATTCAGGGGTTTAATGAAGTCTTTGTAATCTTCTGCAGACCTAATATAAGCTCCTACTCAAAGCCTCCTGTGATCAGAGGTAAACACCGCCGTCCCCTCTGAAGTCAGTGACCTTCGCTCTGGATTTACATTTGCTCTGCCTTGTTTCTTAGGGACACATGACAGAAGGAGATGCTAATACCTGGGCTTCCGGCGTGATGTGCTTCTCTCTTTCCTTCAAGGACATCTTGCAGTAGGATTGCAGGGCCAGGTAGTTCTTCCTCTTCCATTTTCTATCAAAGCGGTCGGCGTGCTGCTTGCAGTAGGCAAAGAAGGGATCCGCGATATCCTGTTTAAGAGAATAAGAATACCTGATTATAGTCCTAGAAATTAGGTAGATCAATAATACAAGTCAGAGATCAAGTGCAGGGACTGCAAATTTTCACACGCAATGCACAGTCAGTCAACAGATATTCCTCTTGACTCACCCTTCCACATGCATGCCTGGTTCGGTCTATCAGATAGAAGTGTCAGATTGCTACAAAGTTCACACTTGGATCCACCAAGGAGCACGCGCAGCTCAAATAATTTCCTTGTCCTCCATCCAGAGTGGACAAGAAGCGGCAAAAAGGCACGAAATGGGGGAAAGGGGGCAACCAAATGGTGCAACAGGGGGCAACTTTGTGTCAGTCTGGTGAGAGTAGCAAACAATGACCCCCTCCAATGCAAATAAGTAGGACAATGGTGAAAGGAGGAAGCAAGAGGTTGGTGGGTAGAGGAAAACAATCAGAGGTGGAAGCAAAGAGGCAAAACAAACAAAAAAAGGGCATCAAACCAAGAATGGAAGGTGAAAAGGCTGCACTAAAAGGAGAGGGCGAGGATGCAACCGAATGCGGAGGTGATAGGGTGGGGCAGCCATAGAAGTGAGGAGGGTACGGTATGAAAGAAGGGGGTAAGGGGTAGGAAAGAAGGAAGGGCAAGGCAGAAAAGCCATATAACCAAGAAGGGGCGAAGGAAGGAAAAAGAAGAAGGAGGAGGAGAGAGGGGCAGCGAAATAAGGGAGGGGAGAAAAGCATCAAAAGAAAGGGGAAGTGATAAAGGGGTCAGGAGATGAGGAAATCATCGAAACACAGGAGAAATATGAAAGCAGGGAGGAAAGAGGAGGGGGTGAAATAAGAAGGGGGGCAAAAGATGGGGTAAAAATGATCGAAAGAAGGGAAGGGTAAGAAAATGGTTCGAAAGAAGGGGAAAGAGGAAAGTGGGGTCATAAGAAGGGAAAGGTGAGAAGTGGGGTCATAAGAAGGGGAAGGAGAGAAGTGGGGTCATAAGAAGGGGAAGGAGAGAAGTGGGGTCATAAGAAGGGAGAGGTGAGAAGTGGGGTCATAAGAAGGGGAAGGAGAGAAGTGGGGTCATAAGAAGGGGGAGGAGAGAAGTGGGGTCATAAGAAGGGGAAGGAGAGAAGTGGGGTCATAAGAAGGGAGAGGTGAGAAGTGGGGTCATAAGAAGGGGAAGGAGAGAAGTGGGGACATAAGAAGGGGAAGGAGAGAAGTGGGGTCATAAGAAGGGAGAGGTGAGAAGTGGGGTCATAAGAAGGGAGAGGTGAGAAGTGGGGTCATAAGAAGGGAGGGGTGGGAAGTGGGGTCATAAGAAGGGAGAGGTGAGAAGTGGGGTCATAAGAAGGGAGGGGTGGGAAGTGGGGTCATAAGAAGGGGAAGGAGAGAAGTGGGGTCATAAGAAGGGAGAGGTGAGAAGTGGGGTCATAAGAAGGGGAAGGAGAGAAGTGGGGACATAAGAAGGGGAAGGAGAGAAGTGGGGTCATAAGAAGGGAGAGGTGGGAAGTGGGGTCATAAGAAGGGGAAGGAGAGAAGTGGGGTCATAAGAAGGGAGAGGTGAGAAGTGGGGTCATAAGAATGGAGAGGTGAGAAGTGGGGTCATAAGAAGGGAGGGGTGGGAAGTGGGGTCATAAGAAGGGGAAGGAGAGAAGTGGGGTCATAAGAAGGGAGAGGTGAGAAGTGGGGTCATAAGAAGGGGAAGGAGAGAAGTGGGGTCATAAGAAGGGAGAGGTGAGAAGTGGGGTCATAAGAAGGGAGAGGTGGGAAGTGGGGTCATAAGAAGGGGAAGGAGAGAAGTGGGGTCATAAGAAGGGAGAGGTGAGAAGTGGGGTCATAAGAAGGGGAAGGAGAGAAGTGGGGACATAAGAAGGGGAAGGAGAGAAGTGGGGTCATAAGAAGGGAGAGGTGGGAAGTGGGGTCATAAGAAGGGGAAGGAGAGAAGTGGGGTCATAAGAAGGGAGAGGTGAGAAGTGGGGTCATAAGAATGGAGAGGTGAGAAGTGGGGTTATAAGAAGGGAGGGGTGGGAAGTGGGGTCATAAGAAGGGGAAGGAGAGAAGTGGGGTCATAAGAAGGGAGAGGTGAGAAGTGGGGTCATAAGAAGGGGAAGGAGAGAAGTGGGGTCATAAGAAGGGAGAGGTGAGAAGTGGGGTCATAAGAAGGGAGAGGTGAGAAGTGGGCTCATAAGAAGGGGAAGGAGAGAAGTGGGGTCATAAGAAGCGGAAGGAGAGAAGTGGGGTCATAAGAAGGGAGAGGTGAGAAGTGGGGACATAAGAAGGGGAAGGAGAGAAGTGGGGTCATAAGAAGCGGAAGGAGAGAAGTGAGGTCATAAGAAGGGAGAGGTGAGAAGTGGGGTCATAGGAAGGGGAAGGAGAGAAGTGGGGTCATAAGAAGGGAGAGGTGAGAAGTGGGGTCATAAGAAGGGGGAGGAGAGAAGTGGGGTCATAGGAAGGGGAAGGAGAGAAGTGGGGTCATAGGAAGGGGAAGGAGAGAAGTGGGGTCATAAGAAGGGAGAGGTGAGAAGTGGGGTCATAAGAAGGGGAAGGAGAGAAGTGGGGACATAAGAAGGGGAAGGAGAGAAGTGGGGTCATAAGAAGGGGGAGGAGAGAAGTGGGGTCATAAGAAGGGGAAGGAGAGAAGTGGGGACATAAGAAGGGGAAGGAGAGAAGTGGGGTCATAAGAAGGGAGAGGTGAGAAGTGGGGTCATAAGAATGGAGAGGTGAGAAGTGGGGTCATAAGAAGGGAGGGGTGGGAAGTGGGGTCATAAGAAGGGAGGGGTGGGAAGTGGGGTCATAAGAAGGGAGAGGTGAGAAGTGGGGTCATAAGAAGGGAGGGGTGGGAAGTGGGGTCATAAGAAGGGGAAGGAGAGAAGTGGGGTCATAAGAAGGGAGAGGTGAGAAGTGGGGTCATAAGAAGGGGAAGGAGAGAAGTGGGGTCATAAGAAGGGGAAGGAGAGAAGTGGGGTCATAAGAAGGGAGAGGTGAGAAGTGGGCTCATAAGAAGGGGAAGGAGAGAAGTGGGGTCATAAGAAGCGGAAGGAGAGAAGTGGGGTCATAAGAAGGGAGAGGTGAGAAGTGGGGACATAAGAAGGGGAAGGAGAGAAGTGGGATCATAAGAAGCGGAAGGAGAGAAGTGGGGTCATAAGAAGGGAGAGGTGAGAAGTGGGGTCATAAGAAGGGGAAGGTGAGAAGTGGGGTCATAAGAAGCGGAAGGAGAGAAGTGGGGTCATAAGAAGGGAGAGGTGAGAAGTGGGGACATAAGAAGGGGAAGGAGAGAAGTGGGGTCATAAGAAGGGAGAGGAGAGAAGTGGGGTCATAAGAAGGGAGAGGTGAGAAGTGGGGTCATAAGAAGGGGAAGGTGAGAAGTGGGGTCATAAGAAGCGGAAGGAGAGAAGTGGGGTCATAAGAAGGGGAAGGAGAGAAGTGGGGTCATAAAAAGGGAGAGGAGAGAAGTGGGGTCATAAGAAGGGAGAGGAGAGAAGTGGGGTCATAAGAAGGGAGGGGTGAGAAGTGGGGTCATAAGAAGGGAGAGGAGAGAAGTGGAGTCATAAGAAGGGAGAGGAGAGAAGTGGAGTCATAAGAAGGGAGAGGAGAGAAGTGGAGTCATAAGAAGGGAGAGGTGAGAAGTGGGGTCATAAGAAGGGAGAGGAGAGAAGTGGGGTCATAAGAAGGGAGAGGTGAGAAGTGGGGTCATAAGAAGGGAGGGGTGAGAAGTGGGGTCATAAGAAGGGGAAGGAGAGAAGTGGGGTCAAAAGAAGGGAGAGGAGAGAAGTGGAGTCATAAGAAGGGAGAGGTGAGAAGTGGGGTCATAAGAAGGGGAAGGAGAGAAGTGGGGACATAAGAAGGGGAAGGAGAGAAGTGGGGTCATAAGAAGGGAGAGGTGAGAAGTGGGCTCATAAGAAGGGGAAGGAGAGAAGTGGGGTCATAAGAAGCGGAAGGAGAGAAGTGAGGTCATAAGAAGGGAGAGGTGAGAAGTGGGGTCATAAGAAGCGGAAGGAGAGAAGTGGGGACATAAGAAGGGGAAGGAGAGAAGTGGGGTCATAAGAAGGGTAAGGAGAGAAGTGGGGTCATAAGAAGGGGAAGGAGAGAAGTGGGGACATAAGAAGGGGAAGGAGAGAAGTGGGGTCATAAGAAGGGAGAGGTGAGAAGTGGGCTCATAAGAAGGGGAAGGTGAGAAGTGGGGACATAAGAAGGGGAAGGAGAGAAGTGGGGTCATAAGAAGCGGAAGGAGAGAAGTGGGGTCATAAGAAGGGAGAGGAGAGAAGTGGGGTCATAAGAAGCGGAAGGAGAGAAGTGGGGTCATAAGAAGGGAGAGGTGAGAAGTGGGGTCATAAGAAAGGGAAGGAGAGAAGTTGGGTCATAAGAAGGGGAAGGAGAGAAGTGAGGTCATAAGAAGGGGAAGGAGAGAAGTGGGGTCATAAGAAGGGAGAGGTGAGAAGTGGGGTCATAAGAAGGGAGAGGTGAGAAGTGGGGTCATAAGAAGGGGAAGGAGAGAAGTGGGGTCATAAGAAGCGGAAGGAGAGAAGTGGGGTCATAAGAAGGGGAAGGAGAGAAGTGGGGTCATAAGAAGGGAGAGGAGAGAAGTGGGGTCATAAGAAGGGAGAGGAGAGAAGTGGGGTCATAAGAAGGGAGGGGTGAGAAGTGGGGTCATAAGAAGGGGAAGGAGAGAAGTGGGGTCATAAGAAGGGAGAGGAGAGAAGTGGGGTCATAAGAAGGGAGAGGAGAGAAGTGGAGTCATAAGATGGGAGAGGAGAGAAGTGGAGTCATAAGAAGGGAGAGGAGAGAAGTGGAGTCATAAGAAGGGAGAGGTGAGAAGTGGGGTCATAAGAAGGGGAAGGAGAGAAGTGGGGACATAAGAAGGGGAAGGAGAGAAGTGGGGTCATAAGAAGGGAGAGGTGAGAAGTGGGCTCATAAGAAGGGGAAGGAGAGAAGTGGGGTCATAAGAAGCAGAAGGAGAGAAGTGAGGTCATAAGAAGGGAGAGGTGAGAAGTGGGGTCATAAGAAGCGGAAGGAGAGAAGTGGGGACATAAGAAGGGGAAGGAGAGAAGTGGGGTCATAAGAAGGGGAAGGAGAGAAGTGGGGTCATAAGAAGGGAGAGGTGAGAAGTGGGGTCATAAGAAGGGGAAGGAGAGAAGTGGGGTCATAAGAAGGGGAAGGAGAGAAGTGGGGTCATAAGAAGGGGGAGGAGAGAAGTGGGGTCATAAGAAGGGGAAGGAGAGAAGTGGGGTCATAAGAAGGGAGAGGTGAGAAGTGGGGTCATAAGAAGGGGAAGGAGAGAAGTGGGGACATAAGAAGGGGAAGGAGAGAAGTGGGGTCATAAGAAGGGAGAGGTGAGAAGTGGGGTCATAAGAATGGAGAGGTGAGAAGTGGGGTCATAAGAAGGGAGGGGTGGGAAGTGGGGTCATAAGAAGGGAGGGGTGGGAAGTGGGGTCATAAGAAGGGGAAGGAGAGAAGTGGGGACATAAGAAGGGGAAGGAGAGAAGTGGGGTCATAAGAAGAGAGAGGTGAGAAGTGGGGTCATAAGAAGGGGAAGGAGAGAAGTGGGGTCATAAGAAGGGAGAGGTGAGAAGTGGGGTCATAAGAAGGGGAAGGAGAGAAGTGGGGTCATAAGAAGGGAGAGGTGAGAAGTGGGGTCATAAGAAGGGGAAGGAGAGAAGTGGGGACATAAGAAGGGGAAGGAGAGAAGTGGGGTCATAAGAAGGGAGAGGTGAGAAGTGGGGTCATAAGAATGGAGAGGTGAGAAGTGGGGTCATAAGAAGGGAGGGGTGGGAAGTGGGGTCATAAGAAGGGAGGGGTGGGAAGTGGGGTCATAAGAAGGGGAAGGAGAGAAGTGGGGACATAAGAAGGGGAAGGAGAGAAGTGGGGTCATAAGAAGGGAGAGGTGAGAAGTGGGGTCATAAGAAGGGAGAGGTGAGAAGTGGGGTCATAAGAAGGGAGGGGTGGGAAGTGGGGTCATAAGAAGGGGAAGGAGAGAAGTGGGGTCATAAGAAGGGAGAGGTGAGAAGTGGGGTCATAAGAATGGAGAGGTGAGAAGTGGGGTCATAAGAAGGGAGGGGTGGGAAGAGGGGTCATAAGAAGGGGAAGGAGAGAAGTGGGGTCATAAGAAGGGAGAGGTGAGAAGTGGGGTCATAAGAAGGGGAAGGAGAGAAGTGGGGTCATAAGAAGGGGAAGGAGAGAAGTGGGGTCATAAGAAGGGAGAGGTGAGAAGTGGGCTCATAAGAAGGGGAAGGAGAGAAGTGGGGTCATAAGAAGCGGAAGGAGAGAAGTGGGGTCATAAGAAGGGAGAGGTGAGAAGTGGGGACATAAGAAGGGGAAGGAGAGAAGTGGGGTCATAAGAAGCGGAAGGAGAGAAGTGGGGTCATAAGAAGGGAGAGGTGAGAAGTGGGGTCATAAGAAGGGGAAGGTGAGAAGTGGGGTCATAAGAAGCGGAAGGAGAGAAGTGGGGTCATAAGAAGGGGAAGGAGAGAAGTGGGGTCATAAGAAGGGAGAGGAGAGAAGTGGGGTCATAAGAAGGGAGAGGAGAGAAGTGGGGTCATAAGAAGGGGAAGGAGAGAAGTGGGGTCATAAGAAGGGAGAGGAGAGAAGTGGGGTCATAAGAAGGGAGAGGAGAGAAGTGGAGTCATAAGAAGGGAGGGGTGAGAAGTGGGGTCATAAGAAGGGGAAGGAGAGAAGTGGGGTCAAAAGAAGGGAGAGGAGAGAAGTGGGGTCATAAGAAGGGAGAGGTGAGAAGTGGGGTCATAAGAAGGGGAAGGAGAGAAGTGGGGTCAAAAGAAGGGAGAGGAGAGAAGTGGGGTCATAAGAAGGGAGAGGTGAGAAGTGGGGTCATAAGAAGGGGAAGGAGAGAAGTGGGGACATAAGAAGGGGAAGGAGAGAAGTGGGGTCATAAGAAGGGAGAGGTGAGAAGTGGGCTCATAAGAAGGGGAAGGAGAGAAGTGGGGTCATAAGAAGCGGAAGGAGAGAAGTGAGGTCATAAGAAGGGAGAGGTGAGAAGTGGGGTCATAAAAAGCGGAAGGAGAGAAGTGGGGACATAAGAAGGGGAAGGAGAGAAGTGGGGTCATAAGAAGGGTAAGGAGAGAAGTGGGGTCATAAGAAGGGGAAGGAGAGAAGTGGGGACATAAGAAGGGGAAGGAGAGAAGTGGGGTCATAAGAAGGGAGAGGTGAGAAGTGGGGTCATAAGAAGGGGAAGGAGAGAAGTGGGGTCATAAGAAGGGAGAGGTGAGAAGTGGGGTCATAAGAAGGGGAAGGAGAGAAGTGGGGACATAAGAAGGGGAAGGAGAGAAGTGGGGTCATAAGAAGGGAGAGGTGAGAAGTGGGGTCATAAGAAGGGGAAGGAGAGAAGTGGGGTCATAAGAAGCGGAAGGAGAGAAGTGGGGTCATAAGAAGGGAGAGGAGAGAAGTGGGGTCATAAGAAGCGGAAGGAGAGAAGTGGGGTCATAAGAAGGGAGAGGTGAGAAGTGGGGTCATAAGAAGGGGAAGGAGAGAAGTTGGGTCATAAGAAGGGGAAGGAGAGAAGTGAGGTCATAAGAAGGGGAAGGAGAGAAGTGGGGTCATAAGAAGGGAGAGGTGAGAAGTGGGGTCATAAGAAGGGGAAGGAGAGAAGTGGGGTCATAAGAAGCGGAAGGAGAGAAGTGGGGTCATAAGAAGGGGAAGGAGAGAAGTGGGGTCATAAGAAGGGAGAGGAGAGAAGTGGGGTCATAAGAAGGGAGAGGAGAGAAGTGGGGTCATAAGAAGGGAGGGGTGAGAAGTGGGGTCATAAGAAGGGGAAGGAGAGAAGTGGGGTCATAAGAAGGGAGAGGAGAGAAGTGGGGTCATAAGAAGGGAGGGGTGAGAAGTGGGGTCATAAGAAGGGAGAGGAGAGAAGTGGAGTCATAAGATGGGAGAGGAGAGAAGTGGAGTCATAAGAAGGGAGAGGAGAGAAGTGGGGTCATAAGAAGGGAGAGGTGAGAAGTGGGGTCATAAGAAGGGGAAGGAGAGAAGTGAGGTCATAAGAAGGGGAAGGTGAGAAGTGGGGTCATAAGAAGGGAGAGGTGAGAAGTGGGGTCATAAGAAGGGGAAGGAGAGAAGTGGGGTCATAAGAAGGGGAAGGAGAGAAGTGGGGTCATAAGAAGGGTAAGGAGAGAAGTGAGGTCATAAGAAGGGAGAGGAGAGAAGTGGGGTCATAAGAAGCGGAAGGAGAGAAGTGGGGTCATAAGAAGGGGAAGGAGAGAAGTGGGGTCATAAGAAGGGGGAGGAGAGAAGTGGAGTCATAAGAAGGGAGAGGTGAGAAGTGGGGTCATAAGAAGGGGAAGGAGAGAAGTGGGGTCATAAGAAGGGAGAGGTGAGAAGTGGGCTCATAAGAAGGGGAAGGAGAGAAGTGGGGTCATAAGAAGCGGAAGGAGAGAAGTGAGGTCATAAGAAGGGAGAGGTGAGAAGTGGGGTCAAAAGAAGCGGAAGGAGAGAAGTGGGGACATAAGAAGGGGAAGGAGAGAAGTGGGGTCATAAGAAGGGGAAGGAGAGAAGTGGGGTCATAAGAAGGGAGAGGTGAGAAGTGGGGTCATAAGAAGGGGAAGGAGAGAAGTGGGGTCATAAGAAGGGGGAGGAGAGAAGTGGGGTCATAAGAAGGGGAAGGAGAGAAGTGGGGTCATAAGAAGGGAGAGGTGAGAAGTGGGGTCATAAGAAGGGGAAGGAGAGAAGTGGGGACATAAGAAGGGGAAGGAGAGAAGTGGGGTCATAAGAAGGGTGAGGAGAGAAGTGGGGTCATAAGAAGGGGAAGGAGAGAAGTGGGGACATAAGAAGGGGAAGGAGAGAAGTGGAGTCATAAGAAGGGAGAGGTGAGAAGTGGGGTCATAAGAATGGAGAGGTGAGAAGTGGGGTCATAAGAAGGGAGGGGTGGGAAGTGGGGTCATAAGAAGGGAGGGGTGGGAAGTGGGGTCATAAGAAGGGAGAGGTGAGAAGTGGGGTCATAAGAAGGGAGGGGTGGGAAGTGGGGTCATAAGAAGGGGAAGGAGAGAAGTGGGGTCATAAGAAGGGAGAGGTGAGAAGTGGGGTCATAAGAAGGGGAAGGAGAGAAGTGGGGACATAAGAAGGGGAAGGAGAGAAGTGGGGTCATAAGAAGGGAGAGGTGGGAAGTGGGGTCATAAGAAGGGGAAGGAGAGAAGTGGGGTCATAAGAAGGGAGAGGTGAGAAGTGGGGTCATAAGAATGGAGAGGTGAGAAGTGGGGTCATAAGAAGGGAGGGGTGGGAAGTGGGGTCATAAGAAGGGGAAGGAGAGAAGTGAGGTCATAAGAAGGGAGAGGTGAGAAGTGGGGTCATAAGAAGGGGAAGGAGAGAAGTGGGGTCATAAGAAGGGGAAGGAGAGAAGTGGGGTCATAAGAAGGGAGAGGTGAGAAGTGGGCTCATAAGAAGGGGAAGGAGAGAAGTGGGGTCATAAGAAGCGGAAGGAGAGAAGTGGGGTCATAAGAAGGGAGAGGTGAGAAGTGGGGACATAAGAAGGGGAAGGAGAGAAGTGGGGTCATAAGAAGCGGAAGGAGAGAAGTGGGGTCATAAGAAGGGAGAGGTGAGAAGTGGGGTCATAAGAAGGGGAAGGTGAGAAGTGGGGTCATAAGAAGCGGAAGGAGAGAAGTGGGGTCATAAGAAGGGGAAGGAGAGAAGTGGGGTCATAAGAAGGGAGAGGAGAGAAGTGGGGTCATAAGAAGGGAGAGGAGAGAAGTGGGGTCATAAGAAGGGAGGGGTGAGAAGTGGGGTCATAAGAAGGGAGAGGAGAGAAGTGGAGTCATAAGAAGGGAGAGGAGAGAAGTGGAGTCATAAGAAGGGAGAGGAGAGAAGTGGGGTCATAAGAAGGGAGAGGTGAGAAGTGGGGTCATAAGAAGGGAGAGGAGAGAAGTGGGGTCATAAGAAGGGAGAGGTGAGAAGTGGGGTCATAAGAAGGGAGGGGTGAGAAGTGGGGTCATAAGAAGGGGAAGGAGAGAAGTGGGGTCAAAAGAAGGGAGAGGAGAGAAGTGGGGACATAAGAAGGGGAAGGAGAGAAGTGGGGTCATAAGAAGGGGAAGGAGAGAAGTGGGGTCATAAGAAGGGAGAGGTGAGAAGTGGGGTCATAAGAAGGGGAAGGAGAGAAGTGGGGTCATAAGAAGGGGGAGGAGAGAAGTGGGGTCATAAGAAGGGGAAGGAGAGAAGTGGGGTCATAAGAAGGGAGAGGTGAGAAGTGGGGTCATAAGAAGGGGAAGGAGAGAAGTGGGGACATAAGAAGGGGAAGGAGAGAAGTGGGGTCATAAGAAGGGGGAGGAGAGAAGTGGGGTCATAAGAAGGGGAAGGAGAGAAGTGGGGACATAAGAAGGGGAAGGAGAGAAGTGGAGTCATAAGAAGGGAGAGGTGAGAAGTGGGGTCATAAGAATGGAGAGGTGAGAAGTGGGGTCATAAGAAGGGAGGGGTGGGAAGTGGGGTCATAAGAAGGGAGGGGTGGGAAGTGGGGTCATAAGAAGGGAGAGGTGAGAAGTGGGGTCATAAGAAGGGAGGGGTGGGAAGTGGGGTCATAAGAAGGGGAAGGAGAGAAGTGGGGTCATAAGAAGGGAGAGGTGAGAAGTGGGGTCATAAGAAGGGGAAGGAGAGAAGTGGGGACATAAGAAGGGGAAGGAGAGAAGTGGGGTCATAAGAAGGGAGAGGTGGGAAGTGGGGTCATAAGAAGGGGAAGGAGAGAAGTGGGGTCATAAGAAGGGAGAGGTGAGAAGTGGGGTCATAAGAATGGAGAGGTGAGAAGTGGGGTCATAAGAAGGGAGGGGTGGGAAGTGGGGTCATAAGAAGGGGAAGGAGAGAAGTGAGGTCATAAGAAGGGAGAGGTGAGAAGTGGGGTCATAAGAAGGGGAAGGAGAGAAGTGGGGTCATAAGAAGGGGAAGGAGAGAAGTGGGGTCATAAGAAGGGAGAGGTGAGAAGTGGGCTCATAAGAAGGGGAAGGAGAGAAGTGGGGTCATAAGAAGCGGAAGGAGAGAAGTGGGGTCATAAGAAGGGAGAGGTGAGAAGTGGGGACATAAGAAGGGGAAGGAGAGAAGTGGGGTCATAAGAAGCGGAAGGAGAGAAGTGGGGTCATAAGAAGGGAGAGGTGAGAAGTGGGGTCATAAGAAGGGGAAGGTGAGAAGTGGGGTCATAAGAAGCGGAAGGAGAGAAGTGGGGTCATAAGAAGGGGAAGGAGAGAAGTGGGGTCATAAGAAGGGAGAGGAGAGAAGTGGGGTCATAAGAAGGGAGAGGAGAGAAGTGGGGTCATAAGAAGGGAGGGGTGAGAAGTGGGGTCATAAGAAGGGAGAGGAGAGAAGTGGAGTCATAAGAAGGGAGAGGAGAGAAGTGGAGTCATAAGAAGGGAGAGGAGAGAAGTGGGGTCATAAGAAGGGAGAGGTGAGAAGTGGGGTCATAAGAAGGGAGAGGAGAGAAGTGGGGTCATAAGAAGGGAGAGGTGAGAAGTGGGGTCATAAGAAGGGAGGGGTGAGAAGTGGGGTCATAAGAAGGGGAAGGAGAGAAGTGGGGTCAAAAGAAGGGAGAGGAGAGAAGTGGGGTCATAAGAAGGGAGAGGTGAGAAGTGGGGTCATAAGAAGGGGAAGGAGAGAAGTGGGGACATAAGAAGGGGAAGGAGAGAAGTGGGGTCATAAGAAGGGAGAGGTGAGAAGTGGGCTCATAAGAAGGGGAAGGAGAGAAGTGGGGTCATAAGAAGCGGAAGGAGAGAAGTGAGGTCATAAGAAGGGAGAGGTGAGAAGTGGGGTCATAAGAAGCGGAAGGAGAGAAGTGGGGACATAAGAAGGGGAAGGAGAGAAGTGGGGTCATAAGAAGGGTAAGGAGAGAAGTGGGGTCATAAGAAGGGGAAGGAGAGAAGTGGGGACATAAGAAGGGGAAGGAGAGAAGTGGGGTTATAAGAAGGGAGAGGTGAGAAGTGGGCTCATAAGAAGGGGAAGGTGAGAAGTGGGGACATAAGAAGGGGAAGGAGAGAAGTGGGGTCATAAGAAGGGAGAGGAGAGAAGTGGGGTCATAAGAAGGGAGAGGAGAGAAGTGGGGTCATAAGAAGCGGAAGGAGAGAAGTGGGGTCATAAGAAGGGAGAGGTGAGAAGTGGGGTCATAAGAAGAGGAAGCAGAGAAGTTGGGTCACAAGAAGGGGAAGGAGAGAAGTGAGGTCATAAGAAGGGGAAGGAGAGAAGTGGGGTCATAAGAAGGGAGAGGTGAGAAGTGGGGTCATAAGAAGGGGAAGGAGAGAAGTGGGGTCATAAGAAGCAGAAGGAGAGAAGTGGGGTCATAAGAAGGGGAAGGAGAGAAGTGGGGTCATAAGAAGGGAGAGGAGAGAAGTGGGGTCATAAGAAGGGAGAGGAGAGAAGTGGGGTCATAAGAAGGGAGGGGTGAGAAGTGGGGTCATAAGAAGGGGAAGGAGAGAAGTGGGGTCATAAGAAGGGAGAGGAGAGAAGTGGAGTCAAAAGATGGGAGAGGAGAGAAGTGGAGTCATAAGAAGGGAGAGGAGAGAAGTGGAGTCATAAGAAGGGAGAGGTGAGAAGTGGGGTCATAAGAAGGGGAAGGAGAGAAGTTGGGTCATAAGAAGGGGAAGGAGAGAAGTGGGGTCATAAGAAGGGGAAGGAGAGAAGTGGGGTCATAAGAAGGGAGAGGTGAGAAGTGGGGTCATAAGAAGGGGAAGGAGAGAAGTGAGGTCATAAGAAGGGGAAGGTGAGAAGTGGGGTCATAAGAAGGGAGAGGTGAGAAGTGGGGTCATAAGAAGGGGAAGGAGAGAAGTGGGGTCATAAGAAGGGGAAGGAGAGAAGTGGGGTCATAAGAAGGGTAAGGAGAGAAGTGAGGTCATAAGAAGGGAGAGGAGAGAAGTGGGGTCATAAGAAGCGGAAGGAGAGAAGTGGGGTCATAAGAAGGGGAAGGAGAGAAGTGGGGTCATAAGAAGGGAGAGGAGAGAAGTGGGGTCATAAGAAGCGGAAGGAGAGAAGTGGGGACATAAGAAGGGTAAGGAGAGAAGTGAGGTCATAAGAAGGGAGAGGAGAGAAGTGGGGTCATAAGAAGCGGAAGGAGAGAAGTGGGGACATAAGAAGGGGAAGGAGAGAAGTGGGGTCATAAGAAGGGAGAGGTGGGAAGTGGGGTCATAAGAAGGGGAAGGAGAGAAGTGGGGTCATAAGAAGGGAGAGGTGAGAAGTGGGGTCATAAGAAGGGGAAGGAGAGAAGTGGGGTCATAAGAAGGGAGAGGTGGGAAGTGGGGTCATAAGAAGGGGAAGGAGAGAAGTGGGGTCATAAGAAGGGGAAGGAGAGAAGTGGGGTCATAAGAAGGGAGAGGTGAGAAGTGGGCTCATAAGAAGGGGAAGGAGAGAAGTGGGGTCATAAGAAGCGGAAGGAGAGAAGTGGGGTCATAAGAAGGGAGAGGTGAGAAGTGGGGACATAAGAAGGGGAAGGAGAGAAGTGGGGTCATAAGAAGCGGAAGGAGAGAAGTGGGGTCATAAGAAGGGAGAGGTGAGAAGTGGGGTCATAAGAAGGGGAAGGTGAGAAGTGGGGTCATAAGAAGCGGAAGGAGAGAAGTGGGGTCATAAGAAGGGGAAGGAGAGAAGTGGGGTCATAAGAAGGGAGAGGAGAGAAGTGGGGTCATAAGAAGGGAGAGGAGAGAAGTGGGGTCATAAGAAGGGAGGGGTGAGAAGTGGGGTCATAAGAAGGGGAAGGAGAGAAGTGGGGTCATAAGAAGGGGGAGGAGAGAAGTGGGGTCATAAGAAGGGAGGGGTGGGAAGTGGGGTCATAAGAAGGGAGAGGTGAGAAGTGGGGTCATAAGAAGGGAGGGGTGGGAAGTGGGGTCATAAGAAGGGGAAGGAGAGAAGTGGGGTCATAAGAAGGGAGAGGTGAGAAGTGGGGTCATAAGAAGGGGAAGGAGAGAAGTGGGGACATAAGAAGGGGAAGGAGAGAAGTGGGGTCATAAGAAGGGAGAGGTGGGAAGTGGGGTCATAAGAAGGGGAAGGAGAGAAGTGGGGTCATAAGAAGGGAGAGGTGAGAAGTGGGGTCATAAGAATGGAGAGGTGAGAAGTGGGGTCATAAGAAGGGAGGGGTGGGAAGTGGGGTCATAAGAAGGGGAAGGAGAGAAGTGAGGTCATAAGAAGGGAGAGGTGAGAAGTGGGGTCATAAGAAGGGGAAGGAGAGAAGTGGGGTCATAAGAAGGGGAAGGAGAGAAGTGGGGTCATAAGAAGGGAGAGGTGAGAAGTGGGCTCATAAGAAGGGGAAGGAGAGAAGTGGGGTCATAAGAAGCGGAAGGAGAGAAGTGGGGTCATAAGAAGGGAGAGGTGAGAAGTGGGGACATAAGAAGGGGAAGGAGAGAAGTGGGGTCATAAGAAGCGGAAGGAGAGAAGTGGGGTCATAAGAAGGGAGAGGTGAGAAGTGGGGTCATAAGAAGGGGAAGGTGAGAAGTGGGGTCATAAGAAGCGGAAGGAGAGAAGTGGGGTCATAAGAAGGGGAAGGAGAGAAGTGGGGTCATAAGAAGGGAGAGGAGAGAAGTGGGGTCATAAGAAGGGAGAGGAGAGAAGTGGGGTCATAAGAAGGGAGGGGTGAGAAGTGGGGTCATAAGAAGGGAGAGGAGAGAAGTGGAGTCATAAGAAGGGAGAGGAGAGAAGTGGAGTCATAAGAAGGGAGAGGAGAGAAGTGGGGTCATAAGAAGGGAGAGGTGAGAAGTGGGGTCATAAGAAGGGAGAGGAGAGAAGTGGGGTCATAAGAAGGGAGAGGTGAGAAGTGGGGTCATAAGAAGGGAGGGGTGAGAAGTGGGGTCATAAGAAGGGGAAGGAGAGAAGTGGGGTCAAAAGAAGGGAGAGGAGAGAAGTGGGGTCATAAGAAGGGAGAGGTGAGAAGTGGGGTCATAAGAAGGGGAAGGAGAGAAGTGGGGACATAAGAAGGGGAAGGAGAGAAGTGGGGTCATAAGAAGGGAGAGGTGAGAAGTGGGCTCATAAGAAGGGGAAGGAGAGAAGTGGGGTCATAAGAAGCGGAAGGAGAGAAGTGAGGTCATAAGAAGGGAGAGGTGAGAAGTGGGGTCATAAGAAGCGGAAGGAGAGAAGTGGGGACATAAGAAGGGGAAGGAGAGAAGTGGGGTCATAAGAAGGGTAAGGAGAGAAGTGGGGTCATAAGAAGGGGAAGGAGAGAAGTGGGGACATAAGAAGGGGAAGGAGAGAAGTGGGGTTATAAGAAGGGAGAGGTGAGAAGTGGGCTCATAAGAAGGGGAAGGTGAGAAGTGGGGACATAAGAAGGGGAAGGAGAGAAGTGGGGTCATAAGAAGGGAGAGGAGAGAAGTGGGGTCATAAGAAGGGAGAGGAGAGAAGTGGGGTCATAAGAAGCGGAAGGAGAGAAGTGGGGTCATAAGAAGGGAGAGGTGAGAAGTGGGGTCATAAGAAGAGGAAGGAGAGAAGTTGGGTCACAAGAAGGGGAAGGAGAGAAGTGAGGTCATAAGAAGGGGAAGGAGAGAAGTGGGGTCATAAGAAGGGAGAGGTGAGAAGTGGGGTCATAAGAAGGGGAAGGAGAGAAGTGGGGTCATAAGAAGCGGAAGGAGAGAAGTGGGGTCATAAGAAGGGGAAGGAGAGAAGTGGGGTCATAAGAAGGGAGAGGAGAGAAGTGGGGTCATAAGAAGGGAGAGGAGAGAAGTGGGGTCATAAGAAGGGAGGGGTGAGAAGTGGGGTCATAAGAAGGGGAAGGAGAGAAGTGGGGTCATAAGAAGGGAGAGGAGAGAAGTGGAGTCATAAGATGGGAGAGGAGAGAAGTGGAGTCATAAGAAGGGAGAGGAGAGAAGTGGAGTCATAAGAAGGGAGAGGTGAGAAGTGGGGTCATAAGAAGGGGAAAGAGAAAAGTTGGGTCATAAGAAGGGGAAGGAGAGAAGTGGGGTCATAAGAAGGGGAAGGAGAGAAGTGGGGTCATAAGAAGGGAGAGGTGAGAAGTGGGGTCATAAGAAGGGGAAGGAGAGAAGTGAGGTCATAAGAAGGGGAAGGTGAGAAGTGGGGTCATAAGAAGGGAGAGGTGAGAAGTGGGGTCATAAGAAGGGGAAGGAGAGAAGTGGGGTCATAAGAAGGGGAAGGAGAGAAGTGGGGTCATAAGAAGGGTAAGGAGAGAAGTGAGGTCATAAGAAGGGAGAGGAGAGAAGTGGGGTCATAAGAAGCGGAAGGAGAGAAGTGGGGTCATAAGAAGGGGAAGGAGAGAAGTGGGGTCATAAGAAGGGAGAGGAGAGAAGTGGGGTCATAAGAAGCGGAAGGAGAGAAGTGGGGACATAAGAAGGGTAAGGAGAGAAGTGAGGTCATAAGAAGGGAGAGGAGAGAAGTGGGGTCATAAGAAGGGAGAGGTGGGAAGTGGGGTCATAAGAAGGGGAAGGAGAGAAGTGGGGTCATAAGAAGGGAGAGGTGAGAAGTGGGGTCATAAGAATGGAGAGGTGAGAAGTGGGGTCATAAGAAGGGAGGGGTGGGAAGTGGGGTCATAAGAAGGGGAAGGAGAGAAGTGGGGTCATAAGAAGGGAGAGGTGAGAAGTGGGGTCATAAGAAGGGGAAGGAGAGAAGTGGGGTCATAAGAAGGGGAAGGAGAGAAGTGGGGTCATAAGAAGGGAGAGGTGAGAAGTGGGCTCATAAGAAGGGGAAGGAGAGAAGTGGGGTCATAAGAAGCGGAAGGAGAGAAGTGGGGTCATAAGAAGGGAGAGGTGAGAAGTGGGGACATAAGAAGGGGAAGGAGAGAAGTGGGGTCATAAGAAGCGGAAGGAGAGAAGTGGGGTCATAAGAAGGGAGAGGTGAGAAGTGGGGTCATAAGAAGGGGAAGGTGAGAAGTGGGGTCATAAGAAGCGGAAGGAGAGAAGTGGGGTCATAAGAAGGGGAAGGAGAGAAGTGAGGTCATAAGAAGGGAGAGGAGAGAAGTGGGGTCATAAGAAGGGAGAGGAGAGAAGTGGGGTCATAAGAAGGGAGGGGTGAGAAGTGGGGTCATAAGAAGGGGAAGGAGAGAAGTGGGGTCATAAGAAGGGGGAGGAGAGAAGTGGGGTCATAAGAAGGGAGAGGAGAGAAGTGGGGTCATAAGAAGGGAGGGGTGAGAAGTGGGGTCATAAGAAGGGAGAGGAGAGAAGTGGAGTCATAAGAAGGGAGAGGAGAGAAGTGGAGTCATAAGAAGGGAGAGGTGAGAAGTGGGGTCATAAGAAGGGAGAGGAGAGAAGTGGGGTCATAAGAAGGGAGAGGTGAGAAGTGGGGTCAAAAGAAGGGAGAGGAGAGAAGTGGGGTCATAAGAAGGGAGAGGAGAGAAGTGGGGTCATAAGAAGGGAGAGGTGAGAAGTGGGGTCATAAGAAGGGGAAGGAGAGAAGTGGGGACATAAGAAGGGGAAGGAGAGAAGTGGGGTCATAAGAAGGGAGAGGTGAGAAGTGGGCTCATAAGAAGGGGAAGGAGAGAAGTGGGGTCATAAGAAGCGGAAGGAGAGAAGTGAGGTCATAAGAAGGGAGAGGTGAGAAGTGGGGTCATAAGAAGCGGAAGGAGAGAAGTGGGGACATAAGAAGGGGAAGGAGAGAAGTGGGGTCATAAGAAGGGTAAGGAGAGAAGTGGGGTCATAAGAAGGGGAAGGAGAGAAGTGGGGACATAAGAAGGGGAAGGAGAGAAGTGGGGTCATAAGAAGGGAGAGGTGAGAAGTGGGCTCATAAGAAGGGAAAGGAGAGAAGTGGGGTCATAAGAAGCGGAAGGAGAGAAGTGGGGTCATAAGAAGGGAGAGGTGAGAAGTGGGGACATAAGAAGGGGAAGGAGAGAAGTGGGGTCATAAGAAGCGGAAGGAGAGAAGTGGGGTCATAAGAAGGGAGAGGAGAGAAGTGGGGTCATAAGAAGCGGAAGGAGAGAAGTGGGGTCATAAGAAGGGAGAGGTGAGAAGTGGGGTCATAAGAAGGGGAAGGAGAGAAGTTGGGTCATAAGAAGGGGAAGGAGAGAAGTGAGGTCATAAGAAGGGGAAGGAGAGAAGTGGGGTCATAAGAAGGGAGAGGTGAGAAGTGGGGTCATAAGAAGGGGAAGGAGAGAAGTGGGGTCATAAGAAGCGGAAGGAGAGAAGTGGGGTCATAAGAAGGGGAAGGAGAGAAGTGGGGTCATAAGAAGGGAGAGGAGAGAAGTGGGGTCATAAGAAGGGAGAGGAGAGAAGTGGGGTCATAAGAAGGGAGGGGTGAGAAGTGGGGTCATAAGAAGGGGAAGGAGAGAAGTGGGGTCATAAGAAGGGAGAGGAGAGAAGTGGGGTCATAAGAAGGGGAAGGAGAGAAGTGGGGTCATAAGAAGGGAGAGGTGAGAAGTGGGGTCATAAGAAGGGAGAGGTGAGAAGTGGGGTCATAAGAAGGGGAAGGAGAGAAGTGGGGACATAAGAAGGGGAAGGAGAGAAGTGGGGTCATAAGAAGGGGGAGGAGAGAAGTGGGGTCATAAGAAGGGGAAGGAGAGAAGTGGGGACATAAGAAGGGGAAGGAGAGAAGTGGGGTCATAAGAAGGGAGAGGTGAGAAGTGGGGTCATAAGAATGGAGAGGTGAGAAGTGGGGTCATAAGAAGGGAGGGGTGGGAAGTGGGGTCATAAGAAGGGAGGGGTGGGAAGTGGGGTCATAAGAAGGGAGAGGTGAGAAGTGGGGTCATAAGAAGGGAGGGGTGGGAAGTGGGGTCATAAGAAGGGGAAGGAGAGAAGTGGGGTCATAAGAAGGGAGAGGTGAGAAGTGGGGTCATAAGAAGGGGAAGGAGAGAAGTGGGGACATAAGAAGGGGAAGGAGAGAAGTGGGGTCATAAGAAGGGAGAGGTGGGAAGTGGGGTCATAAGAAGGGGAAGGAGAGAAGTGGGGTCATAAGAAGGGAGAGGTGAGAAGTGGGGTCATAAGAATGGAGAGGTGAGAAGTGGGGTCATAAGAAGGGAGGGGTGGGAAGTGGGGTCATAAGAAGGGGAAGGAGAGAAATGGGGTCATAAGAAGGGAGAGGTGAGAAGTGGGGTCATAAGAAGGGGAAGGAGAGAAGTGGGGTCATAAGAAGGGGAAGGAGAGAAGTGGGGTCATAAGAAGGGAGAGGTGAGAAGTGGGCTCATAAGAAGGGGAAGGAGAGAAGTGGGGTCATAAGAAGCGGAAGGAGAGAAGTGGGGTCATAAGAAGGGAGAGGTGAGAAGTGGGGACATAAGAAGGGGAAGGAGAGAAGTGGGGTCATAAGAAGCGGAAGGAGAGAAGTGGGGTCATAAGAAGGGAGAGGTGAGAAGTGGGGTCATAAGAAGGGGAAGGTGAGAAGTGGGGTCATAAGAAGCGGAAGGAGAGAAGTGGGGTCATAAGAAGGGGAAGGAGAGAAGTGGGGTCATAAGAAGGGAGAGGAGAGAAGTGGGGTCATAAGAAGGGAGAGGAGAGAAGTGGGGTCATAAGAAGGGAGGGGTGAGAAGTGGGGTCATAAGAAGGGAGAGGAGAGAAGTGGAGTCATAAGAAGGGAGAGGAGAGAAGTGGAGTCATAAGAAGGGAGAGGAGAGAAGTGGGGTCATAAGAAGGGAGAGGTGAGAAGTGGGGTCATAAGAAGGGAGGGGTGAGAAGTGGGGTCATAAGAAGGGAGAGGAGAGAAGTGGGGTCATAAGAAGGGAGAGGTGAGAAGTGGGGTCATAAGAAGGGAGGGGTGAGAAGTGGGGTCATAAGAAGGGAGAGGAGAGAAGTGGGGTCATAAGAAGGGAGAGGAGAGAAGTGGGGTCATAAGAAGGGAGAGGTGAGAAGTGGGGTCATAAGAAGGGGAAGGAGAGAAGTGGGGTCAAAAGAAGGGAGAGGAGAGAAGTGGGGTCATAAGAAGGGAGAGGTGAGAAGTGGGGTCATAAGAAGGGGAAGGAGAGAAGTGGGGACATAAGAAGGGGAAGGAGAGAAGTGGGGTCATAAGAAGGGGAAGGAGAGAAGTGGGGACATAAGAAGGGGAAGGAGAGAAGTGGGGTCATAAGAAGGGAGAGGTGAGAAGTGGGCTCATAAGAAGGGGAAGGTGAGAAGTGGGGACATAAGAAGGGGAAGGAGAGAAGTGGGGTCATAAGAAGCGGAAGGAGAGAAGTGGGGTCATAAGAAGGGAGAGGAGAGAAGTGGGGTAATAAGAAGCGGAAGGAGAGAAGTGGGGTCATAAGAAGGGAGAGGAGAGAAGTTGGGTCATAAGAAGGGGAAGGAGAGAAGTTGGGTCATAAGAAGGTAGAGGTGAGAAGTGGGGTCATAAGAAGGGGAAGGAGAGAAGTGGGGTCATAAGAAGCGGAAGGAGAGAAGTGGGGTCATAAGAAGGGGAAGGAGAGAAGTGGGGTCATAAGAAGGGAGAGGAGAGAAGTGGGGTCATAAGAAGGGAGAGGAGAGAAGTGGGGTCATAAGAAGGGAGGGGTGAGAAGTGGGGTCATAAGAAGGGGAAGGAGAGAAGTGGGGTCATAAGAAGGGAGAGGAGAGAAGTGGGGTCATAAGAAGGGAGGGGTGAGAAGTGGGGTCATAAGAAGGGAGAGGAGAGAAGTGGAGTCATAAGATGGGAGAGGAGAGAAGTGGAGTCATAAGAAGGGAGAGGAGAGAAGTGGAGTCATAAGAAGGGAGAGGTGAGAAGTGGGGTCATAAGAAGGGAGAGGTGAGAAGTGGGGTCATAAGAAGGGGAAGGAGAGAAGTGAGGTCATAAGAAGGGGAAGGTGAGAAGTGGGGTCATAAGAAGGGAGAGGTGAGAAGTGGGGTCATAAGAAGGGGAAGGAGAGAAGTGGGGTCATAAGAAGGGGAAGGAGAGAAGTGGGGTCATAAGAAGGGTAAGGAGAGAAGTGAGGTCATAAGAAGGGAGAGGAGAGAAGTGGGGTCATAAGAAGCGGAAGGAGAGAAGTGGGGTCATAAGAAGGGGAAGGAGAGAAGTGGGGTCATAAGAAGGGAGAGGAGAGAAGTGGGGTCATAAGAAGCGGAAGGAGAGAAGTGGGGACATAAGAAGCGGAAGGAGAGAAGTGGGGACATAAGAAGGGTAAGGAGAGAAGTGAGGTCATAAGAAGGGAGAGGAGAGAAGTGGGGTCATAAGAAGCGGAAGGAGAGAAGTGGGGACATAAGAAGGGGAAGGAGAGAAGTGGGGTCATAAGAAGGGAGAGGTGGGAAGTGGGGTCATAAGAAGGGGAAGGAGAGAAGTGGGGTCATAAGAAGGGAGAGGTGAGAAGTGGGGTCATAAGAATGGAGAGGTGAGAAGTGGGGTCATAAGAAGGGAGGGGTGGGAAGTGGGGTCATAAGAAGGGGAAGGAGAGAAGTGGGGTCATAAGAAGGGAGAGGTGAGAAGTGGGGTCATAAGAAGGATAAGGAGAGAAGTGGGGTCATAAGAAGGGGAAGGAGAGAAGTGGGGTCATAAGAAGGGAGAGGTGAGAAGTGGGCTCATAAGAAGGGGAAGGAGAGAAGTGGGGTCATAAGAAGCGGAAGGAGAGAAGTGGGGTCATAAGAAGGGAGAGGTGAGAAGTGGGGACATAAGAAGGGGAAGGAGAGAAGTGGGGTCATAAGAAGCGGAAGGAGAGAAGTGGGGTCATAAGAAGGGAGAGGTGAGAAGTGGGGTCATAAGAAGGGGAAGGTGAGAAGTGGGGTCATAAGAAGCGGAAGGAGAGAAGTGGGGTCATAAGAAGGGGAAGGAGAGAAGTGGGGTCATAAGAAGGGAGAGGAGAGAAGTGGGGTCATAAGAAGGGAGAGGAGAGAAGTGGGGTCATAAGAAGGGAGGGGTGAGAAGTGGGGTCATAAGAAGGGGAAGGAGAGAAGTGGGGTCATAAGAAGGGGGAGGAGAGAAGTGGGGTCATAAGAAGGGAGAGGAGAGAAGTGGGGTCATAAGAAGGGAGGGGTGAGAAGTGGGGTCATAAGAAGGGAGAGGAGAGAAGTGGAGTCATAAGAAGGGAGAGGAGAGAAGTGGAGTCATAAGAAGGGAGAGGAGAGAAGTGGAGTCATAAGAAGGGAGAGGTGAGAAGTGGGGTCATAAGAAGGGAGAGGAGAGAAGTGGGGTCATAAGAAGGGAGAGGTGAGAAGTGGGGTCAAAAGAAGGGAGAGGAGAGAAGTGGGGTCATAAGAAGGGAGAGGTGAGAAGTGGGGTCATAAGAAGGGGAAGGAGAGAAGTGGGGACATAAGAAGGGGAAGGAGAGAAGTGGGGTCATAAGAAGGGAGAGGTGAGAAGTGGGCTCATAAGAAGGGGAAGGAGAGAAGTGGGGTCATAAGAAGCGGAAGGAGAGAAGTGAGGTCATAAGAAGGGAGAGGTGAGAAGTGGGGTCATAAGAAGCGGAAGGAGAGAAGTGGGGACATAAGAAGGGGAAGGAGAGAAGTGGGGTCATAAGAAGGGTAAGGAGAGAAGTGGGGTCATAAGAAGGGGAAGGAGAGAAGTGGGGACATAAGAAGGGGAAGGAGAGAAGTGGGGTCATAAGAAGGGAGAGGTGAGAAGTGGGCTCATAAGAAGGGGAAGGAGAGAAGTGGGGTCATAAGAAGCGGAAGGAGAGAAGTGGGGTCATAAGAAGGGAGAGGTGAGAAGTGGGGACATAAGAAGGGGAAGGAGAGAAGTTGGGTCATAAGAAGGGGAAGGAGAGAAGTGAGGTCATAAGAAGGGGAAGGAGAGAAGTGGGGTCATAAGAAGGGGAAGGAGAGAAGTGGGGTCATAAGAAGGGAGAGGAGAGAAGTGGGGTCATAAGAAGCGGAAGGAGAGAAGTGAGGTCATAAGAAGGGGAAGGAGAGAAGTGGGGTCATAAGAAGGGGAAGGAGAGAAGTGGGGACATAAGAAGGGGAAGGAGAGAAGTGGGGTCATAAGAAGCGGAAGGAGAGAAGTGGGGTCATAAGAAGGGAGAGGAGAGAAGTGGGGTCATAAGAAGCGGAAGGAGAGAAGTGAGGTCATAAGAAGGGGAAGGAGAGAAGTGGGGTCATAAGAAGGGAGAGGTGAGAAGTGGGGTCATAAGAAGGGGAAGGAGAGAAGTTGGGTCATAAGAAGGGGAAGGAGAGAAGTGAGGTCATAAGAAGGGGAAGGAGAGAAGTGGGGTCATAAGAAGGGAGAGGTGAGAAGTGGGGTCATAAGAAGGGGAAGGAGAGAAGTGAGGTCATAAGAAGGGGAAGGTGAGAAGTGGGGTCATAAGAAGGGAGAGGTGAGAAGTGGGGTCATAAGAAGGGGAAGGAGAGAAGTGGGGTCATAAGAAGGGGAAGGAGAGAAGTGGGGTCATAAGAAGGGTAAGGAGAGAAGTGAGGTCATAAGAAGGGAGAGGAGAGAAGTGGGGTCATAAGAAGCGGAAGGAGAGAAGTGGGGTCATAAGAAGGGGAAGGAGAGAAGTGGGGTCATAAGAAGGGGGAGGAGAGAAGTGGAGTCATAAGAAGGGAGAGGTGAGAAGTGGGGTCATAAGAAGGGGAAGGAGAGAAGTGGGGTCATAAGAAGGGAGAGGTGAGAAGTGGGCTCATAAGAAGGGGAAGGAGAGAAGTGGGGTCATAAGAAGCGGAAGGAGAGAAGTGAGGTCATAAGAAGGGAGAGGTGAGAAGTGGGGTCAAAAGAAGCGGAAGGAGAGAAGTGGGGACATAAGAAGGGGAAGGAGAGAAGTGGGGTCATAAGAAGGGAGAGGTGAGAAGTGGGGTCATAAGAAGGGAGAGGTGAGAAGTGGGGTCATAAGAAGGGGAAGGAGAGAAGTGGGGTCATAAGAAGGGGGAGGAGAGAAGTGGGGTCATAAGAAGGGGAAGGAGAGAAGTGGGGTCATAAGAAGGGAGAGGTGAGAAGTGGGGTCATAAGAAGGGGAAGGAGAGAAGTGGGGACATAAGAAGGGGAAGGAGAGAAGTGGGGTCATAAGAAGGGGGAGGAGAGAAGTGGGGTCATAAGAAGGGGAAGGAGAGAAGTGGGGACATAAGAAGGGGAAGGAGAGAAGTGGAGTCATAAGAAGGGAGAGGTGAGAAGTGGGGTCATAAGAATGGAGAGGTGAGAAGTGGGGTCATAAGAAGGGAGGGGTGGGAAGTGGGGTCATAAGAAGGGAGGGGTGGGAAGTGGGGTCATAAGAAGGGAGAGGTGAGAAGTGGGGTCATAAGAAGGGAGGGGTGGGAAGTGGGGTCATAAGAAGGGGAAGGAGAGAAGTGGGGTCATAAGAAGGGAGAGGTGAGAAGTGGGGTCATAAGAAGGGGAAGGAGAGAAGTGGGGACATAAGAAGGGGAAGGAGAGAAGTGGGGTCATAAGAAGGGAGAGGTGGGAAGTGGGGTCATAAGAAGGGGAAGGAGAGAAGTGGGGTCATAAGAAGGGAGAGGTGAGAAGTGGGGTCATAAGAATGGAGAGGTGAGAAGTGGGGTCATAAGAAGGGAGGGGTGGGAAGTGGGGTCATAAGAAGGGGAAGGAGAGAAGTGAGGTCATAAGAAGGGAGAGGTGAGAAGTGGGGTCATAAGAAGGGGAAGGAGAGAAGTGGGGTCATAAGAAGGGGAAGGAGAGAAGTGGGGTCATAAGAAGGGAGAGGTGAGAAGTGGGCTCATAAGAAGGGGAAGGAGAGAAGTGGGGTCATAAGAAGCGGAAGGAGAGAAGTGGGGTCATAAGAAGGAAGAGGTGAGAAGTGGGCTCATAAGAAGGGGAAGGAGAGAAGTGGGGTCATAAGAAGCGGAAGGAGAGAAGTGGGGTCATAAGAAGGGAGAGGTGAGAAGTGGGCTCATAAGAAGGGGAAGGAGAGAAGTGGGGTCATAAGAAGCGGAAGGAGAGAAGTGGGGTCATAAGAAGGGAGAGGTGAGAAGTGGGCTCATAAGAAGGGGAAGGAGAGAAGTTGGGTCATAAGAAGGGGAAGGAGAGAAGTGAGGTCATAAGAAGGGGAAGGAGAGAAGTGGGGTCATAAGAAGGGAGAGGTGAGAAGTGGGGTCATAAGAAGCGGAAGGAGAGAAGTGAGGTCATAAGAAGGGGAAGGAGAGAAGTGGGGTCATAAGAAGGGAGAGGAGAGAAGTGGGGTCATAAGAAGGGAGAGGAGAGAAGTGGGGTCATAAGAAGGGAGAGGTGAGAAGTGGGCTCATAAGAAGGGGAAGGAGAGAAGTGGGGTCATAAGAAGCGGAAGGAGAGAAGTGGGGTCATAAGAAGGGAGAGGTGAGAAGTGGGGTCATAAGAAGGGGAAGGTGAGAAGTGGGGTCATAAGAAGCGGAAGGAGAGAAGTGGGGTCATAAGAAGGGGAAGGAGAGAAGTGGGGTCATAAGAAGGGAGAGGAGAGAAGTGGGGTCATAAGAAGGGAGAGGAGAGAAGTGGGGTCATAAGAAGGGAGGGGTGAGAAGTGGGGTCATAAGAAGGGAGAGGAGAGAAGTGGAGTCATAAGAAGGGAGAGGAGAGAAGTGGAGTCATAAGAAGGGAGAGGAGAGAAGTGGGGTCATAAGAAGGGAGAGGTGAGAAGTGGGGTCATAAGAAGGGAGAGGAGAGAAGTGGGGTTATAAGAAGGGAGAGGTGAGAAGTGGGGTCATAAGAAGGGAGGGGTGAGAAGTGGGGTCATAAGAAGGGGAAGGAGAGAAGTGGGGTCAAAAGAAGGGAGAGGAGAGAAGTGGGGTCATAAGAAGGGAGAGGTGAGAAGTGGGGTCATAAGAAGGGGAAGGAGAGAAGTGGGGACATAAGAAGGGGAAGGAGAGAAGTGGGGTCATAAGAAGGGAGAGGTGAGAAGTGGGCTCATAAGAAGGGGAAGGAGAGAAGTGGGGTCATAAGAAGCGGAAGGAGAGAAGTGAGGTCATAAGAAGGGAGAGGTGAGAAGTGGGGTCATAAGAAGCGGAAGGAGAGAAGTGGGGACATAAGAAGGGGAAGGAGAGAAGTGGGGTCATAAGAAGGGTAAGGAGAGAAGTGGGGTCATAAGAAGGGGAAGGAGAGAAGTGGGGACATAAGAAGGGGAAGGAGAGAAGTGGGGTCATAAGAAGGGAGAGGTGAGAAGTGGGCTCATAAGAAGGGGAAGGTGAGAAGTGGGGACATAAGAAGGGGAAGGAGAGAAGTGGGGTCATAAGAAGGGAGAGGAGAGAAGTGGGGTCATAAGAAGGGAGAGGAGAGAAGTGGGGTCATAAGAAGCGGAAGGAGAGAAGTGGGGTCATAAGAAGGGAGAGGTGAGAAGTGGGGTCACAAGAAGAGGAAGGAGAGAAGTTGGGTCACAAGAAGGGGAAGGAGAGAAGTGAGGTCACAAGAAGGGGAAGGAGAGAAGTGGGGTCATAAGAAGGGAGAGGTGAGAAGTGGGGTCATAAGAAGGGGAAGGAGAGAAGTGGGGTCATAAGAAGCGGAAGGAGAGAAGTGGGGTCATAAGAAGGGGAAGGAGAGAAGTGGGGTCATAAGAAGGGAGAGGAGAGAAGTGGGGTCATAAGAAGGGAGAGGAGAGAAGTGGGGTCATAAGAAGGGAGGGGTGAGAAGTGGGGTCATAAGAAGGGGAAGGAGAGAAGTGGGGTCATAAGAAGGGAGAGGAGAGAAGTGGAGTCATAAGATGGGAGAGGAGAGAAGTGGAGTCATAAGAAGGGAGAGGAGAGAAGTGGAGTCATAAGAAGGGAGAGGTGAGAAGTGGGGTCATAAGAAGGGGAAGGAGAGAAGTTGGGTCATAAGAAGGGGAAGGAGAGAAGTGGGGTCATAAGAAGGGTAAGGAGAGAAGTGAGGTCATAAGAAGGGGAAGGTGAGAAGTGGGGTCATAAGAAGGGAGAGGTGAGAAGTGGGGTCATAAGAAGGGGAAGGAGAGAAGTGGGGTCATAAGAAGGGGAAGGAGAGAAGTGGGGTCATAAGAAGGGTAAGGAGAGAAGTGAGGTCATAAGAAGGGAGAGGAGAGAAGTGGGGTCATAAGAAGCGGAAGGAGAGAAGTGGGGTCATAAGAAGGGGAAGGAGAGAAGTGGGGTCATAAGAAGGGAGAGGAGAGAAGTGGGGTCATAAGAAGCGGAAGGAGAGAAGTGGGGACATAAGAAGGGTAAGGAGAGAAGTGAGGTCATAAGAAGGGAGAGGAGAGAAGTGGGGTCATAAGAAGCGGAAGGAGAGAAGTGGGGACATAAGAAGGGGAAGGAGAGAAGTGGGGTCATAAGAAGGGAGAGGTGGGAAGTGGGGTCATAAGAAGGGGAAGGAGAGAAGTGGGGTCATAAGAAGGGAGAGGTGAGAAGTGGGGTCATAAGAATGGAGAGGTGAGAAGTGGGGTCATAAGAAGGGAGGGGTGGGAAGTGGGGTCATAAGAAGGGGAAGGAGAGAAGTGGGGTCATAAGAAGGGAGAGGTGAGAAGTGGGGTCATAAGAAGGGGAAGGAGAGAAGTGGGGTCATAAGAAGGGGAAGGAGAGAAGTGGGGTCATAAGAAGGGAGAGGTGAGAAGTGGGCTCATAAGAAGGGGAAGGAGAGAAGTGGGGTCATAAGAAGCGGAAGGAGAGAAGTGGGGTCATAAGAAGGGAGAGGTGAGAAGTGGGGTCATAAGAAGGGGAAGGTGAGAAGTGGGGTCATAAGAAGCGGAAGGAGAGAAGTGGGGTCATAAGAAGGGGAAGGAGAGAAGTGGGGTCATAAGAAGGGAGAGGAGAGAAGTGGGGTCATAAGAGGGGGAAGGTGAGAAGTGGGGTCATAAGAAGCGGAAGGAGAGAAGTGGGGTCATAAGAAGGGGAAGGAGAGAAGTGGGGTCATAAGAAGGGAGAGGAGAGAAGTGGGGTCATAAGAAGGGAGAGGAGAGAAGTGGGGTCATAAGAAGGGAGGGGTGAGAAGTGGGGTCATAAGAAGGGGAAGGAGAGAAGTGGGGTCATAAGAAGGGGGAGGAGAGAAGTGGGGTCATAAGAAGGGAGAGGAGAGAAGTGGGGTCATAAGAAGGGAGGGGTGAGAAGTGGGGTCATAAGAAGGGAGAGGAGAGAAGTGGAGTCATAAGAAGGGAGAGGAGAGAAGTGGAGTCATAAGAGGGGAGAGGTGAGAAGTGGGGTCATAAGAAGGGAGAGGAGAGAAGTGGGGTCATAAGAAGGGAGAGGTGAGAAGTGGGGTCATAAGAAGGGGAAGGTGAGAAGTGGGGTCATAAGAAGCGGAAGGAGAGAAGTGGGGTCATAAGAAGGGGAAGGAGAGAAGTGGGGTCATAAGAAGGGAGAGGAGAGAAGTGGGGTCATAAGAAGGGAGAGGAGAGAAGTGGGGTCATAAGAAGGGAGGGGTGAGAAGTGGGGTCATAAGAAGGGGAAGGAGAGAAGTGGGGTCATAAGAAGGGGGAGGAGAGAAGTGGGGTCATAAGAAGGGAGAGGAGAGAAGTGGGGTCATAAGAAGGGAGGGGTGAGAAGTGGGGTCATAAGAAGGGAGAGGAGAGAAGTGGAGTCATAAGAAGGGAGAGGAGAGAAGTGGAGTCATAAGAGGGGAGAGGTGAGAAGTGGGGTCATAAGAAGGGAGAGGAGAGAAGTGGGGTCATAAGAAGGGAGAGGTGAGAAGTGGGGTCAAAAGAAGGGAGAGGAGAGAAGTGGGGTCATAAGAAGGGAGAGGAGAGAAGTGGGGTCATAAGAAGGGAGAGGTGAGAAGTGGGGTCATAAGAAGGGGAAGGAGAGAAGTGGGGACATAAGAAGGGGAAGGAGAGAAGTGGGGTCATAAGAAGGGAGAGGTGAGAAGTGGGCTCATAAGAAGGGGAAGGAGAGAAGTGAGGTCATAAGAAGGGAGAGGTGAGAAGTGGGGTCATAAGAAGCGGAAGGAGAGAAGTGGGGACATAAGAAGGGGAAGGAGAGAAGTGGGGTCATAAGAAGGGTAAGGAGAGAAGTGGGGTCATAAGAAGGGGAAGGAGAGAAGTGGGGACATAAGAAGGGGAAGGAGAGAAGTGGGGTCATAAGAAGGGAGAGGTGAGAAGTGGGCTCATAAGAAGGGAAAGGAGAGAAGTGGGGTCATAAGAAGCGGAAGGAGAGAAGTGGGGTCATAAGAAGGGAGAGGTGAGAAGTGGGGACATAAGAAGGGGAAGGAGAGAAGTGGGGTCATAAGAAGCGGAAGGAGAGAAGTGGGGTCATAAGAAGGGAGAGGAGAGAAGTGGGGTCATAAGAAGCGGAAGGAGAGAAGTGGGGTCATAAGAAGGGAGAGGTGAGAAGTGGGGTCATAAGAAGGGGAAGGAGAGAAGTTGGGTCATAAGAAGGGGAAGGAGAGAAGTGAGGTCATAAGAAGGGGAAGGAGAGAAGTGGGGTCATAAGAAGGGAGAGGTGAGAAGTGGGGTCATAAGAAGGGGAAGGAGAGAAGTGGGGTCATAAGAAGCGGAAGGAGAGAAGTCGGGTCATAAGAAGGGGAAGGAGAGAAGTGGGGTCATAAGAAGGGAGAGGAGAGAAGTGGGGTCATAAGAAGGGAGAGGAGAGAAGTGGGGTCATAAGAAGGGAGGGGTGAGAAGTGGGGTCATAAGAAGGGGAAGGAGAGAAGTGGGGTCATAAGAAGGGAGAGGAGAGAAGTGGGGTCATAAGAAGGGGAAGGAGAGAAGTGGGGTCATAAGAAGGGAGAGGTGAGAAGTGGGGTCATAAGAAGGGAGAGGTGAGAAGTGGGGTCATAAGAAGGGGAAGGAGAGAAGTGGGGACATAAGAAGGGGAAGGAGAGAAGTGGGGTCATAAGAAGGGGGAGGAGAGAAGTGGGGTCATAAGAAGGGGAAGGAGAGAAGTGGGGACATAAGAAGGGGAAGGAGAGAAGTGGGGTCATAAGAAGGGAGAGGTGAGAAGTGGGGTCATAAGAATGGAGAGGTGGGAAGTGGGGTCATAAGAAGGGAGGGGTGGGAAGTGGGGTCATAAGAAGGGAGGGGTGGGAAGTGGGGTCATAAGAAGGGAGAGGTGAGAAGTGGGGTCATAAGAAGGGAGGGGTGGGAAGTGGGGTCATAAGAAGGGGAAGGAGAGAAGTGGGGTCATAAGAAGGGAGAGGTGAGAAGTGGGGTCATAAGAAGGGGAAGGAGAGAAGTGGGGACATAAGAAGGGGAAGGAGAGAAGTGGGGTCATAAGAAGGGAGAGGTGGGAAGTGGGGTCATAAGAAGGGGAAGGAGAGAAGTGGGGTCATAAGAAGGGAGAGGTGAGAAGTGGGGTCATAAGAATGGAGAGGTGAGAAGTGGGGTCATAAGAATGGAGAGGTGAGAAGTGGGGTCATAAGAAGGGAGGGGTGGGAAGTGGGGTCATAAGAAGGGGAAGGAGAGAAATGGGGTCATAAGAAGGGAGAGGTGAGAAGTGGGGTCATAAGAAGGGGAAGGAGAGAAGTGGGGTCATAAGAAGGGGAAGGAGAGAAGTGGGGTCATAAGAAGGGAGAGGTGAGAAGTGGGCTCATAAGAAGGGGAAGGAGAGAAGTGGGGTCATAAGAAGCGGAAGGAGAGAAGTGGGGTCATAAGAAGGGAGAGGTGAGAAGTGGGGACATAAGAAGGGGAAGGAGAGAAGTGGGGTCATAAGAAGCGGAAGGAGAGAAGTGGGGTCATAAGAAGGGAGAGGTGAGAAGTGGGGTCATAAGAAGGGGAAGGTGAGAAGTGGGGTCATAAGAAGCGGAAGGAGAGAAGTGGGGTCATAAGAAGGGGAAGGAGAGAAGTGGGGTCATAAGAAGGGAGAGGAGAGAAGTGGGGTCATAAGAAGGGAGAGGAGAGAAGTGGGGTCATAAGAAGGGAGGGGTGAGAAGTGGGGTCATAAGAAGGGAGAGGAGAGAAGTGGAGTCATAAGAAGGGAGAGGAGAGAAGTGGAGTCATAAGAAGGGAGAGGAGAGAAGTGGGGTCATAAGAAGGGAGAGGTGAGAAGTGGGGTCATAAGAAGGGAGGGGTGAGAAGTGGGGTCATAAGAAGGGAGAGGAGAGAAGTGGGGTCATAAGAAGGGAGAGGTGAGAAGTGGGGTCATAAGAAGGGAGGGGTGAGAAGTGGGGTCATAAGAAGGGAGAGGAGAGAAGTGGGGTCATAAGAAGGGAGAGGAGAGAAGTGGGGTCATAAGAAGGGAGAGGAGAGAAGTGGGGTCATAAGAAGGGAGAGGTGAGAAGTGGGGTCATAAGAAGGGAGGGGTGAGAAGTGGGGTCATAAGAAGGGGAAGGAGAGAAGTGGGGTCAAAAGAAGGGAGAGGAGAGAAGTGGGGTCATAAGAAGGGAGAGGTGAGAAGTGGGGTCATAAGAAGGGGAAGGAGAGAAGTGGGGACATAAGAAGGGGAAGGAGAGAAGTGGGGTCATAAGAAGGGAGAGGTGAGAAGTGGGCTCATAAGAAGGGGAAGGAGAGAAGTGGGGTCATAAGAAGCGGAAGGAGAGAAGTGAGGTCATAAGAAGGGAGAGGTGAGAAGTGGGGTCATAAGAAGCGGAAGGAGAGAAGTGGGGACATAAGAAGGGGAAGGAGAGAAGTGGGGTCATAAGAAGGGTAAGGAGAGAAGTGGGGTCATAAGAAGGGGAAGGAGAGAAGTGGGGACATAAGAAGGGGAAGGAGAGAAGTGGGGTCATAAGAAGGGAGAGGTGAGAAGTGGGCTCATAAGAAGGGGAAGGTGAGAAGTGGGGACATAAGAAGGGGAAGGAGAGAAGTGGGGTCATAAGAAGCGGAAGGAGAGAAGTGGGGTCATAAGAAGGGAGAGGAGAGAAGTGGGGTCATAAGAAGCGGAAGGAGAGAAGTGGGGTCATAAGAAGGGAGAGGAGAGAAGTTGGGTCATAAGAAGGGGAAGGAGAGAAGTTGGGTCATAAGAAGGTAGAGGTGAGAAGTGGGGTCATAAGAAGGGGAAGGAGAGAAGTGGGGTCATAAGAAGCGGAAGGAGAGAAGTGGGGTCATAAGAAGGGGAAGGAGAGAAGTGGGGTCATAAGAAGGGAGAGGAGAGAAGTGGGGTCATAAGAAGGGAGAGGAGAGAAGTGGGGTCATAAGAAGGGAGGGGTGAGAAGTGGGGTCATAAGAAGGGGAAGGAGAGAAGTGGGGTCATAAGAAGGGAGAGGAGAGAAGTGGGGTCATAAGAAGGGAGGGGTGAGAAGTGGGGTCATAAGAAGGGAGAGGAGAGAAGTGGAGTCATAAGATGGGAGAGGAGAGAAGTGGAGTCATAAGAAGGGAGAGGAGAGAAGTGGAGTCATAAGAAGGGAGAGGTGAGAAGTGGGGTCATAAGAAGGGAGAGGTGAGAAGTGGGGTCATAAGAAGGGGAAGGAGAGAAGTGAGGTCATAAGAAGGGGAAGGTGAGAAGTGGGGTCATAAGAAGGGAGAGGTGAGAAGTGGGGTCATAAGAAGGGGAAGGAGAGAAGTGGGGTCATAAGAAGGGTAAGGAGAGAAGTGAGGTCATAAGAAGGGAGAGGAGAGAAGTGGGGTCATAAGAAGCGGAAGGAGAGAAGTGGGGTCATAAGAAGGGGAAGGAGAGAAGTGGGGTCATAAGAAGGGAGAGGAGAGAAGTGGGGTCATAAGAAGCGGAAGGAGAGAAGTGGGGACATAAGAAGCGGAAGGAGAGAAGTGGGGACATAAGAAGGGTAAGGAGAGAAGTGAGGTCATAAGAAGGGAGAGGAGAGAAGTGGGGTCATAAGAAGCGGAAGGAGAGAAGTGGGGACATAAGAAGGGGAAGGAGAGAAGTGGGGTCATAAGAAGGGAGAGGTGGGAAGTGGGGTCATAAGAAGGGGAAGGAGAGAAGTGGGGTCATAAGAAGGGAGAGGTGAGAAGTGGGGTCATAAGAATGGAGAGGTGAGAAGTGGGGTCATAAGAAGGGAGGGGTGGGAAGTGGGGTCATAAGAAGGGGAAGGAGAGAAGTGGGGTCATAAGAAGGGAGAGGTGAGAAGTGGGGTCATAAGAAGGGGAAGGAGAGAAGTGGGGTCATAAGAAGGGAGAGGTGAGAAGTGGGCTCATAAGAAGGGGAAGGAGAGAAGTGGGGTCATAAGAAGCGGAAGGAGAGAAGTGGGGTCATAAGAAGGGAGAGGTGAGAAGTGGGGACATAAGAAGGGGAAGGAGAGAAGTGGGGTCATAAGAAGCGGAAGGAGAGAAGTGGGGTCATAAGAAGGGAGAGGTGAGAAGTGGGGTCATAAGAAGGGGAAGGTGAGAAGTGGGGTCATAAGAAGCGGAAGGAGAGAAGTGGGGTCATAAGAAGGGGAAGGAGAGAAGTGGGGTCATAAGAAGGGAGGGGTGAGAAGTGGGGTCATAAGAAGGGGAAGGAGAGAAGTGGGGTCATAAGAAGGGGGAGGAGAGAAGTGGGGTCATAAGAAGGGAGAGGAGAGAAGTGGGGTCATAAGAAGGGAGGGGTGAGAAGTGGGGTCATAAGAAGGGAGAGGAGAGAAGTGGAGTCATAAGAAGGGAGAGGAGAGAAGTGGAGTCATAAGAAGGGAGAGGAGAGAAGTGGAGTCATAAGAAGGGAGAGGTGAGAAGTGGGGTCATAAGAAGGGAGAGGAGAGAAGTGGGGTCATAAGAAGGGAGAGGTGAGAAGTGGGGTCAAAAGAAGGGAGAGGAGAGAAGTGGGGTCATAAGAAGGGAGAGGTGAGAAGTGGGGTCATAAGAAGGGGAAGGAGAGAAGTGGGGACATAAGAAGGGGAAGGAGAGAAGTGGGGTCATAAGAAGGGAGAGGTGAGAAGTGGGCTCATAAGAAGGGGAAGGAGAGAAGTGGGGTCATAAGAAGCGGAAGGAGAGAAGTGAGGTCATAAGAAGGGAGAGGTGAGAAGTGGGGTCATAAGAAGCGGAAGGAGAGAAGTGGGGACATAAGAAGGGGAAGGAGAGAAGTGGGGTCATAAGAAGGGTAAGGAGAGAAGTGGGGTCATAAGAAGGGGAAGGAGAGAAGTGGGGACATAAGAAGGGGAAGGAGAGAAGTGGGGTCATAAGAAGGGAGAGGTGAGAAGTGGGCTCATAAGAAGGGGAAGGAGAGAAGTGGGGTCATAAGAAGCGGAAGGAGAGAAGTGGGGTCATAAGAAGGGAGAGGTGAGAAGTGGGGACATAAGAAGGGGAAGGAGAGAAGTGGGGTCATAAGAAGCGGAAGGAGAGAAGTGGGGTCATAAGAAGGGAGAGGAGAGAAGTGGGGTCATAAGAAGCGGAAGGAGAGAAGTGGGGTCATAAGAAGGGAGAGGTGAGAAGTGGGGTCATAAGAAGGGGAAGGAGAGAAGTTGGGTCATAAGAAGGGGAAGGAGAGAAGTGAGGTCATAAGAAGGGGAAGGAGAGAAGTGGGGTCATAAGAAGGGAGAGGTGAGAAGTGGGGTCATAAGAAGGGGAAGGAGAGAAGTGGGGTCATAAGAAGCGGAAGGAGAGAAGTGGGGTCATAAGAAGGGGAAGGAGAGAAGTGGGGTCATAAGAAGGGAGAGGAGAGAAGTGGGGTCATAAGAAGGGAGAGGAGAGAAGTGGGGTCATAAGAAGGGAGGGGTGAGAAGTGGGGTCATAAGAAGGGGAAGGAGAGAAGTGGGGTCATAAGAAGGGAGAGGAGAGAAGTGGGGTCATAAGAAGGGAGGGGTGAGAAGTGGGGTCATAAGAAGGGAGAGGAGAGAAGTGGAGTCATAAGATGGGAGAGGAGAGAAGTGGAGTCATAAGAAGGGAGAGGAGAGAAGTGGAGTCATAAGAAGGGAGAGGTGAGAAGTGGGGTCATAAGAAGGGGAAGGAGAGAAGTTGGGTCATAAGAAGGGGAAGGAGAGAAGTGAGGTCATAAGAAGGGGAAGGAGAGAAGTGGGGTCATAAGAAGGGAGAGGTGAGAAGTGGGGTCATAAGAAGGGAGAGGTGAGAAGTGGGGTCATAAGAAGGGAGAGGAGAGAAGTTGGGTCATAAGAAGGGGAAGGAGAGAAGTGGGGTCATAAGAAGGGAGAGGAGAGAAGTGGGGTCATAAGAAGGGAGGGGTGAGAAGTGGGGTCATAAGAAGGGGAAGGAGAGAAGTGGGGTCATAAGTAGGGAGAGGAGAGAAGTGGGGTCATAAGAAGGGAGGGGTGAGAAGTGGGGTCATAAGAAGGGAGAGGAGAGAAGTGGAGTCATAAGAAGGGAGAGGAGAGAAGTGGAGTCATAAGAAGGGAGAGGAGAGAAGTGGAGTCATAAGAAGGGAGAGGTGAGAAGTGGGGTCATAAGAAGGGAGAGGAGAGAAGTGAGGTCATAAGAAGGGAGAGGAGAGAAGTGGAGTCATAAGAAGGGAGAGGAGAGAAGTGGGGTCATAAGAAGGGAGAGGTGAGAAGTGGGGTCAAAAGTAAGGGAGAAGGAATGAAAAGAAGAACGTAAATAATGAGGAGAGTCAGGTGACGGATTATGACAAGGGTGAGACATGTAAGAGATGCTACAGGATAACACGAGAAGGTGTCACAGTGTGCACAAGGGCGAGAAGACGCCATAATGGAGGAGTCAATATAATAAAACCAGTCATAAAGCTGCCAACACAAGAGCAAGAAGACAAAGCCATACAACAAGGAGCCGCACCAAGAACTTATGTCTACAGATTATACATTTCTTCCCCTTGAAGTCCCGAGGTAATGGCGTGTGCCCGCGGCCGCTCCTCCGACTCCAATACACACCAGAAAAACTTAATTTTCCATTGAACTTTCCACAGTAAAGTAAAATACAGAAGATGCGGCGGCGCTTCAGAGGAGAGCGCTTTCATCTCCGTCGCACATCCCTACCATTTACCGCTGATACTCGGGACGGTTTCGCTCCTCTGTCTACCGCCCGGCTTAATTTTTTTTTTATCAGGATGCGGTGCGTTATTTTAGGTTTTTTTCATGCTTTGCTTACAGTTTCTTAAGCGATCTTCAAAAGAAGTGCGTCTGTTCATTTACCTCTTCAGCGGCGGCTTCCGAGAGCAAGCCTTCCTTCTGGGCACAAGTCACATGAAAGTAAGCTCGGCACATCCCTGCGTCGCAGCTGATACACACTCCCGTCCTGGCAAATCGCGGATCTTCACAGAAGCTACATTCCTACGCAAAACATAGAAAGAGAGAGATCTACGCTTACCAGACCGGATTTAACACGACATCTGAGAACGGGAGACATTAGTGAGGTTTACTTAAGTCTGCTGCCATTAAAGGAGGCAAGGAAAATATCTTCTGGGAGAAATAGGTCTTCAAGGGGCGCTCCATCTTCAAGTTGCATTTTCACTGGAAGTGTCTGCTTTTAATGCCGACACTTAATATAGTTCTGCTGGTGGATAGTTCCTAAATCTTTCCCCAACTTCTAGAATTAAAGGGACTCTACCATTAAAATCACACGTAGGAATAGCCTTAAGAAAGGCTATTCATCTCCTACCTTTAGATGTCTTCTCCGCGCCGCCATTCAGTAGAAATCCCGGTTTTTGTCTGTATGCAAATGAGTTCTCTCACAGCACTGAGGGCGGTCCCAATGCTGCAAGAGAAATCTCCAGCGACGCCTCCATCTACTTCAGGAACAGCCTCTTCCTGCATCTTCTTCCGTCCTGGGTTTCAATCTGCTAGGCCTCCGGCCTCAGGCAGAGCTGACTGCACATGCCCATGGCCACAAGAAAATGGCCGCTTACACAGCTTACTGTGTAATATCACCGGATCTAGGAGCAAAATTTATATATTCACATAAGGAGTGTCCTCAAGACACCCCTTATGTAACAGCTTACTGTGTAAGCGGCAACAAGAAAATGGCCGCTTACACCAGCTTACTGCGTAAGCGGCCATTTTCTTGTGGCCCAGGCATGCGCAGTCGGCTCTGCCCGAGGCCTAGAAGATTGAAACCCAGGACGGAAGAAGACGCAGGGAGAGGCCGTTCCTGAAGAAGATGGAGGCGGCGCTGTTGCAGCCCCGGTGCTGTTTGAATGCTGGGGCCCGCCTCCAGTGCTGCAAGAGAACTCATTTGCATACTGAAGAAAACCCGGTTTTCTACCAAACAGCGGCACGGAGAAGACATCTAAAGGTAGGAGAAGAATAGCCTTTCTTAAGGCTATTCCTATGTGTTAGGCAGAAAAAAGGGTGTCCAACGATAGGATCCCTTTAAAGAATGTAGTTGCCCATCCCCCCTGACTACAGACTGCTGACTTCATGTAGTCGCCATGCAGGGCTCAGATAACAAGCTACCGTATATCTCCTAATAGCAGCACATCACCTTATCCTTCATAGGAAATGTTATGCAAATGTTCATTTAAAGAGATGGCATATCACTAAAATATGTCGCCCACCGGAGGAGGAACTGACCTTCTGGCCCACAATGACCACCAAGAACAAAGGGACAGGCTTGTGTCGCGGCTCTATAAAAGCTCGGGTTACGTGGTGACTTGCGGTGATGTAACATAAGTTTGCAGTGTTATAGTCATTGGGGATGTGTTGCGAGCCACACATTGCTGAGTCCAGGACAACAGTGTTGGATTGCCACGTGACACTAATGTCCCTATGGAGACCCAGCCTTATTCTGAGGATCGGTAGGGGTCTTGCACTTGAACATCCGCCAATTAGGAAGTCATAGAATGGCCCAGTAATATATTAAAGGGATTAAGCCCCCCCCCAAAAAAAAAAAATGTATCTCCATAGGATAGAAGATAAATACCTGCTCCGTGGGGTCTGACTACCAAGACCCCTGCCAATCCCAACCACAGCCAGGTTGAATGTAGGCATGTCTAGTGGTGGACAATGGCCCCATGGGAGGGCCAAAGTACAACACTCTGCTATCTCTGGAACTCCCATTGAATTGGAGAACCCGTCCTCTCTCAATTGTTTCTTGTTCTTGGATCCAACGGAGTCTCATATTACAACTAAGGCCAACATAACTATAAATAAATCCTCTTTATGAGCGCCAGGAGTTCAGCTGGGCCCATCAACTTCCGAGTCACAACCCTGTTTCAGGCTGTAAGACAACTGGCTGCAGCAGGAGCCTCCCCCCATCTGCCATGTGTGCAATAGGATACAAAAACTGTTGACACCCCAAAAGTGGAGCAGATGAGAAGATATTACCACTTTTTTCTGCAGAATTTCTACTTTTTGTTTCAGGAACATACCAAAAATTCTGCAGATTGACAAATACCAGTATCATCATATCTGAACTTAGCGCTCCTTTAATATGGAGGAACTTTTTTTTTTTTTTTTTTTTTTAGGCAGCCCGGTTCTGGACAACACTATTTTCCTGGACTTACCTTTGCCCCATACTTGGAATAGTTCATTTCTGTCAGGGTCACCGGGCGCAATTTGTCAATATCTCCAAAAGCGACCCCAGGAACGTACAGAGCACAGACGATGTGGACCCATCTATTAAAAAAAAAAAGAAAGAGAAATGACGTAAAATTTATATCTTGGAACTTATTGTTCAATATTTTGCAAAGTTGGAAAGAAAAAAAAAAAACCTAAAAAAAAAAAAAATTCAAACCCTACTCCTGAGTTCACGACATCTGGTTGTCTGAACATCCCAATGCTGTATCACTAATGTATTGGGTCGATTTTTAATTTTTTTTTGAAATCGCAGCGTGTCCACATGGCGGTTTTTACCCCAAAGTTCGCTAGAATCCTATCCACTTTGCCGTACTGTAAAGCACCATGATTTTTCCCGCGGTGGTGTTTCCATCCTGTGGGGTCCCGGCCAAATATAGGACAATGTCCTATTTTTGCCCATTTTCACAGATCCCTCAACAGACTCAAATCTGTGATGGGTCCATGAAAACGGGTGCGAAACTGCTGTGAAAAATAGCTCTATTTTTTTATTTTATTTTTTTGATTGGATTGGTGTCTTTAGGTTTTATTTTATATTTTACGAGGACTTATTTTGTTAGTCTATTTTTACAAAAAAAATTTACCTGGTTACCTTTTTGTTTGGCCTTATTTTGTTGTTTTTTGTTTTTAGTTTTACTGGGGTTTTTTCCTGTTTATCCTTTGCTTTGTCTTATTTTGTTGGTTTAGTGTTTTTATTTTTACTATTATTTTTACCCCATTATCTTTTATATGTTCTAATGTTATAGATTGTTTTTTTTATTTGTACTATTTTATTTTTTATTTTTTACAGTTTTTTGCTTTTTGGTTTTAAGTATTTTTTCCTGTTTATCGTTTGCTCTGTCTCATTTTGTTGGTTTAGTGTTTTTATTTTTACCCCACTATCTTTTATATGTTCTAATGTTGTAGATTGTTTTTTTGTTTTTTTTAATTTGTACTATTTTTTTCACTGTTTTTTGCTTTTATTTTGAGTATTTTTTTCCTGTTTATCCTTTGTTTTGTTTTATTTTGTTTGTTTAATGTTTTTATTGTTACTATTATTTTTTCAAGGAGTCTTCAGTAATTGATACCTTTTTTTTAATGGCGAACTAAAAGTGATGACCTATTTCGAGCTTTCGGGACTACTAAAATGTTCCCTTCCAGCCTGATGAAGGGACCATATTAGTAGTCCCGAAAGCTCACAATATGTCATCACTTTTAGTTCGCCATTAAAAAAAGGTATCAATTACTGAAGACTCATATCTTCATATCCACTGGCTAACACGGTACAAAGACATTTTTCCTTATATTATGTTTTCCTCATCTTTTATTTCTTCTTATGTTGAAGATTTAGTTTTTTTATTCTTACTAATTTTTTTTTCTGTTTAATCTTTTATTTGGCCTCATTTTGTTGTTTTTTACTTTTACCCCATTATCTTTTATTTTGACCATTTTTTTTTCTCATTTTCTTTTATTTGGCTTCATTTTTTGGACTTAGATTTTTTATCCTAACTATATTTTTCCCCCCGTTTTCTTTGATTTCGTTTCATTTTGCTGGTTGAAATTTTTTTCTTCTTTCCTACCTTTTATGCAGTCTTATTTTTTTTTAGTTTGGTGCCTTTTAATAAAAAAAAAAAAAAATGTTATTACTTGTCAGGATTGATAGGGCTGCGTGCAACATGGCGGAACCCTAAACTCCAGTGCGCCTTGTATTTTTTTTTTTTTTTTTTTTTTTCCAGACTATAAAATTTCACCTTGTACGGGCCCAAAAGCAAACCTCGCCAGAGAACAATGGTATATACCAATAGGAAGTTGACATTGAACAAAAATTCCTAATTATAAGGATAATAAACCAGAACAGCAAAATTTCCATCCTCAAACATAAAAAAAAAACAGAACAAAAAAAAAAAAAACCACGCGCAACGATCTGCTTACCCGCTTAAAACGTCCTAGCACAAATGTAATTTTTCCCTGACGTTCCACACAATTGGTTCCGATAAATGATACAACAGAATACATATCTATAAGGGGAACCTAAGACAGGCAGAATTAGCCGCCACCGCTCGGCCTAATGTCCCTTCATATTATAGAGAGGGGGGAAAAATAAAAAGGAAGAGGAATCTAAAAAAGCCAGGGCAGGGGGATTTTGCTTTTTTTCGAGATGTATGATAGGAGGTTAATACAAGCCCGGGTTGGTATCCTGCAGACTTCAATATAAAGATACACATCTTCAACAAGCAGCTGCTTCTCAATTTAATTTGCACATTCTGTTCATGCTCCGCTGGTATATTAAATGCTGCTTCACTCCGTAGGAGTTTACTGTGATAAACCTACCAGCTGGCTGAATCCTTCATACTGACCTTCTTCCAATGGCTTCCCGCGTGTCCTGCCCGCACTAAAAGCTAAAGATGCTATTTTCCTAACAAATTTTACAATTTTGAATTTTTTTATTTTGAAACATTTTGTTAATTTACTCAAATTTTTTCCATAATTTTTTAAAATTGTCTTCCCATTTTCTTTTTGACTCTTTGTGCTGGTATTAATATCCGTGGCCATGAAGGTAAACAGAGTCTAGATTTTATTTTTTGTTTTGTCTTTTATGAAATTTTTTTAATACGATCTTGTTTGTAATTCCAATTTGTTTTGGTTGGAACGGCGCTGCAGGCAAAAAGACAAATCACAACACAACACCAAAGTCGGTGCGGTCCATGGGGCATGGTTGAAAACGGAACCTAATACAATTTGCCTTATTTTTTAATTTTTTTTTGCTCTTTTTTTTAAAACATTTTGTTAAATTTACTCAAATTTTTTCCATAATTTTTTAAAATTTGTCTTCCCATTTTCTTTTTGACTCTTTGTGCAACGAGGCCTGATGGCTGGTATTAATATCCGTGGCCATGAAGGTAAAAAGAGTCTAGATTTTATTTTTTGTTTTGTCTTTTATTAAAAAATTTTTATACGATCGTTTGTGATTCCAATTTATTTTGGTTGGAACGGTGCTGCAGGCAAAAGGACAGATCACAACGCGACACCAAAGTCGGTGCGGTCCATCGGGCATGGTTGGAAATAGAATCTAATATGATTTGCCTTATTTTTTATTTTTGTTCTTTTTGTCTTTTTTATTTTGAAACATTTTGTTAATTTACTCAAATTTTTTCCATAATTTTTAAAATTTGTCTTACCATTTTCTTTTTGACTCTTTGTGCAACAGGGCCCGACAGATGGTGTTAATATCCATGGCCATGAAGGTAAACAGAGTCAAGATTTTATTTTTTGTTTGTCTTTTATGAATTTTTTTTAATACGGTCTTGTTTGTGATTCCAATCTATTTTGGTTGGAACGGCACTGCCGGCAATAGGACACATCACACCGCAGCACCAAAGTCGGTGCGGTCCATCAAGCACGGTTGGAAACTGAATCTAATATGATTTGCTTTATTTTTTATCTTTTTTTTTTAAAATTTCTTGCAATCTGTTCACATTAATATGGCTGCACACATCATTACAGACACCGGGAACCCTGACGTCACCAGGAACAGTTCTAGAGCACTGCTAATGGCGGTTACCAACGAAAGCCACAAGGCGTGTAAATGGAGTTTCATATTTTTTATTTAATTTTTTTCCCAATTTTTTTTTTTTTTTTTTTTTTTTTTTTTTATAATGTAACCTGGGAATGAATGGAATCCATCATGCGTTGCTGTTACTCAAGCCATAATACACGTGCAAAATATATTTTGCATTTTTCGGACTATAAGATGCACTTTTTTTCCCAAAAATTTTTGGGGAAAATGAGGGTGCGCCTTATAGTCCGAATGTGGAGGAGCAGAGCGGAATTGCAGCATCGCCAAACTGCTGCCTTCCTGCAGGACAGGAGTGTAGTGATGCCGCAGGCCCCGGCACCTGTGTCGGCGTCTAAAACTCTCCCCAGCATCCGTCTTTCTATTATAGCGGTTGCTGGATCTGTCATGGCGGCCGCTCTGCTGCAGAGCGTCCGCCACAGCAACCGGATTTCCGCTATGCGCGGAGGCCCGCAGCTAATGCCCGCAATAAGAATGCATTCTAATTGTGGACATAAAAACTTAACCCCCCTTCCCCCCAAAGTGTAAAATACCCCCAGGGCCGGTCCCCACCGACCCCATACCTGTAAAGTTGCAGGGCAGCTCCTGTGTGGCGATATCGTAGGAGCCGACCTGTTCTGGTGACAGCCCAGAGCCTACTGAAGGCTCCCAGGCCTGTCACTTCTATATTACTATTGCGGCTGGTCCATGACCAGCCGCAATAGTAATGTATAGAATCTCCCATAGATGACACTTGTATTGCCATCTATGGGACTTGCAATCAAATGACTGCAGGTTCAAGTCCCCTGGGGGAGGGGGGGGGATAGTAATAAATTGTTTTTAAACTAATAAATAAATAAAAGTTCTAAATCACCTCCCTTCCCAAGAATACATATAAAAGTAAAAAATTACTGTGAAACACATACACATTAGGAATCCCTGTGTCCGAAAATGCCCGCTCTGCTAATATTTTTCCTGTACGGTGAACATCAAAATCAAAAGTGCCAAACCGCCGGGGGTTTTTTTTACCGTTTTGCCTCTGACTTAAATAAAAGGTGATCTAAGCAATAAACATTTCCCAAAATTGTAGAACTAAAAAGCACATCGGACCCCGCAAAAAAACGCTCTATGCGTCCCCGTACAGCTGCAGGGTCACCTGTCAATGTGGCAAAACTCCTATATATTAAATATTGTACCATTTCGTGCTTCAAAAAAAAATTTTTCCCCCTATTTTCCTCCTCGAAAACCTAGGTGCATCTTATAGTCCAGTGCATCTCATAGTCCGAAAAATATGGTAAGTTTTTAATTTTTTAATATATTTTTTTTGCTCATTTTTTATTTATTTTTCTTTAGCTTTTGACCTAATTTTTTTTGTTCTTTTAGACTTTTGCTATTTTTACCTTATTTTCTTTAGCCTTTGCTCTTCTTTTAATAGTTTTATTTATTTTTTTCTATTCTTTTGAATTTTTGGGGATTTTTTTTTTTTTTTTTTAAACAACTGATTTTTCTTTTTTATTATATTTTTTTTTTTATTTAATGTTACTAGAACCGCATCTCAAGACTTCAGTGAAATAAAAAGCAGTCAGGGCAGAGTCTTCCAGTTCGGGGGCAGATGTGCCATCAGCTGTTTACTGCATCGCCTTGCTGGCTTGTTTGGGTGCCACATGGTCCAAAATCTCGTAATTAAGACAAATTGGGTAATCAGAGAAGAATAATCCTGCCTTTTAGTTCCTCATCTATTTCACTTACAGCTATGATGACAGATGTTGAAGTAGACAGTGAGCGAGGAGCAGAATCTACATCAGAAGAGCGAGCGGCCCGACACAAACAACAAGGCAAATAGGGTGACAAAATAGATTACATGCACACACGGAATGTTCGGTTCATGCTACTATATATGTAACATTATACTCTAATGCACCCTAGCACGTCGCTCGCTTACATGAGGGGATCACCAAGAAGAACCCCAACTCCTGACCAGTCACTTCTTCATACATAGCTAGAATAAGCAGAGATGCAGTGTAAAGCATGAGGGGAAAAAAACATCAGTCTCACCTTCCTGCATCGGTCTCCTTAAATATACCATCTTGGTTTGGACAGAGCTCACAGCTCGGGGACACTCCGCACTTGCAGGCATCACAAAACCAAGGCTCTGTAGAGTTCTCAGAAGCCGAACTCATAATGGAATCACTTTCACCATCTACACCATAACAGCCTGAAGGAAGAGAAAGACATTAACGATGTAAACCAGCAGAATAGTGAGCGCAGCTCTGGAGTATAATACAGGATAAGTAATGTAATGTATGTACACAGTGACTGTACCAGCGGAATAGTGAGCGCAGCTCTGGAGTATAATACAGGATAAGTAATGTAATGTATGTACACAGTGACTGTACCAGCGGAATAGTGAGCGCAGCTCTGGAGTATAATACAGGATAAGTAATGTAATGTATGCACACAGTGACTGTACCAGCAGAATAGTGAGCGCAGCTCTGGAGTATAATACAGGATAAGTAATGTAATGTATGTACACAGTGACTGTACCAGCGGAATAGTGAGGGCAGCTCTGGAGTATAATACAGGATAAGTAATGTAATGTATGTACACAGTGACTGTACCAGCGGAATAGTGAGCGCAGCTCTGGAGTATAATACAGGATAAGTAATGTAATGTATGCACACAGTGACTGTACCAGCAGAATCGTGAGCGCAGCTCTGGAGTATAATACAGGATAAGTAATGTAATGTATGTACACAGTGACTGCACCAGCAGAATCGTGAGCGCAGCTCTGGAGTATAATACAGGATAAGTAATGTAATGTATGTACACAGTGACTGCACCAGCAGAATAGTGAGCGCAGCTCTGGAGTATAATACAGGATAAGTAATGTAATGTATGTACACAGTGACTGTACCAGCAGAATAGTGAGCGCAGCTCTGGAGTATAATACAGGATAAGTAATGTAATGTATGTACACAGTGACTGTACCAGCAGAATAGTGAGCGCAGCTCTGGAGTATAATACAGGATAAGTAATGTAATGTATGTACACAGTGACTGTACCAGCAGAATAGTGAGCGCAGCTCTGGAGTATAATACAGGATAAGTAATGTAATGTATGTACACAGTGACTGTACCAGCAGAATAGTGAGCGCAGCTCTGGAGTATAATACAGGATAAGTAATGTAATGTATGTACACAGTGACTGTACCAGCAGAATAGTGAGCGCAGCTCTGGAGTATAATACAGGATAATTAATGTAATGTATGTACACAGTGACTGTACCAGCAGAATAGTGAGCGCAGCTCTGGAGTATAATACAGGATAAGTAATGTAATGTATGCACACAGTGACTGTACCAGCAGAATAGTGAGGGCAGCTCTGGAGTATAATACAGGATAAGTAATGTAATGTATGTACACAGTGACTGTACCAGCAGAATAGTGAGCGCAGCTCTGGAGTATAATACAGGATAAGTAATGTAATGTATGTACACAGTGACTGTACCAGCAGAATAGTGAGCGCAGCTCTGGAGTATAATACAGGATAAGTAATGGAATGTATGTACACAGTGACTGTACCAGCAGAATAGTGAGCGCAGCTCTGGAGTATAATACAGGATAAGTAATGTAATGTATGTACACAGTGACTGCACCAGCAGAATAGTGAGCGCAGCTCTGGAGTATAATACAGGATAAGTAATGTAATGTATGTACACAGTGACTGCACCAGCAGAATAGTGAGCGCAGCTCTGAAGTATAATACAGGATAAGTAATGTAATGTATGTACACAGTGACTGTACCAGCAGAATAGTGAGCGCAGCTCTGGAGTATAATACAGGATAAGTAATGTAATGTATGTACACAGTGACTGTACCAGCAGAATAGTGAGCGCAGCTCTGGAGTATAATACAGGATAAGTAATGTAATGTATGTACACAGTGACTGTACCAGCAGAATAGTGAGCGCAGCTCTGGAGTATAATACAGGATAAGTAATGTAATGTATGTACACAGTGACTGTACCAGCAGAATAGTGAGCGCAGCTCTGGAGTATAATACAGGATAATTAATGTAATGTATGTACACAGTGACTGTACCAGCAGAATAGTGAGCGCAGCTCTGGAGTATAATAAGGGTCAGTACAAGGTAAGTAATACAATGCATTTACATAGTGACAGAACATTCTACCTATATGAATAGATTCTATATGTAAACTGTAAAATTGTAAATATGCACTTAAAATTAAAGTGGACGTCACAGAACATAATTCTCGCCCCGCGGTCGGTGTGTAAACATTTTCACATCTCAAATTTAAAAAAATAAATAAAAAATAAAAATAAATAAATGCCAATGTTAAAGGTTTAGTAAAAGTAATTTACTTTGTTATTTTTTATGTTTTTTTCTTTTACCAAACCAGAACACAGTTTCCCCCGAATGAAAACATATTTCGCTCGGAGGTTGAAAAGCGTTTATTTTCCTCTCAAGCACAAAATAACACGGACGAAAAAAAGGAAAAGTAATTGGGAAATATTAACATTCAATAAAAGAAATGAAACATGAATACATAAATTGAACTATTTGATATTAATTTGTCCGGCACACAAATGTTCTTTATTCATCTGCTCCCTCAAATTATATGTTGTGATTTTACCCTTGTAATTGCTTTTGGGAACACAAAATGGGCGCAGAATTATCTGTCAGTTCACGCGGTGACAAGAGTGACAATAAATGTATATGTTACTGGTGCGGTGGAGAGGGCCGAGCGCGTTTAAAGGAGTAAGACGCTTAAAGGGGGGACATGAGGTTTTCTTTGACCAGGTGACATACAAGAAGAGATACGGCAGGACATGGAGGTATATACAATTCTGTATGGTATATAGCAGTACATTTACCACAGATGTTACACCCGTAGTCTGGATACAAGATGAGATACGGCAGGACATGGAGGTATATACAGGCTCTGTATGGTATATAGCAGTACATTTACCACAGATGTTACACCTGTAGTCTGGATACAAGATGAGATACAGCAGGACATGGAGGTATATACAATTCTGTATGGTATATAGCAGTACATTTACCACAGATGTTACACCTGTAGTCTGGATACAAGATGAGATACAGCAGGACATGGAGGTATATACAGGCTGTGTATGGTATATAGCAGTACATTTACCACAGATGTTACACCTGTAGTCTGGGTACAAGATGAGATACGGCAGGACATGGAGGTATATACAGGCTGTGTATGGTATATAGCAGGACATGGAGGTATATACAGCCTGTGTATGGTATATAGCAGTACATTTACCACAGATGTTACACCTGTAGTCTGGATACAAGATGAGATACGGCAGGACATGGAGGTATATACAGGCTCTGTATGGTATATAGCAGTACATTTACCACAGATGTTACACCCGTAGTCTGGATACAAGATGAGATACGGCAGGACATGGAGGTATATACAGGCTCTGTATGGTATATAGCAGTACATTTACCACAGATGTTACACCTGTAGTCTGGATACAAGATGAGATACGGCAGGACATGGAGGTATATACAGGCTCTGTATGGTATATAGCAGTACATTTACCACAGATGTTACACCTGTAGTCTGGATACAAGATGAGATACAGCAGGACATGGAGGTATATACAGGCTCTGTATGGTATATAGCAGTACATTTACCACAGATGTTACACCTGTAGTCTGGATACAAGATGAGATACAGCAGGACATGGAGGTATATACAATTCTGTATGGTATATAGCAGTACATTTACCACAGATGTTACACCTGTAGTCTGGATACAAGATGAGATACAGCAGGACATGGAGGTATATACAGGCTGTGTATGGTATATAGCAGTACATTTACCACAGATGTTACACCTGTAGTCTGGGTACAAGATGAGATACGGCAGGACATGGAGGTATATACAGGCTGTGTATGGTATATAGCAGGACATGGAGGTATATACAGCCTGTGTATGGTATATAGCAGTACATTTACCACAGATGTTACACCTGTAGTCTGGATACAAGATGAGATACGGCAGGACATGGAGGTATATACAGGCTCTGTATGGTATATAGCAGTACATTTACCACAGATGTTACACCTGTAGTCTGGATACAAGATGAGATACAGCAGGACATGGAGGTATATACAGGATCTGTATGGTATATAGCAGTACATTTACCACAGATGTTACACCTGTAGTCTGGATACAAGATGAGATACAGCAGGACATGGAGGTATATACAGGCTCTGTATGGTATATAGCAGTACATTTACCACAGATGTTACACCTGTAGTCTGGATACAAGATGAGATACAGCAGGACATGGAGGTATATACAGGCTGTGTATGGTATATAGCAGTACATTTACCACAGATGTTACACCTGTAGTCTGGATACAAGATGAGATACAGCAGGACATGGAGGTATATACAATTCTGTATGGTATATAGCAGTACATTTACCACAGATGTTACACCTGTAGTCTGGATACAAGATGAGATACAGCAGGACATGGAGGTATATACAGGCTGTGTATGGTATATAGCAGTACATTTACCACAGATGTTACACCTGTAGTCTGGATACAAGATGAGATACGGCAGGACATGGAGGTATATACAGGCTCTGTATGGTATATAGCAGTACATTTACCACAGATGTTACCCCTGTAGTCTGGATACAAGATGAGATACGGCAGGACATGGAGGTATATACAGGTCTGTATGGTATATAGCAGTACATTTACCACAGATGTTACACCTGTAGTCTGGGTACAAGATGAGATACGGCAGGACATGGAGGTATATACAGGCTGTGTATGGTATATAGCAGGACATGGAGGTATATACAGCCTGTGTATGGTATATAGCAGTACATTTACCACAGATGTTACACCGGTAGTCTGGATACAAGATGAGATACGGCAGGACATGGAGGTATATACAGGCTGTGTATGGTATATAGCAGTACATTTACCACAGATGTTACACCTGTAGTCTGGATACAAGATGAGATACGGCAGGACATGGAGGTATATACAGGCTGTGTATGTTATATAGCAGTACATTTACCACAGATGTTACACCTGTAGCCTGGATACAAGATGAGATACGGCAGGACATGGAGGTATATATAGGCTCTGTATGGTATATAGCAGTACATTTACCACAGATGTTACACCTGTAGTCTGGATACAAGATGAGATACAGCAGGACATGGAGGTATATACAGGCTCTGTATGGTATATAGCAGTACATTTACCACAGATGTTACACCTGTAGTCTGGATACAAGATGAGATACGGCAGGACATGGAGGTATATACAGGATCTGTATGGTATATAGCAGTACATTTACCACAGATGTTACACCTGTAGTCTGGATACAAGATGAGATACGGCAGGACATGGAGGTATATACAGGCTGTGTATGGTATATAGCAGTACATTTACCACAGATGTTACACCTGTAGTCTGGATACAAGATGAGATACGGCAGGACATGGAGGTATATACAGGCTGTGTATGGTATATAGCAGTACATTTACCACAGATGTTACACCTGTAGTCTGGATACAAGATGAGATACGGCAGGACATGGAGGTATATACAGGCTCTGTATGGTATATAGCAGTACATTTACCACAGATGTTACACCTGTAGTCTGGATACAAGATGAGATACGGCAGGACATGGAGGTATATACAGGATCTGTATGGTATATAGCAGTACAGTTACCACAGATGTTACACCTGTAGTCTGGATACAAGATGAGATACGGCAGGACATGGAGGTATATACAGGCTCTGTATGGTATATAGCAGTACATTTACCACAGATGTTACACCTGTAGTCTGGATACAAGATGAGATACGGCAGGACATGGAGGTATATACAGGATCTGTATGGTATATAGCAGTACAGTTACCACAGATGTTACACCTGTAGTCTGGATACAAGATGAGATACGGCAGGACATGGAGGTATATACAGGCTCTGTATGGTATATAGCAGTACATTTACCACAGATGTTACACCTGTAGTCTGGATACAAGATGAGATACGGCAGGACATGGAGGTATATACAGGCTGTGTATGGTATATAGCAGTACATTTACCACAGATGTTACACCTGTAGTCTGGATACAAGATGAGATATGGCTGGACATGGAGGTATATACAGGTCTGTATGGTATATAGCAAGACTATGGTATATGGAAGCGAGACTTGAAGAAAATATGGAGCCATTTACTGTAATTGATAAGTCTGGTGGGCGGTTACAGTAAAGGGCATGATGGAAAGAAGATGAATTTGGTTATGACAGTGTTGAGTTTTTGAAGACAAGAGGTGGCAGGGAAGGAGGACATGTTCTTTTTTGGGTGGAGGGGTTTCTTCAGGAGAATTTTTCCTTTTTTTCAATTTCATATCTTGTAAAATTTACACTGCAATGCAAATTTTGGGCCAAAGACAAGTCCCAGTTTATCAAACTTTTACAATTAGCAGATAAACAAAATTTCAGTAAATCTTCCAACCAGGACCTCTTTAAGAAACCCCATGAGGTCAGATCTTGGAGACGTGGCAGCTGCCATATTGCTGTTGTGCACTCGTGGGACTTCCTGCGCTGCAGCACCGCACCGCGGCACTTATTCAGCTCCTGGAGGTTACAGAGTAACGTCTCACACAAGCAGAGACGCCGGAGAACACTGACATGAGCGAGAACATGCACAAGGCATATTTCTGTAGACACGCTGCAATCAAGATGTCAAAAGGAGTGACAACGCGGCTGGGTCTCTGCGCCATGACAGGCCACAGCCAGCCACTTGGCACAAACAGATCTGTCTGAGTGACAGGTCAAGGAGGAGGCTTTTATTCTCAAGACTGATCCTGCCAGATAACAGCGTCTTAAATAGAATGTATGTGACCCATGTATACGGCTCTACTTAATCAAGAAAATCTGGTATATTGCTCTATGTATACAAAGAATAAGAAGAAATAGGGGGAATTGAGGATAAGGAGCAGGAATAGGGAAAGGTATAGGATAAGGAGCAAGATAAGCAGCAAGTATCCACAACTCCACCCTCTATACTACAGCCATAGATACGGCACTGCACACACAGGGCTAGAGCAGCATGGGGGCTCAGTGGTTAGCACTGCAGCACTGGAATCCTGGGTTCGAATCCAAGAAAGAACAGCATCTGCAAGGAGTTTGTATGTTCTCCCTATGTTTGTGTGGGTTTCCTCCAGGTACTTTGTTTCCACCCACACACTAAAGACATACTGATAGGGAATGTAGATTGTGATCCCTATATGGGACAGTGACTGTAAAATGTATGTAAAGCGCTGCGGAATATGATGGCGAAATACAGGTAATAAAGAAGGGCTACAAAATATTATCTCTGTACTGTGACATCACTGTGTGTATTATCTCTGTACTGTGACATCACTGCGTGTATTATCTCTGTACTGTGACATCACTACGTGTATTATCTCTACTGTGACATCACTGCGTGTATTATCTCTGTACTGTGACATCACTGTGTGTATTATCCTGTACTGTGACATCACTGTGTGTATTATCCCTGTACTGTGACATCACTGTGTGCATTATCCTGTACTGTGACATCACTGTGTGTATTATCCCTGTACTGTGACATCACTGTGTGTATTATCCCTGTACTGTGACATCACTGTGTGTATTATCCTGTACTGTGACATCACTGTGTGTATTATCCTGTACTGTGACATCACTGTGTGTATTATCTCTGTACTGTGACATCACTGTGTGTATTATCCCTGTACTGTGACATCACTGTGTGTATTATCCTGTACTGTGACATCACTGTGTGTATTATTCTGTACTGTGACATCACTGTGTGTATTATCCCTGTACTGTGACATCACTGTGTGTATTATCTCTGTACTGTGACATCACTGTGTGTATTATCCTGTACTGTGACATCACTGTGTGTATTATCTCTGTACTGTGACATCACTGTGTGTATTATCTCTGTACTGTGACATCACTGTGTGTATTATCCCTGTACTGTGACATCACTGTGTATTATCTCTGTACTGTGACATCACTGTGTGTATTATCTCTGTACTGTGACATCACTGTGTGTATTATCCTGTACTGTGACATCACTGTGTGTATTACAACAACCCTTATGATGTGGTGAAAGAAACCTCTGGGATTTTTTTGCGTTTTATTATTTTTTCATAGAGTAAGTTTTATACTTTTATTGTCACTGCTTATTTTCATGTCCCCGCTTCTGCCCTCAGACTTGGAGGACTGTTACAGTAGTCAGACCCCCACACACGTCCATGTTATTGTGTTAGGCAATATGTCAGGATATCCCTTTAACATCCCACACAATCCCTTTAATAGAGGAGCCGAGCGCGGGCTGTTACCTTCGTGTACGGTTATACCGCAGTTATCGCACTGGATGATCTCATCGGCGTCTTCACTATTGTCCCCCAGACACACGCAGCATATTAATATGTGATCCATTTTCTGCGAGCACCACTTGTCACTTTTCTCCAGGATCAGCGAATCCTATTAAATATTCAAGAAACGAAATTAGAAATGCGCCATAATGTTACACGCGGCGGTATATATCACATTGAGCTGTCACAGATAAACCGGTGACGTCATCCCCCCAGCGCTCTGATGCCTGTCCTGGCTTTACCTATGGATTTGTTCACTCCCGTCAGATCTGCCAGGGTTAAATCTATGACATCACTTTTTATCTAATCTGTTTTTATTTTCTGATTGTAATTTTTTTTTAATTTTATTTCCTGTCCATGATCATGGGGGCGGCCATCTTGTCTGAGCTTCTCCTCTGATCTGTCAACAGCATTTAGTGACCTGCTTTACAGCACGGTCATGGCCATAGGTAGCAATAGACTGGAGCCGACTCATTGAGGTCTATGGGAGAGTTTTCTAGGGGGAGGAGACAAGTTGTGACATCATCTATTGTCAGTAGTGATGTAATGATGGCTCAGTGGTGGATCTATAGAGGTGTTATGTTAGGTGTTCACATGAGTAGATTGAAAATGGTTAGTCACCAGTCTGTGCACCCTGTGTGACCCTTAAAGGGGTTTACTGGATTTATTAATGGATGACTGAGCTTTAAGAGGTGTCTTTACAGGGATCCGGATACCCCTGGACGTCCATGGGTCCGCTGTTTGAAAAGATCAGGGTTCGGGAGAGTGCTGCGACCTCTTCACTACTTACCAAGAACAGCGCCGTACATTGTATAGTGGCTGTTCTTGATATTGCAGCTCAGCCCCATTCACTTGAATGGGACTGAGCTGCAAACAGGCCACAGCTCATCGGCTGGGGATTTCAGTATCGGACCCCCACTGATCCTATAAGGTTAGGTCATCGGTAAACCCTTTCCGTATACCTGTCCGCTCACCTGACGTGCCCATTTTAATACATCTATTCCTGATTAATGCTGCAAGTGTGATGTACCTCTTGTATTCCTCCTGGAAATGGATCAATACGGTGACATCTAGGGGCTACCAGTTAGGGGGTGTCCCTGCACACTCTGAAAATATCCTATAAGACTGTAAGGAAATAACCCTTTGATCAGAGAAATGGAAATAAATGCCTAAATTTCCCAGAGTGGTAGCAGAGGAACGGCATAATGAAGAATGATGGAAGATGATCCCGACTTCTTGTCTCATGGGGAATCCTAAAGAGGAGGGACAGATTCTCCTTAGAAGTCCATAACAAGTGACAAAGTAGTCATCATCGGGTCGGGATTTGGATGGGGCGCACTAATAAGTAACAATACCTTGTATTCCCCTATACAGAAAATATGGATTAGGGTCACCCGGGTATTTGTCTCGGTATCACGTCCTTAAGGCTGGGCCAAATTTGGACACAACTACTTTAGTGTGAGTGAACGCGAATGAGTGAAGTCACACCGAGATCCTCGAAGATCCCGAGACTGCAATTTCTATTTGTAAGAAGATCAAACTTTTTTTTTTTTTCCCTCTGTTATTCCTCCTGGTAATGCATGAGCTAATTGGGTGCTACAACTTTGCCTAGCAAAGAGGTGCGTCCTTACCAGTGCTAACTGGACAGTGTCATGCTGCATATGTACAACAAGATGGCAATTTTTTTTTTCCAGGAGGAATAACAGAGGAACGGCTCAATGCAGTGCTCTAAGAAAAGATGCCATAACAGACATGTCAAGAGAGGCAACGTCTTCTTTAAAGGGTTAATCCCAGGATAAACATTAGTGACAAAGCCACGGGATGGGGCAGGTCCAACATGCCTATAGACCTGAATGGATAGGGTTGACCGAAATCACCGGACCCCTGTTCTTTCCCTAGGAGAGGGTCTCCGAGGTGGGACCCGAACCCATAAAGTATCTCTAGTATATCAAATGGCTATGCCCTTATGGCGAGAATCCCACTTTAACCGGTAGATTTTCAGCAGAAATGAAGAGAACACTGGGCCGAGGCTAAGCATAGGGAAAAGTGGCCTCGGCCTTAATCAATAATTTTTGGGATTTTTGGTAAAACTGAATATTCCGCTAATTGGTAAGATTTAAATTTTTGGTGGGAATAAAGAGAATACCCCTTGAATAATTTTTAGATTTTCAGTGGAAGAGAGTTCTCCTTTAATTAGTCATTTTCGGTAGAAATGAAGAGAATACCCCTTTAGTCGGTCATTTTTGGATTTTCGGTGGAAATTAAGCGAATATCCGTTTTGAATTTTTTGTTGAAATTATGAAATATCCCTTTACACTGGAAATTTTTGGATTTTTAGTGAAAATTAAAAGAATACCCCTCCGAATACAATTTCTTTTGGGTGGAAATGAAGAGAATACCCCTTTAGGCCAGGGTCCCCACACGGCGTAAACACCGTGATTCGCCCCCTGCGGAAACACTGCAAAAAAAATTGGGCAAAGTGGATGGGATTCTATTAAATCCCACGCCCACTTTGGGGTAAAAACCGTGCTGTGGACACGCTGCAATTTCCAAAATTTTTGGAAATCACAGCATGTCCATTAACCTACGGAAATGTCGTCTGTTTCTTCACAAGTATAATTTAAACAGAAAGTTTGCAGAGGAAACTTCTGCAAAGTTTCTGTCTAAAGCGCTGCGGGAAGCTCCGCAATGCGTTGCTGCCATGGTTTCTCCCCACAGCCAGTGGCGTAACTACCGGGGTATCAGGGGTAGCGGCTGCCACAGGGCCCGGGACATTAGGGGCCCGGCAACAACTGCTACTGCTGTTTTTTTTTTTCTTTTCTTAAAAGGCGGCCCTATTTTTAACAGGCCCTATTTACTTACCGATCATGGCAGGGGCTGAAATCGGTAAGTGACGCTGTGGGCCCCACAAACACTATTATTATATTCAGGAGTCCTTTCAGACCCCCAGGTATAATGATCGGAGGCCCAGGAGTGGTAAGAGAACATTAAAAACACTGTTACTTACCGCTCCGGGCTCCAGACAGGCTTCAGGCCTACTACTGTAACGTCCCTGACGTCACATGACCGGGGACTGCATCCTGGGTCATGTGACGTTCCGGATGTCATCGAGGATGGCCGACAACACTGAGGAGTGCAGAGGAGCCAGGGATAGGTAAGTGACAGTGGTTTTATGTGGGAATCCCCTCTGAAAAGAGTATAATAATTGTTCCTGGGTGTCCAGAGTCCAGAACAATCCTGTGTGCAGGGAACACTATGGGGCATAATACTGTGTGCAGGGGCCACTATGGGACATTATACTGTGTGCAGGGGCCACTATGGGACATTATACTGTGTGCAGGGGCTACTATGGGACATAATACTGTGTGCAGGGGCCACTATGGGACATAATACTGTGTGCAGGGGCCACTATGGGGTATAATACTGTGTGCAGGGGCCACTATGGGACATAATACTGTGTGCAGGGGCCACTATGGGACATAATACTGTGTGCAGGGGTCACTATGGGGCATAATACTGTGTGCAGGGGCCACTATGGGGGATAATACTGTGTGCAGGGAACACTATGGGGCATAATACTGTGTGCAGGAGCCACTATGGGGGATAATACTGTGTGCAGGGGCCACTATGGGGCATAATACTGTGTGCAGGGGCCACTATGGGGCACAATACTGTGTGCAGGGGCCACTATGGGGCACAATACTGTGTGCAGGGGCCACTATGGGACATAATACTGTGTGCAGGGGCCACTATGGGGCATAATACTGTGTGCAGGGGCCACTATGGGACATAATACTGTGTGCAGGGGCCACTATGGGACATAATACTGTGTGCAGGGGCCACTATGGGGGATAATACTGTGTGCAGGGGCCACTATGGGGGATAATACTGTGTGCAGGGGCCACTATGGGGGATAATACTGTGTGCAGGGGCCACTATGGGACATAATACTGTGTGCAGGGAACACTATGGGGCATAATACTGTGTGCAGGGGCCACTATGGGGGATAATACTGTGTGCAGGGGCCACTATGGGGGATAATACTGTGTGCAGGGAACACTATGGGGCATAATACTGTGTGCAGGGGCCACTATGGGGGATAATACTGTGTGCAGGGGCCACTATGGGGGATAATACTGTGTGCAGGGAACACTATGGGGCATAATACTGTGTGCAGGAGCCACTATGGGGGATAATACTGTGTGCAGGGGCCACTATGGGGCATAATACTGTGTGCAGGAGCCACTATGGGGGATAATACTGTGTGCAGGGGCCACTATGGGGTATAACAGAGAACGTAGGAATGCAGGGGGGGGGGTCGGTAGGTAGGGGTTGGCAGGCGTCAATCAGGGGGGGGGGGGCCATGTCAAACGTTCGCCATGGGGCCCCGCCATTCCTAGTTACACCACTGCCCACAACGCTTTTTTTGCTTCAAGACGCCGCATGCGGCCTTAGCCTAAATCAGCCATTTTTGTATTTTCATTGGAAATTAAGAAAATTTTTGGATTTTTGGTGGAAATGAACAGAATACCCCTCCGATCGCTAATTTTTTGGTGTAAATGCCCCTTTAAATTTAGATACTTTTGGATTTTCAGTGACCCCTTTAATTGCTAATTTTTGGAGGCGATGAAGAGAATTCCCCTTTAACTGGTCATTTTTTGGATTTCGAGTGGAAACATGAAGCCTTTCTCAATCTCAAATTTCAAAAACGGCCCTACAAAGGAAATCCAGGTAATAATCTACGAGGAGATGTCTCTGCGGCTCCTCGCACTCGGAGTTTTCACATCTTGATGAACCTGTCAGGACACTTTATAAATTACCTCATTACTTTTGCTTTGAGACAATGTCAAGCTGTCATTCGTCAGCTCCTCATCATCGCCGCTGTTCCTACTGGGAATCTTGATTTTTTTCTTCTTCCCTTCCTCGTCACTTGAACTGCAGCTGTCGTCTTTATTGCCGGCATGGTGATTTGATTCCTCTTCGCTTCCATCTTCTTCTTCATCGTCCTCCCCATCGCTGCCCTCCCCGGTAGACGATTTTCCTTTCTTCTTGCCGCTTGTGGGTCTCCAGTCATTGTCATCTTCGCTGTCATAGTCATCCATGGCGTTTAACTCATTTATGGTGATGAAGTCCAGCATTGGCCGGTTCCTTCGCAGGTTCCATTTCTTGGGTTCGTTCGCTTGGTCTTCAGGGGTGACGTCGGCCTCCTTCTTCTTCTGGGGTTTGTCGGTCTCGTCTTTCTTCGTCGCGTCTTTAACGGGTTGCTCGTCTGTAGCTTTGTCTTCATTTCGGCTGTAGCCGGTCCCTGCTTCTTCTCCTTCAGGGGCCTTCCTTTCTTCTTCTTCCTCGGGAACAACTGTAGACATGTCGTCGTCCTTTAGGCTGTCTTCTGAGTCGGTGCCTGAACATTCACCACTGTCTTTTGACCCATCGTCGCTACCAAGGATGCTCCCTTCAGAATCTGTAAATAAAACACATACACGATGTCCGACAAGTAGAAAACAGACCCGTAAAAAAACACATCAATGTTTTGTAGATCAGAGGTCTCGGTGGCGAAATCTAGCCAAACCAGTTCTCAAAAAGTTTTTATTGATGGCCATCGAGAGTTGCCAAGAAGGTTCCTCAGTGTTAGAACATTTGGTGGATACCCCAACCTGGCGTTGAGGAATAGGTGTGATGACTAGACCTGACTTAAAGGGGTCTATCATGGAACTCACTGTACCATGTTAGAAGGTTGGATGGGTTTAGGCATCGAGACTGCCAATGATCCCTGAAACAAAGGGGCAGATATGTTGGGCTGAGCTCTGAATGGCTTTGTTCTACTTGCCCGGAGAGGCGAGCTAAGCACCGAGATAACAGCTTCTGCCTCTTGGTTTCGGCGAACATTGGGAGTCTTAGCCAGAAATTTTTGGTATTTAGGACCATACAAAGTTTTTGGATCTCAACTAATAACTTCTTTAGGCAGGAGTATAAGGTCTTGGTTTTTGTGGGACATTTTGCAAGTATCATTTTGGGGTTGTTTTGGCATGTCCATGTAGGACAGCTCGGCTGCTCAAGTTTTACCATGGCCAGTTCTGTGGGTCGGTTTGCACTTGGGGTTCCAGTTACAACATATGGATGGGAATTGGTAACATTTTATCCACTATGCTGGTCATCTACAACACTGCTGGTTAGACGCCGGTGGAGTCATGGTGGAGGCATCTATGTAAGCGCTTTTTTTTTTTTTTCTAAATATTTTTTAAAGAAATGGGGAAAATGTATTAATTTTGTCTAATTTTTAGATACTGCAAACTTACCCTAAGCAGGCTTAAAATTTGGCAACCCCGCTCTGTCTAGTCTAAATTTACACCACCTATGAGTTGGTTTACTTTGCGCAAGAATATTCAGACAGGGTTAAGACGTGAGCATGTCTCGTTTCATCAAGCCCAATCATTTAACATGGCCATTTTTGAGCAAGTCAAAAATAAAAGGGTCAATGTTTTGGACCCAATAACGCAAAAATTCTGGGACACAAAACGTAGGTCAATTTTTTTTTGGTACTAATAAATTAAAAATTCTGTAATATTTAGCTTACTAAATTTGCCCAGTGTGTTTGGTACAATTGTTATTTGCTCGATAAGGGGAGGGGAGTTTTTGTTTTTTGTTTTGTTTATACTATGCTTATTTTTATTTATCTTTTTATCCTAGAACAGGGATTTTTATTTCATGTTATGGGTTAACTGGGATTTTTTAAAAAAAAAATAAAAAAAAAATTGTCCAAGTGCAGGAAATGCTATCGAAAGAAACCTATATTCACCTCTTTAAACACCCGCAGATGCTCGGATGGCCCAAACCGTTCCCAGTTTGCCTCCTGCAGTCATTTAGTCTACACAGTCATAGGGACATATACAAGATACAGTATCATGGATGCAGAAAATAACCAGAGCAAGGCTGGAACCACCAGAGTTGTGGGTGAGATGAAGAGGTTAGTACAGGTTTTACATCACTTTTCCTGAATTTGATCAAATTTTTGTTCTTAAGCTAGGGAAGATGTAGACATGAAGATGTCCTATAGTACAGGTGGCTGGGACTTGTATATTTGGGGAAATCTAACCCCAAGATATGGTTTTTGGCAAGGATACTCTTCAATTTTTGGATCGAAATGTACCGAGCAAGAGTCCCCACCCATTGTAAAAGGGTTCTAAGAGCAATATGGAATTTTAGACTTGTGAATCGATGGAGGACCTGTTTCACCTTTACTCTGTAAAATTTGACATTATTTTTCCAAAAACATTCTTCTTTGGTACTACAGTGATATAAAAACACCACAGCATGCTAGACTAAAAAGCACAGCGGCAAACATAGCCAAGATCAACTTTATCATTAGACACAAATGAAAGCTTAGGCAAGAAATGATAGCCCGGGTATATACAGTGTCAGCATTGGCCCAGTCTAGGCGCTACAAGGTTACAAGCCCTGAAGGTAAATGCCCTTGTAACCCGCTGACTTATACCAAACAGATCGAAAATTGGCCTTTTCAGACAGTACAAATTTTTGAAAATCCCGGTAAATCAGAAAATCTTCACCATTCGACTCTTTACCAAGCAACGTAATGAACAAAGTTTTAGAGAAAAAATTTTTGAAAAAATACCTGAGGCATCTCCAACTTTAAAATCACTGTCATCTGAGCTATCATAATCCAATGCTTCAAGAAGGGAGGTTGCCAAAGGCTTCACTTGTCGTCTTTTCGAACTCCGGTCCACTGTAACGAAAGTTGGTTTTTGTTTTTGGAATTTTTCGTTTTGGTTTTTTTGTTTCATGGATTAAACGTGGCATCCAATAAAATTTCTTAATTAAAATGAATAAAAAAATATATATACCTACGAGGACACCACCGTTGCCCAGCGGCAGACATATTTGATCTGTTTCTTTTATGCTGACACTTCATTTTAAGGGCTATCACCAAGACAGGTATAAAAAATTACAGATAAAGCAGCGTTAAACAGCATTACCCCCCAAAAAAACAAAAAGATCAACAACAAATTTAAGTTCTCAAGATGTCTTCTTCTGTCAAGTCAGAAATTTTATTCAACAATTTGGGTCGTTGGACAGGCTAAAGGTGAAAATACAAAAAAAAAAAAAAAAAAAAAAAAATGAAGTAGAGATCAAGTGATCTCTGTATGTGATCAGCAGTGATCGCCAGAGAAATCTGTGGTGAGCCATACACTTTCGCTGCAGTGGCCACTACAGGGCAAAAGTAGTATTACATGGCAATCATGTAGGTATGCCAGAATTGGAGCTGCTGATACTTTGTGACCTCCCAAGTGTTGGTCTACTCTCTATGATATCCAAGGGGTTGTCCCAACGATACTCTAAGTAGTCACACAACACCCCCCCCCCCCCTCATATTATTAGGTGGCCAAAAGTTGGATCAAAAGTTGTACAGACTCAGAGTTGACCCACAACTTTCTAGAAATAACTATAATTAATGGGGCTTCGGAGGAATCCAAAACAAAGTTGCAAATGTGAGCAAACCCTACCCTAGTTGAGACCAAAAATGGGAGAAAAAGTCTGGAAGAATAAGAACTCCCAAGACAAGTGCGAAGAAGCAAGTTCTAGACTTCCCCACCATTATGGGCGATTCTGATGAACCCTGAAGAACATTTCAGGCCTTCCTATTCTCCCTTGCTCCCTTTCCAAAGTCATTCCCACTTCTTAGCCCACTTTTTGGGTACCAAAACAGATTCCCCCCTAAGTTTGAGGCCATGGCACCCATGTCAAAAATTGCAAGGTTCCGTTTAGGCCATAAAGGTCCAGCAAAAGGTGATAAAAACATTGGGGTGTTCCGTACTCAGGAACCTACTGCTCAGGACACATTGGTAGGGTGATCTATATGGGTTCACACAATTCATGGAAAAGGGGAATATGGTTGAGTTGGGTCTCTCTTTTCAAGCAGCCAAAAGTTGACACTATTGAATGAGATCTAGCGAAGGTCAAATTTATTGTAGACCTCTAGTGGCAGAGCTTCAACTTCAATCAGGATTAGGTTGAATACACCATAGACATACCAAAAATACAACTTGACAGAAGACGAGATTTCAAGGACTCACATTTGGGATTTTTTTCCATTTTTGGGGAGTGCCCTTAACGCTGTATTACATTGACTGTATCCTTATTAGCGGCTTGTCCATGCAATAATTCAGATCATCATCACATTAAATACACAATTCTGCAGATACAAGGTTATTGTATTAACGCAAATGCAATATATGAGTAATGAGTCGGCAAGCGATGGGAAGAGCCGAGGGGTTAGGGCTGTAGGGCAAAGCAAAGCCATATCGTATGTTGTGGTTACACGATGCTCCATGCCCAAGAACGGAATCGACATTCATACAATGAGACATGAGGTTTTGTTACTGCGCCTCAGGTCAACACAAACCTTCCATTAAATATCACCTCTAATAACGTTTGCCCCACCATTGACTCAAGGTATGTTCACTTACAGTGTTTGAATTCTGAACCCACCGATGATCAGAAATATTCTGAGGAGTTCCCTACTAGTGTTCAACTTTTTGATTTTTTTTCAGACTGGCTCCAGGTGTGGTCTATCTGGTGGCTCCAGTCTACAGTCGTTGGCCCATCTTTGTCATAACTCACCAGAACACCTTGGTCTTCATCTGATACTTCCATAACTTACAAAAGTTGGCCACCAGAGATCAGAAGGTCATCAAGCGTATAGTCTAGTCCTCCAGGAACCCCCACCCAATCCAATGTCTGCCATGACTACATATATCATGGGGCAGATACACACAACCTATGGGTCCAAACCAGTTTTTGAGTTCTGAATCCCATCGTTGACCAGAAATATTCTGAGAAGTTTCTTACTAGTGTTCAACTTTTTGATTTTTTTTTTCTGAAGGTGCTTTCTGACTGACCTAAAAATGTCTGACTGGCTCCAGGTGTGCTTTATCTGGTGGCTCCAGTCCACAGTATTTGGCCCATCTTTGTCATAACTCACCAGAACAACTTGGTCTTCATCTGATACTTCCATAACTTAGAAAAGTTGGCCACCACAGATCGGAAGGTCATCAAGCGTATAGTCTAGTCCTCCAGGAACCCCCACCCAAGCCAACTTCTGTCATGACTACGTATATCATGGGGCAGATACACACAACCTATGGGTCCAAACCAGTTTTTGAGTTCTGAATCCCACCGTTGACCAGAAACATTCTGAGAAGTTTCCTACTAGTGTTCAACTTTTTGATTTTTTTTCTGAAGGTGCTTTCTGACTGACCTAAAAATGTCAGACTGGCTCCAGGTGTGGTCTATCTGGTGGCTCCAGTCTACAGTATTTGGCCCATCTTTGTCATAACTCACCAGAACAACTTGGTCTTCATCTGATACTTCCATAACTTAGAAAAGTTGGCCACCAGAGATCGGAAGGTCATCAAACGTATAGTCTAGTCCTCCCGGAACCTCCACCCAACCCCAAGCCAACTTCTGCCAGGACTGCATATATCATGGGGCAGATACACACAACCTATGGGTCCAAACCCACCTGTGGTTCCAGAATCTGCCCAGATGGGAAATACCAGGAAGGTTCATCGTACTGAGGTGCAGACTTTTGGTGGGACAATTCTAAAACTCAGGGATCATCAGTCATAGTTATAGAGAATATCTATACAGACATTGAGCAGGTGTCTGTGTTGGAATGAGGTTCCTTGGGCCCACCAAAGAAAATTATTTTTGAGGCTCATTAAGAACCTTTATGAATAGACCATAGTATCCAACTAATGTGGGTGTCTCCTGCTAGACCATTACTGTGTTAGGGCCTGAGCCCCCCAGGAGGATCCTCTGGTACTCTGGTGGGCCGATCGGACACTGGGTAGTGTCACATATACAGTACAATCTCTTCTGTTAGAGACCAAGGCACTAAGGCCTTAGATGCGGTGACTTGTTAAAGGGGTTTGGATGGCGTCTTAATCCTTCTTCTGAAGTCCATGGTCAATTCTGGCACGGTGAAGCTGCAACTTTTTGTTGCCACTAAGTCCCATTGCCGGTTTTTTGCACATTTTGCATTCCCAACAGAAGTTACATAGTCTGTGCCGAACTATTATCATCAGGGATATTACCCCCGATACAGCACAGTGCCCTGATACAGTCAGTGGGGCCCCATGGGTCAGACCCCTACCAGTCATACAGGTATGGCAGATCCTAGGACTATGCAATCACCTCATGAAGGACCTCTGCTTGCTGTCAACGAAAAAAAGCATTAATATTGTGAGGCTAAAAAACCTGCTCAAACCGAATACTTCTCACAGCTGAGGATTTGCTACAGTTGAATGAAGTCAAGATAAATCCTGATGAGAGAACAGCATCTGTCCACATGTAATTTGCCAAAGACATGTAGGTGCTATATTATATATATATCTCATATTCCCTGGACATATCTGTACTATGTATAACATATCTCATCCATAAACAATTGGGGTGTCATAAGTATCACAAGTGCCAGTCCTATATTCTATATCCTACTTCCATCATATATGTATGTATTACGTATCATATACCCTATAACTTACATATCCTACACCCATCATATATGTAACACATATCCTACACCCATCATATATGTAACACATATCCTACACCCATCATATATGTAACACATATCCTACACCCATCATATATGTATCACATATCATACACCCATCATAAATGTATCACATACATTTATGATGGGTGTATGATATAGTGTATGTGGTATGTCATACATATATGATGGGTGTATGATATGTGATATATTTATGAAGGGTGAATGGGTGTAGGATATGTGGTGCATATATAATGGGTGTAGGATATAGGGTGTATGATATGTGATACACTATATCATACACCCATCATAAATGTATGTGGTATGTGATACATATATGATGGGTGTAGGATATGTGATACATTTATGATGGGTGTATGATATAGTGTATAACATATCATACACCCATCATATATGCACCACATATCCTACACCCATTCACCCATCATAAATGTATCACATATCATACACCCATGATATATGTATCACATACCACATACATTTATGATGGGTGTATGATATAGTGTATGTGGTATGTGATACATATATGATGGTTGTAGGATATGTGATACATTTATGATGGGTGTATGATATAGTGTATAACATATCATACACCCTATATCCTACACCCATCATATATGCACCACATATCCTACACCCATCATAAATGTATCACATATCATACACCCATGATATATGTATCACATACCACATACATTTATGATGGGTGTATGATATAGTGTATGTGGTATGTGATACATATATGATGGGTGTAGGATATGTGATACATTTATGATGGGTGAGTGGGTGTAGGCTATGTGGTGCATATATGATGGGTGTAGGATATAGGGTGTATGATATGTTATACACTATATCCTACACCCATCATATATGTATCACATACCACATACATTTACGATGGGTGTATGATATAGTGTATGTGGTATGTGATACATATATAATGGGTGTAGGATATGTGGTGCATATATGATGGGTGTAGGATATAGTGTATCACATATCATACACCCTATATCCTACACCCATCATATATGTACCACATATCATACACCCACCATATATGTATCACATATCATATATGTATCAGTTTATGACTCGGATAGCTGTACACATGACTCGGACACTGCTCATCCCATGTGTAGCAGAGGTTGAGACCTCTGGATCCCGGCAGGTATGTTACATATATACAGGTAGATGGCTACATGATATAGCTATGAATGGACGCCTCGTGTGTACGGTGGGAGGCGGCGAGCGGTCACATGTGTGCGGTATATCACTCACTTGCAGGGACGGACGTCACAATACACAGGTAAGAGCAGAAAGCCGGTCACACACTCCAATACACAGCACAATAGGGCCAGACATCAACCAAGTCACTGCGCAGGCGCGGCCCCGCCTCTCCAGACCATATGGCTTACTACGTCCCCGTGACTAGGAAAACATGCTGCAATCAAAAGAACAGGATTGGGGCACGTGATGCGGAGACGCTGCGCCGGAGCCGCCATCTTTAAAGAGGGCAGCGTTTATCAGCATACTGCAGCGTATTGTTGTGTAGCCATTTTTGAAAAGGGCAAAGAGTTCCTAGGGCTTATTCTAATAGTAGTCACCTATAGAAAAGCCATAGTGAGGATGGATTTTATCATTGCTATTTTATTATATGTGTGGAATTGCTTAAGCTTCTTTCCGGGGTCATTGTGGCATTTATGTGACATTTTCATCTATAAATCACTGCGATGTTAATGGAAGAATCTGGGTTGTTTGTCTATTTCTGTCCCTGGTTGATATACTGCTCCCCCTGCAGGCCACACCGAAAAAGATGGCTGAGGCAACCACAGAGTTGAAGAAGGCCCTAAGAAGTGTCCCCTGGACTCCGAAGGCCCTCGGCCTCCTGATCAGGTAGAGTCTGCTGTGGCCCTTTCTGTGCAGCGCCTCCAGGTGATCAGCCCGATCCAGCTCAAGAACTGAGAGCTACAGATACAAGGACCAAAGATGGAAATATCCCTCCTAAGACGGATCGTAGGACGGTGGAGACTTTCCACCATCTCCAACACCACCGATTAAACCCTCTTTTGAAATTTCATCCCATGCTTCTTAGCAAATGAAAAGTCTATAAAGTTTCCACTGGCTCCTGAATCTATCATGGCGGTACTAGAAACCAGAAGCAAGTGAAAAAGGAAGATCCAGATTTATCAAAAATCAAATGTATCTTTTATTGTTCCCATCCAAAATAAAAAGCGATAAAAGACACAATGTTCCATGTCTTCAAAAAAAGGAAAAACAGGGTCTATAGTACAACAGGTAGTAGCTGGGACGTGCAGTGCAGCAGTAATATAGAACCAATTAGGAACAATCACCCCAACTCAGGGACTGATTGAAGCTTCAAACAATACTCGGCACTGAGCGATCAGGTGCAGGAGCTCCAGTTGCCCCACATTATAATGTCCTCTTCTAGTGGCCCCTAAAGTATAATATCCCCCTCCAACTGCTTTCACAGTTTCTTGCCCTTTCCAGTTGCCCTCCACAGTATAATGCCCCCCTCCAGTTCCCCCCATTTAATGGCCCCCTCAAGTTTAATGGCCCCTCCAGTTGGGCTCCCAATTTAATGTCCCCCTCCAGTTGCCCACCACAGTATAATGTTCTCCTGTTTCCCCAAGCTTAATTGCAAACTCCAATTGCCTTTCACAATATAATGCCCCCTTTCAGTTGTCCCCACAATTTAATATACCCCTCCAGTATAATGTCTCCCTTCAAGTGCCCCCACAATTTAATGGCCCCCTTCAGTTGCTCACATAGTATGATGGATCAAAACACAAAAACACTAAGACTCTCCTCACCACATTCCCCATATTCTCTTTGTCTGTGGTCACGGTGATGTCATGACACTTGGTGTGCCTAGCCAGTGACTAGGGTTGAGTCGATCTTGACTTTTCAGGATCAATTTTGAAATCCGATTTCCGATCATTTTTCATTCGAACCCGATCTTGATCCCAATTCCGATCCCAATGCAAGTCAATGGGATTTTTTTACTAATCGGAGATCGGATGTTAAAAACACTCCTATTCACTATACAGCATGGAATCTAACAATTGGACACTTTAATTGTTAGAATCCAGGCTGTGTAGTGATTTTTTTTTTTTAAATCACTAAGTAGCCTGAGGATTTTTTTCTTAATCCTCTGGCAACTTAGTCCCCCCTGATGTCCATTTACCTGCAGAGATGGCTGGTCTGGTGCCCGGTGTTCTCGTTCTTCTTCGCCTCATTGCCCCCGCCTCCCAGGTTAGGAGAGTGTGGGCGGATACACGTGACGTTTCTCCTCCAGAGTACCTGCCCACACTCTCCTAAGCTACAAGCCCCGCCTTCTTCCTAGCTCTTTAACACTAACCTGGGAGGTGGGGGCAGCGAGGAGAAGAAGAATGAGAACACCGGGCACCGAACCAGCCATCTCTGTAGGTAAGTAGCTAATAGAGATGTTAGCTAGTCTTCCAGTAGAATGAATGGACGCAGCTGGCGCGCAGGGGGTTAAGGCTGTGTGCTGGCTGCTTCCATTCATTCCTATGGAACCACAGCAGAGCCTTCATACTGAGTATACACTCCACTCAGAATGAGAGGAGCGTATACTCAGTGTGAAGGCTAACATTGTTAGATTTTTCCCACAATGCTTGGCCAGTAGCAAAGCATTGTGGGAAATAATCACTGATCTCGATCCCTCCTAAAAAGATTGTGTTCGGAATTCCGATCACGATCGTGAAATTTTCTCAATCGCCGATCGGAATCTGATCTTTTCCAAACACGATCGCTCAATCCTAGTCCTAACCTCCAAGTTCATATTTCACAGTTCGGTGCATCAGTGACATCATAGAAGAGCACTAGACGCTGCAAGGAGGCCCGAAAGGAGTGAAGGAAGGGAACCAATTCGACCATCTCTAAGAGTAACCGTGGCACTTTTTTCAGGGACAGCATAGTTTGTAGTGTGTTACTGTTACACTATAAATTTTTACTCCAGTGTGTAGCAATGCTGGGTGACAGTGGATATGGCAGAGCTGTGGTAGTACAGCAATGAAGGAGAGCCATACTTGTGCAGTGATGTAGCAGAGCTACGGTAGTGTGGCGATGAAGCAGAGCGGTGGTCATGCTCAGGGGCATACATTGGAAATTCTCCCACTCCACAGGAAGGTCGTATACAAGGCTTAGTGGTGTAGTGGGTAACCGGATTCTTAGTCCAAATCAGCAGTGCTATATTAGTGTTCATCACCTGGCGCAACATCGGGAAGGGTTATCAGAGGAGGAAGAATACCCCACGGACCCTCCTCTGCCTCCCTTCATGATGTCCCAACCAGTGGAAGAGAAAATTGAAAAAAAAAAAAAAAAATCAAGAAAAATTCTTTAAAAAAATTTTAAAAATCATTAAAAACATAAAAACAGTAAAAAAAATTCCCATTAAAAAAATTGGATGAATTTAAAAATCATCCTGAATTTCATAAACTGCGATGCCAAAAAATTATGTTGAATACAAATTTGAATAAAAAATGCTGAGGACGGAAAAGAGTAAAAAATAAAAAGTCACTCTCTACCTTGTTGCCCTTCCATCCCAGAGACAGGGCCCAATTCTTGATGTTAATCTCCCATTCTAAGTGCACCAGCAATAATATTAGTGGCCTCCACGTGGCCGTGGCTGCGAGTCACAGCTCTCAGTGGTCAGTTACATCAGCACTGCAAATTTTCTGGTATAACCGACTACCACCGCTGACCAGTATGACCAGTCAATGGCTGCAGCGGACACGTGTGACGCCATCTTGTTTTCTGTTTGGGCCTATATATAACCATGAGGCAGCACAGCCTTTTCTCGAGTATTGTGACTTGTTCCAGTTTCCTCAGAACTGTCTTTCCCAGACTATTTCTGCTCCATTGCTACATTACCCTTGCGATCTCCACTTCCAGCCACACCTAGAACTACTACTCTTCATTACCTATCTGCTCCTGGCTTATTTCATCTGGCCACCAGATTCCAGCCATCTATACCGGTATCGTAACGGGGGCCATTTTTGACAATGATATCACTGGGGAACCATATCACAGACCCACAGAGAGTACCGGGCAATGGATTAGTGAATAACACCTATTTTTTAATTTACACCTTCCTTCCAATAGGCCAATATTTTGTTTGTTTGTTTACCAAGACATTCTCTGTAGACTAAGGTGACATGTAGCAAATCACAAGCTAAAAAACGTCTATGCCAGTAACTACAACAATACCTCCGGTCTGTGCCAGTCACTACACTGCTACCTTCAGTCTGTGCAAGTCATTACACCACTACCTCCGGTCTATGTCAGTCACTACAACAGTAACTCCAGTCAGTACCAGCCACTACACCGCTACCTCCAATCTGTGCCAATCACTACACATCTACCTCCGGTCTGTGCCAGTCACTACACTGATACCTCTGGTCTGTGCCAGTCACTACACTGATACCTCTGGTCTGTGCCAGTCACTACACTGATACCTCTGGTCTGTGCCAGTCACTACACTGATACCTCCGGTCTGTGCCAGTCACTACACTGATACCTCTGGTCTGTGCCAGTCACTACACCGATACCTCCGGTCTGTGCCAGTCACTACACTGATACCTCTGGTCTGTGCCAGTCACTACACCGATACCTCTGGTCTGTGCCAGTCACTACACCGATACCTCCGGTCTGTACCAGTCATTACACTGATACCTCCGGTCTGTGCCAGTCATTACACTGATACCTTTGGTCTGTGCCAGTCACTACACTGATACCTCTGGTCTGTGCCAGTCACTACACTGATACCTCCGATCTATGCCAGTCACTACACTGATACCTCTGGTCTGTGCCAGTCACTACACTGATACCTCCGATCTATGCCAGTCACTACACTGATATCTCTGATCTATGCCAGTCACTGTACCACTACCTCCTGTCTGTGCCAGTCATTACACCACTACCTCCGGTCTATGTCAGTCACTACATAAATACCTCTGGTCTGTGCCAATCACTACACCGCTACCTCCAGTCTGTGCCAGTCACTACACATCTACCTCCGGTCTGTGCCAGTCACTACACTGATACCTCTGGTCTGTGCCAGTCACTACACTGATAACTCTGGTCTGTGCCAGTCACTACACTGATACCTCTGGTCTGTGCCAGTCACTACACTGATACCTGCGGTCTATGCCAGTCACTACACCGATACCTCCGGTCTGTGCCAGTCACTACACATCTACCTCCGGTCTGTGCCAGCCACTACACTGATACCTCTGGTCTGTGCCAGTCATTACACTGATACCTCTGGTCTGTGCCAGTCACTACACTGATACCTCTGGTCTGTGCCAGTCACTACACTGATACCTCCGATCTATGCCAGTCACTACACTGATACCTCTGGTCTGTGCCAGTCACTACACTGATACCTCTGATCTATGCCAGTCACTGTACCACTACCTCCTGTCTGTGCCAGTCATTACACCACTACCTCCGGTCTATGTCAGTCACTACATAAATACCTCTGGTCTGTGCCAATCACTACACCGCTACCTCCAGTCTGTGCCAGTCACTACACATCTACCTGCGGTCTGTGCCAGTCACTACACATCTACCTCCAGTCTGTGCCAGTCACTACACTGATACCTCTGGTCTGTGCCAGTCACTACACCAATACCTGTGGTCTGTGCCAGTCACTACAATGATACCTACGGTCTGTGCCAGTCACTACAACGGTTTACCAAACTAACCTTCCTCAGTTGTCTTTATGTGAACCTTATCATTTGCAAAGTTCTACAGAATATGTTGGCACTATATGAATAAAAATGTATTAATATTATTATATACCCTCATAACATTGCCGTTCCTCATTTTGGTTTTCTTCCATCATCCATCCTTCCACTCGTAGCTTCTCTCGCCTGCTTCCTTCCTATGAGAAGATGCAAATTTCTGCAGACATCTCTGCGTGACGTGTCAGTCCATCCAAATGGCTCTCAATAGAAAAACCATCTATAAAGCTTCTTAATACAAAAAAGACTGAACAAAAACCTGAGATCTTCTGGCCCTAATGGCACTAGAAGAGGGTCTCACCGTAAATGATAATGAGATAAAAATCCACAGGTGAACCCAGTTTCCTACCAACTTCAATGTGCTACTCTACAAAAGAGGCCATCTTTCTTCATTCTTCTGTTCCCCAAAACCTTGACTCTATCATGTTACCTTGTATTTTCATCCACTTTCATCCTCTACTCTTTATAGACCGTGGGAGTTAAGACGCCGAATGACGGCAATGTCTAATTCACTCTCTATAAAAGCGGCCGCTGAAAATGTCCTTTTAATATGTGCTTTATAAATGCACTCGTATCCTCCACAATGTCGAACCTTCATCTTCTTTCACATGGAGCGACCTTAACTATCCAAATGTTAAGCAGAATGTTTATTATACCATAGCAATGTTGGCTTAATGCAAAAATCCACTCACTATTGATATTGCCATAAGAGGTGCAGTAAATACATTTTACTGAGTCTTTTTTATCTTAGACTAGAACTGACTAACATCATTCCCCAGAAAAGAGCAGAGAATTCACATTCCCTTTACAGTACTTCAGAAGATTTTTTTCCCTTCATCCCTGTGTACAAGAATAAAAGTACTGTCACACTGCCATTGTGTACACAAACCTAAGTACTGTAATACTGCTCCTATATACAAGAATATAACTACTATTATACTGCTCCTATGTACAAGAATATAACTACTATAATACTGCTCCTATGTACAAGAATATAACTACTATAATACTGCTCCTATGTGCAAGAATATAACTACTATAATACTGCTCCTATACAGAGGTATATAACTACTATAATACTACCTCCTATGTACAAGAATATAACTACTATAATACTACTCCTATGTACAAGAATATAACTACTATAATACTGCTCCTATACAGAGGTATATAACTACTATAATACTACCTCCTATGTACAAGAATATAACTACTGTAATACTACCTCCTATATACAAGAATATAACTACTATAATACTGCTCCTATGTACAAGAATATAACTACTATAATACTGCCCCCTATGTACAAGAATATAACTACTATAATACTGCTCCTATGTACAAGAATATAACTACTATAATACTGCCTCCTATGTACAAGAATATAACTACTATAATACTGCTCCTATGTACAAGGATATAACTACTATAATACTGCTCCTATGTACAAGAATATAACTACTATAATACTGCTCCTATGTACAAGAATATAACTACTATAATACTGCTCGCTCCTATGTACAAGAATATAACTACTATAATACTACTCCTACGTACAAGAATATAACTACTATAATACTACTCCTATGTACAAGAATATAACTACTATAATACTACTCCTATATACAAGAATATAACTACTATAATACTACTCCTATATACAAGAATATAACTACTATAATACAGCTCCTATGTACAAGAATATAACTACTATAATACTACCTCCTATGTACAAGAATATAACTACTATAATACTGCTCCTATGTACAAGAATATAACTACTATAATACTACCTCCTATGTACAAGAATATAACTACTCTAATACTACTCCTATGTACAAGAATATAACTACTATAATACTGCTCCTATGTACAAGAATATAACTACTATAATACTACCTCCTATGTACAAGAATATAACTACTATAATACTACCTCCTATGTACAAGAATATAACTACTATAATACTACTCCTATGTACAAGAATATAACTACTATAATACTGCTCCTATGTACAAGAATATAACTACTATAATACTACCTCCTATGTACAAGAATATAACTACTATAATACTACTCCTATGTACAAGAATATAACTACTATAATACTACCTCCTATGTACAAGAATATAACTACTATAATACTGCTCCTATGTACAAGAATATAACTACTATAATACTGCTCCTATGTACAAGAATATAACTACTATAATACTACTCCTATGTACAAGAATATAACTAGTATAATACTACCTCTTATGTACAAGAATATAACTACTATAATACTGCCTCCTATGTACAAGAATATAACTACTATAATACTACCTCCTATGTACAAGAATATAACTACTATAATACTGCTCCTATGTACAAGAATATAACTACTATAATACTACCTCCTATGTACAAGAATATAACTACTATAATACTGCCCCTATGTACAAGAATATAACTACTATAATACTGCTCCTATGTACAAGAATATAACTACTATAATACTACCTCCTATGTACAAGAATATAACTACTATAATACTACCTCCTATGTACAAGAATATAACTACTCTAATACTACTCCTATGTACAAGAATATAACTACTATAATACTGCTCCTATGTACAAGAATATAACTACTATAATACTACCTCCTATGTACAAGAATATAACTACTATAATACTACCTCCTATGTACAAGAATATAACTACTATAATACTACTCCTATGTACAAGAATATAACTACTATAATACTGCTCCTATACAGAGGTATATAACTACTATAATACTACCTCCTATGTACAAGAATATAACTACTGTAATACTACCTCCTATATACAAGAATATAACTACTATAATACTGCTCCTATGTACAAGAATATAACTACTATAATACTGCCCCCTATGTACAAGAATATAACTACTATAATACTGCTCCTATGTACAAGAATATAACTACTATAATACTGCCTCCTATGTACAAGAATATAACTACTATAATACTGCTCCTATGTACAAGGATATAACTACTATAATACTGCTCCTATGTACAAGAATATAACTACTATAATACTGCTCCTATGTACAAGAATATAACTACTATAATACTGCTCGCTCCTATGTACAAGAATATAACTACTATAATACTACTCCTACGTACAAGAATATAACTACTATAATACTACTCCTATGTACAAGAATATAACTACTATAATACTACTCCTATATACAAGAATATAACTACTATAATACTACTCCTATATACAAGAATATAACTACTATAATACAGCTCCTATGTACAAGAATATAACTACTATAATACTACCTCCTATGTACAAGAATATAACTACTATAATACTGCTCCTATGTACAAGAATATAACTACTATAATACTACCTCCTATGTACAAGAATATAACTACTATAATACTACCTCCTATGTACAAGAATATAACTACTCTAATACTACTCCTATGTACAAGAATATAACTACTATAATACTGCTCCTATGTACAAGAATATAACTACTATAATACTACCTCCTATGTACAAGAATATAACTACTATAATACTACTCCTATGTACAAGAATATAACTACTATAATACTACCTCCTATGTACAAGAATATAACTACTATAATACTGCTCCTATGTACAAGAATATAACTACTATAATACTGCTCCTATGTACAAGAATATAACTACTATAATACTACTCCTATGTACAAGAATATAACTAGTATAATACTACCTCTTATGTACAAGAATATAACTACTATAATACTGCCTCCTATGTACAAGAATATAACTACTATAATACTACCTCCTATGTACAAGAATATAACTACTATAATACTGCTCCTATGTACAAGAATATAACTACTATAATACTGCTCCTATGTACAAGAATATAACTACTATAATACTACTCCTCTGTACAAGCATATAACTACTATAATACTGCTCCTATGTACAAGAATATAACTACTATAATACTACTCTTATGTACAAGAATATAACTAGTATAATACTACTCCTATGTACAAGAATATAACTAGTATAATACTACCTCCTATGTACAAGAATATAACTACTATAATACTGCTCCTATGTACAAGAATATAACTACTATAATACTGCTCCTATGTACAAGAATATAACTACTATAATACTACTCCTATGTACAAGAATATAACTAGTATAATACTACCTCTTATGTACAAGAATATAACTACTATAATACTGCCTCCTATGTACAAGAATATAACTACTATAATACTACCTCCTATGTACAAGAATATAACTACTATAATACTGCTCCTATGTACAAGAATATAACTACTATAATACTGCTCCTATGTACAAGAATATAACTACTATAATACTACTCCTATGTACAAGAATATAACTACTATAATACTACTCCTATGTACAAGCATATAACTACTATAATACTGCTCCTATGTACAAGAATATAACTACTATAATACTACTCTTATGTACAAGAATATAACTAGTATAATACTACTCCTATGTACAAGAATATAACTAGTATAATACTACCTCTTATGTACAAGAATATAACTGCTATAATACTACTCCTATGTACAAGAATATAACTACTATAATACTACCTCTTATGTACAAGAATATAACTACTATAATACTACCTCTTATGTACAAGAATATAACTGCTATAATACTACTCCTATGTACAAGAATATAACTAGTATAATACTACCTCTTATGTACAAGAATATAACTGCTATAATACTGCCTCCTATGTACAAGAATGTAAGTAAATATCAGAAAATAGCAGGATCCGGTTGATAACAGAGAGCTGTAGAACTAGCGGTGTAAATCATATACAGCGCTGTGACAGGTCTCAGACACCAAAACATCTTCACCAGTTCCAGTCGTGAATCCATCATCATAGAAACTGTACAAGAAATAAATTCCCTACAATTAGAAATCTAACCAGATCCCTACTATGATACTGCGCCCTGACTACTGTTACCACTATAATACTGCCTCTGTCAGATATAAGCTCTTCTATTTCCTGAGATTTTTTTTATATTTTGGACAGAATATTTTGGTTAATGGTATAAAGTAACATATGATGACGGGTAAATCTGCGATTAAAATCATTTCCCAATAACAGAAGAAATAAATGGGGTATTTGGGGGAGATCTACGGCGGGGTTATATGTTTCTATTAGCACATGACAGTGAAGATTGCTTCTGTACCGAGATAATTTATAGCCGCAATACACGATGCAATTATAATAATAGAAATTGATGTTGAGGCCTTATTTTATTCTTACAGTCGCAGCGTTCCTGGAAGATGCAGCGGCTGCAAACATAAATGTAACACTTTATAACAGGGCGATATTACAAGCGCGGCGGGGCAATTACTCAGCAATAGTGCCAGTTCGGGGGGTTTATTGTATAATTTTTTAATGTAATAACTTACTGTTTGGGCATTGTATATACAGTCCTATGAAAAAGTTTGGGCACCCCTATTAATCTTAATCATTTTTAGTTCTAAATATTTTGGTATTTGCAACAGCCATTTCAGTTTGATATATCTAATAACTGATGGACACAGTAATATTTCAGGAGTGAAATGAGGTTTATTGTACTAACAGAAAATGTGCAATATGCATTAAACCAAAATTTGACCGGTGCAAAAGTATGGGCACCTCAACAGAAAAGTGACATTAATATTTAGTACATCCTCCTTTTGCAAAGATAACAGCCTCTAGTCGCTTCCTGTAGCTTTTAATCAGTTCCTGGATCCTGGATAAAGGTATTTTGGACAAACAATTCAAGTTCAGTTAAGTTAGATGGTCGCCGAGCATGGACAGCCCGCTTCAAATCATCCCACAGATGTTCAATGATATTCAGGTCTGGGGACTGGGATGGCCATTCCTGAGGATGGCCATGCCTGAGGATTTGGAGCGGTGTTTTGGATCATTGTCTTGCTGAAATATCCATCCCCGGCGTAACTTCAACTTCGTCACTGATTCTTGAACATTATTCTCAAGAATCTGCTGATACTGAGTGGAATCCATGCGATCCTCAACTTTAACAAGATTCCCAGTGCCAGCATTGGCTACACAGCCCCAAAGCATGATGGAACCTCCACCAAATTTTACAGTGGGTAGCAAGTGTTTTTCTTGGAATGCTGTTTCTTTTTGGACGCCATGCATAACGCCTTTTTTTTATAACCAAACAACTCAATCTTTGTTTCCAAAATGAAGTTGGCTTCTCCAAATGTGCTTTTGCATCCCTCAGGCAACTCTATTTGTGGCGTACGTGCAGAAACGGCTTCTTTCTCATCAGTCTCCCATACAGCTTCTCCTTGTGCAAAGTGCGCTGTATTGTTGACCGATGCACAGTGACACCATCTGCAGCAAGATGATGCTGCAGCTCTTTGGAGGTGGTCTGTGGATTGTCCTTGACTGTTCTCACCATTCTTCTTCTCTGCCTTTCTGATATTTTTCTTGGCCTGCCACTTCTGGGCTTAACAAGAACTGTCCCTGTGCTCTTCCATTTCCTTACTATGTTCCTCACAGTGGAAACTGACAGGTTAAATCTCTGAGACAACGTTTTGTATCCTTCCCCTGAACAACTATGTTGAACAATCTTTGTTTTCAGATCATTTGAGAGCGGGCTGTCCATGTTCGGCGACCATCAAACTTAACTGAACTTGAATTGTTTTGTAGAAAGAAATGGTCCAAAATACCTTCATCCAGGATCCAGGAACTGATTAAAAGCTACAGGAAGCGACTAGAGGCTGTTATCTTTGCAAAAGGAGGATGTACTAAATATTAATGTCACTTTTCTGTTGAGGTGCCCATATTTTTGCACCGGTCAAATTTTGGTTTAATGCATATTGCACATTTTCTGTTAGTACAATAAACCTCATTTCAATCCTGAAATATTACTGTGTCCATCAGTTATTAGATATATCAAACTGAAATGGCTGTTGCAAACACCAAAATATTTAGAACAAAAAATGATTAAGATTAATAGGGGTGCCCAAACTTTTTCATAGGACTGTATGTTTTCCAATCTGTGCAATTCATTTACTCTCCAGGATCAGTTGCAGGTTGGTGGGGTCAGACTGCTGGGTTCTCCCACTGATCATAAGAATGGGGGTATTTTGCTCCGTCGTCTCAATGGAGCGGTGATGTGCCCTCACTTCATTTATTTAATTGGGAATTCTAGAGATTCGATAGTTACATTAAAATGAATGGAGCTGGGGAGTGATTGTCATACCGTCGCTGTAGGCTCCTGTTCTCGTACTTAGTGGGTGCCCCAAGTTGTGCCCTCACTCTGCAAAGTAGGTTTCCTGGTGATTAAGGTCCTTTCTTCCTAAATTCTATGTTCATGGTGTTGTTGGATTTCTATTTTGTTGCTTTTGTTCCTGACCTTGGCCTTGTTTTCTTATGTTTCTGACTTGTCCCATGGAGACTACACCTGGTGCTTGAGGGAATCTTCCTTTTTGGCTACTACCAACTCTATTTCTGCCAAGAACCCTGAAAACTACCCTTGATACTTTTAGATTGTTATTTTGTTGACTGTTCTTGACCTCGGTCTTGCTTCCTACATTTCTATTTTGTCCCTTGGAGACTAGACTTGATGCTTGCAGTACTTCTGGTCCTGACTGCTACTATCTGTATTCCTGCCTGGACCCTTGAATACTACCCCTGCTCCCTTGAGTTTTTTTTAAGACCTGTCTTGCTCCGGACAACGCTTGGACTGTATCTTAATCTGTCTGAAATCTTGGAGATGACCCTTGCTTCTTTTCCTGATTAGACCTCGCTCCAGGGGCTATCACCACCGATCCATCACTATTCTCTCTGTGAATCTTCCCCACCATATAGCATACCTTAAATAATCTGTGTTGACTAGGGTTGAGCCGATCTTGACTTTTCAGGATCGATTTTAAAATCCGATTTCCGATCATTTTTCATTCGAACCCGATCTCGATCCCAATTCCGATCTCAATGCAAGTCAATGGGATTTTTTTATTTGTCGGAGATCGGATTTTAAAAGCAATCCTATTCACTATACAGCATGGAATCTAACAATTGAACGCTTTAATTGTTAGAATCCAGGCTGTGTAGTGAATCACTAAGTAGCCAGAGGATTTTTTTTTAATCCTCTGGCTACTTAGTCTCCCCTTGTGTCCACTTACCTCCAAAGATGGCTGCTCCGGTGCTCAGGTGTTCTTCTTCGCCTCGCTGCCGCACCAGCTGCCGTCTTCTTTTCCTCGCTGCCCCCTGCGTCCCAGGTTAGGAGAGTGTGGGCGGGTTAGGAGAGTGTGGGCGGGTACTGGGAGGGGAGACGTCACGTCTCCCTGCCCTGTACCCGACCAAACTCTCCTAAGCCACAAGCCCCGCCTTCCTAGCTCTTTAAACACTAACCTGGGAGGCGGGGCAGTGAGGCAAAGAAGAGCAGCGTGGAGCGGCAGCGAGAAGAACACCGCAGCAGCCATCTCTGGAGGTAAGTAGCTACGAGACATGTTAGTTTAGTTTCCCTTTAGAATGAATGGAGGCAGCCGGCGCACAGGGGGTTAAGGCTGTGTGCCGGCTGCTTCCATTCATTACTATGGAACCGCAGCGGAGCCTTCACACTGAGTATACACTATATACTCAGCGTGAAGGCTAAGGGGAAATAGTGGGGAAATAATCCTCGATCTCGATCCCACCTAAATAGATCGTGTTTGGAATTCCGATCGTGATCGTGAAATTTTCTCGATCGCCGATCGGAATCCGATCTTTTACGAACACGATCGCTCAACCCTAGTGTTGACCAGTTTCTTGTTGTGTTCCATGATGAAAATTGATGGCAGAATCAGATGTGGTACATGATGGACACCAATGGTGCCTGACAAACCACATTGGCTAATGAGTCATCCGGTTTCATCCATGTTGGCTACCATTTTAATGGCAAAAATACTACCACAAGCTGCCTTATTTTTTTCTGGCATTTTAAAGGTATTGTCCAGGAATTGGACAAACTACGAAGGGGTTGGGGTAAGACATAACAAACAAAACCAAACATACTCATCCGTTCCCAAGGCTGCGTTGTCCATTACAGCAGTCCATTTGGTCGCGTACCATGCCTCGGTCCCTGGGAGCCCTGCACGTCACAAGACCTGAGACAGGTGCTGGTGATGTATATGAGTGACATCAACGTCGCCTTCTTAGTGACCACTGAGGCCCCTGATTGGTCTCAGTATTCAAGTGACACGTGGGACTTCTGGGGACCAAGGCACAATGCAAAACAGACTTTGGCAGTGGGCAATGGGACAGCTGCCCCGGGCCCCTCTGTAGATTATGTAATTCATGGACAACCCTCTTAATGGAGCTTATGAGACTCTACTGGGACTAAATAGTAAACTTTGTTGCCAAATTTGCAGAGACAGCACCTAATTTTTAGAAAATGTGTGCATGTCCTGCAGGTGTAGTTTATAAAACATGGTGCATGGTCCAACTTGGTTTAGTATAAGGCTTTTGTGGTCGGGGGCCAGGATTGTCTATTTTCCCAACATCAAGGTTGGCAAGTATAAGAAAATATCATTCGACTGTTGTAGAACTTCCCTCGGTAAGATTCCTCCACAACTTGGTATCCAAGTTGACTCTTTGAAATTGGACAGATCACGATTGCATTGAATTTTGTTCCTGGTTCCTGACCCCACTAAGAATCTTCTACTTATGGTAATTTTTTGTGTATAATTTTGTTTCAGAAATCCTCCTCTAACCTTCCTATGAAATGAAAGACAAATTCAACAGACAATGAAAATATTCTTATGTTAATGTCAATAAAAGATATAATACCCCGCTTTATAACACTCCGGAATAAAAATTAATGTAGCAGAGAGGAAAATACATCTTGTAAGCGGCAACTAATCTCTGAGTCCATTCAATTTCACACTGAGTAAATGCTCCTGTTTTTTTCTTATAACCACATTGTAGCCTAAAGACGCCAATATTTACTGACATTTCATAGCAGTCAGAGTCCGGTGTTTACAGATAGAACTGAAACGCCATTTCATTTTTGCCCGAGGTGGTGTCATACGCCTGTGGGCTCGGAGGGAACCAGTCACTATCACAACACATCCTCTGCCAGGGAGACGCTCGGCTCCTACACCCAGATTCTAATGGAATATTTTCTATTTTGAGAATTAAAGTGACATGAAACCCATTAAAAAAAAATTGCTAAATATTTGTTAGATCTTCAAGGTTTTCTGCAGATATTGAGTCAGCTGTCATAGCCCAGCCAGTGGCTGACCTGATCCCCGCACAGACCTGGTGGTGAAGGAAATCCACGAGATGTTCTTGTATACCGAATCAAAACTTTCCTAGTCTTGGTTGTAGGTGCACAAGACATGTGGCCAACACACATACAAGGTAAAGCACACTTTGGGAAATAACTGTTTTTCAACTGGAGCCTACACACGAGTTGGCTGGCATCACTCCTGTTCCCATAGGTGAGACCCCTTACCTGTCACATGGACTAGATCTTCTGTTCCTTGGGACACAGTAGTTGCTTTCTGGGATGGTGTGGGTTGACCATCACAACAGACTCGCCCAATGTTGTCTCCTGAAAAGGTACAAAAGGCCTTCCTATTTATGAGTTGTCACATCAGGGTAACCAAACATCATGGGGTCATACCACTAATAGGGTTGAACGATCGGGATCGGAAAAGATCGGATTCTGATTCCGATCTTTTCACACGGGATCGAGTTCGGAGGTTATTTCCCACAATGCTTGGCTACTGGCCAATCATTGTTAGCTTTTCCCACAATGATTGGCCAGTAGCCAAGCATTGTGGGAAATAACCTCCGACCTCGATCCCGCGGGAAAAGATCGGAATTGGAATCCGATCTTTTCCGATCCCGATCGCTCAACCCTAACCACTAACCTACTCCTGACAACTTCTCTCGTGGTACATCTAAGCATAGAGATGGGCGAACCTCACAAGATTTGTTTTCGGTTCTATTAGTCCTATTATTACTAGAAATGAGCGAGTAGTACTCGATCGAGTAGGTATTCGATTGAATACTACGGTATTCTAAATACTCGTACTCGATCGAGTACCACTCGCTGTTCGAATGTAAAAGTTCGATGCAGAACCAGCATTGATTGGCCGAATGCTATACAGTCAGCCAATCAACGCTAATTCTTCTCCTACCTTTAGAAGTCTTCTCCGTGCAGCTTCCCCACGGCGTCCTCCGGCTCTTCATTCACTCTGCCAGGCATCGGGCCTGGGCAGAGCCGACTGCGCATGTTGGCTTGTAGTGCGGGCATGCGCAGTCGGCTCTGCCCAGGCCCGATGCCTGGCAGAGTGAATTCAGAGCCGGAAGACGCCGCGGGGACGCTGCACGGAGAAGACTTCTCGGAGGATCCAGCCCGACCCTCACTCATGGACTTGGTAAGTATAAATTTATCGAACGTTGCCTACCCCTGAAACGAGCATTTTTCCTCCATAGAGTATAATAGGGTTCGATATTCGATTCGAGTAGTCTAATATTGAGGGGCTACTCGAAACGAATATCGAACCTCGAGCATTTTACTGTTCGCTCATCTCTAATTATTACTGTTCAGACCCTACAGTACGATGTGCCGAAGTCAAGTCATCTCTCCTGGGTGTCCCATTTTCCCTTCCAGTGTCTACGTTTCACCGATGTCACATATCCTAGTGTCACGTGGGGCAAAATGGCATCATGACTCAATCATGACGTTGGCGTGCCATCCACACATGATGAGGCCCAATAAAAATAGCGATAATAATAGTCAAAAATAAAGCGTAACAAAAGATTAAATAATTATAATGATAGTAAAATAGTTACAATAAGTCAAGAACAATTGTAATAAAAAATGAAATAATTATAATAGTAAAAATAGCAATATTAAAATTCAAGAATATAATATAATAAAAAAATAAATATAATCCTAATCTTGACAGATCTTCTCCTCTTTACAATCCTTCCATCATTTCTATTCTCACTTTGACTTTTAATAAATCTGTTCAATTGTTTGGTATTAATTTCGTTCCACTTTCCTCCCCTTCCACGAGGGTGGCCTTCCACCTAATTAATGTAGATATATATATATTTTTTTTTTCTTATATAATGAATGGATAAATGGAAGGAGTCAGCAGAAGCGATTCTTCATCCTAAACGCTTTTCTCCCTAATTTTCTCGCTATTTCAGTCTATGAAATACTTAAAAGACCTCATTTATTTTACTTAGCACAATATTAAGAATTTAAGGACTATAAGATATCAATATTTCCTTGACGGCCTCATGAAATATTCAGGCATTATTATACTACTCTATTGGAAGTGATTATATTCAAATGGAATTTGCTATACTATAATGTTATAGGAGCCCGTGAAGAGGACGGGGGATGGAAGTGTGCCCGACTGCCGAGGGCCGCACACCAACGCCTTCTGACAACACATAGAATTTTTTGTAAATTTATTTTTTTCTTTTATGCAAATAAACAACAGTTCAGATTTAAAGGGATTGGTCAGTCTTTTACGATTCATGTCCTAGCCTATAACGGATCAGTGGGGAGCTCGATGGGATTTGATACGACGCCACTATACAAGGCACAGAGTCATCTACATTCGGTTCCATGCACTATATAGGAGGAAGTTGCCTGTTGGTTCCCAACTGGTCAAATATTTACGGACTATCCTAGGGACCTTAGCAATTATTTCTGAAAGGAGCCATGGCCTGCAATACATTTTCTTTGTAGAGTCCTAACTAGGGTTGAGCCGATCTTGACTTTTCAGGATCGATTTTTAAATCCGATTTCCGATCATTTTTCATTCGAACCCGATCTCGATCCCAATTCCAATCCCAATGCAAGTCAATGGGACTCTTTTACAAATCAGAGATCGGATTTTAAAAACACTCCTATTCACTATACAGCATGGAATCTAACAAGTGAACGCTTTAATTGTTAGAATCCACACTGTGTAGTGATTTTTTTTTAATCCTCTGGCTACTTAGTCCCCCCTGGTGTCCATTTATCTGAAGAGATGGCTGCTCCGGTGCCCGGTGTTCTCGTTCTTCTTCGCCTCGCTGCCCCCGCCTCCCAGGTTAGGAGAGTGTGGGCGGGTACAGGGCGAGGAGACGTGACGTTTCCCCTCCCAGTACCTGCCTACACTCTCCTAAGCCACAAGCCCCCCCTTTTTCCTAGCTCTTTAACACTAACCTGGGAGACGGGGGAAGCGAGGCGAAGAAGAACGAGAACACCGGGCACTGGACCAGCCATCTCTGCAAGTAAGTAGCTACTAGAGATGTTAGCTAGTCTCCCAGTAGAATGAATGGACACAGCCGGCGCGCAGGGAGTTAAGGATGTGTGCCGGCTGCTTCCATTCATTCCTATGGAACCACAGCGGAGCCTTCACTCTAAGTATACACTCTGCTCAGAATAAGCGGAGCATATACTCAGTGTGAAGGCTAACATTGTCCTATGGGTACGCTCACCCTATGGGCATGCTCTCCCTATGTATGAATAACACAGCCACTCTAAATTTGTTGAAGTAAGGGAGGAGATGCCAACAGCCAAGGCTGCAGAGTCCAATATGCAGCACCAGTGCTTGGGACCTAGATGGCCCTGCTGTTCTAGAAGTTGTCCACTGTTCCAGAATGTGAGTGAGGCGATGGAGCCATGATTGCATTTTCACAGGACAGAGGGGATCAAGCTCACATTGCAGACCAGACCTCATTGTTGTCCTTAGTTGGAGAGTAAGTGATGCTTAACACTATGGGCGAATCCATTCATAATAAATTGGATTCCACCAGAATATTCCAAATTGTTCAGTTGAATAATTTGGGACTCGTCTCGGCACAAACTAGAATGGCTGTTGCAGTATGCATTGTGGTAAATAATTATCGCATCAGACCCCGGGTATAATAGGTGGAGGTCCAGGGGAGGTGTAAAAAATTAAAAAAATATTCCAGGCTTCAGGGCATCCTAGCAAATGCACCGGAGTGATGTCAGTGCAAGCAGAGGATTTACAAGCACCAGTGAGCTGACGTCGGAGAGGCTGAGGCTCCTTCACAGCAGAGGGGAAGACTCGGGGCTGAGTTACTTCTAATGCTAAGTCTCTGCCCCGGTGACTTTATGCAGCCAATTTACATAAGGAATAAAAGCTGTTTTCGTGCAGATACTATTCTTGGCTTTCGTGCCTACAATCTGCTGATCGGTTCCCTTTAAAATTAAGCTTTTAGCTGTTCTAAACCAAGAGGTATACTGACATTAACCCCTTCACTGTCCTAGACCACGGCGATACTGAAATGAACTGCTTCACTACCATAGCCCACCAAGAAAGACTGGCCATACACATCACATGATCAACATGGACAACCAGCCTCAGGGCAACTTCAGGATTTGGTGGGCCCCTGGGAGTCGGTGTCTCAGCGGGCCTCCTGTCAGTCACGGTAAGAGTCACATCCTGCAAGAGCTGGGATTCATACAGAACATCATATCTGCTCTTTCTCCTCGGATTCTATCTTCTGTTCAACACAATAACAAATTGGATGGAAGAAAGTTTCCAATTTGTGTGTAGTAGTACAGTGAATGGATGCAAATGGAGGGTGAACTGTCTGCAGCTGTCAATCAATCAGAACAACGGCCTGAAGAGCGGCAGTGTGAACCTAGCCTGACTCATACAGTAATGTGAGCACTGGTTGGATCTATAGCTGCTCAATAACAATGTTTTTCATACATTACATTATTATAACCTTCACAGTGTCACTGCTTATCTATTACCTATCTGCAGTCACTACATAGCAGATGTCCAGTGTCTGTGCAGGTCAGTCACAGAAGTACTATATCACTTATCTGCAGTCACTACATAGCAGATGTCCAGTGTCTGTGCAGGTCAGTCACAGAAGTACTATATCACCTATCTGCAGTCACTCACATAGCAGATGTCCAGTGTCTGTGCAGGTCAGTCACAGAAGTACTATATCACCTATCTGCAGTCACTCACATAGCAGATGTCCAGTGTCTGTGCAGGTCAGTCACAGAAGTACTATATCACTTATCTGCAGTCACTACATAGCAGATGTCCAGTGTCTGTGCAGGTCAGTCACAGAACTACTATATCACTTATCTGCAGTCACTACATAGCAGATGTCCAGTGTCTGTGCAGGTCAGTCACAGAAGTACTATATCACTTGGAGAGGATGTCGGCTGCAGAGGGGTGACAAGTCAGAGAGGAGAAACATGGAGCTGCTGTAACCAATCAATGGCCTCGGTGGTCACATGTTGGGTGTCGGTGACATAGCATCTATAATGAACATGTAACCACCAAGACTAATTATTGGCCACAATGGTTACCTGAGCCCCTGCAATTCTGGCCTGGGCAGGATATTTCCAGGGACAACATTGCTTAAAGAGGACCTTTCACCTCCTCTACAAACTTCTACTCTTTGTGCCCTTCAATATTCTCTGCTCCACTGTTTCCAGCACAGTTGGAATTTTTCTCTAGCCCCCACCATTCCTAAGTAATCAGTGCAGGTAGTTTCAGAACCCAATATTGTAGTTAGGCTCTACTGTCAGGTGGGCAGTCTCAGATGATCTTCTCCAGCCTAGAACCTCTCACCTGACAGTAGAGATCCTAAATAGCATATTTGAAGCTGACGTTAACAGCACTGACTGCTCAGGAACGGTGGGGGCTACAGAAAAATTCCCAACTGTGCTGGAATGAGTGGAGCAGCAGCTATTAATGGTTTTAGGGTTGGTGTTGGTGCAGGTGGTAAAAGGTCCACTTTAAAGAGGTATTGGAAAGGGGCTTTCATTGAGCGGCATATACAATTCAGCTTATTACTTTCAATAGGTGAAAAAAATATTCTGTAAAGTATTTTTATATGAAATATAATTGTTGTCATGGGAAAACCCCTTAAAGTTGTGGGTAGAGATGGGCATTTCGTAAACCTTCACAACGTTCACCCGTCAGCTTAGTTTTGGACCAAACCATAATTACTTTTACTATACTCTGGGGTATAATAAGTGGAGATCCAGTGAAGGTGCGTAAAATGCTGATGATTTTGGTATGGCTCAAATGACCTGTTACGATACTGGTCACATACAGCTGGAATCTGGTAGCCAGGAAGGACAGCAGATGCCATGGAGTAGGAGATTTGGTCAGTGGATAGCCAGGGGTCAGTGTACAAGAAGGTAGTCAGGCAGAGCCAAGGTCGGTACACAATCGGGCAAGCAGTCGGAGCTAAGGTCGGTACACAAGCGGGTAAGCAGATGGAGCCAAGGTCGGTACACAAGCGGGCAAGCAGATGGAGCTAAGGTTGGTACACAAGCAGGTAAGGAGATGGAGCCAAGGTCGGTACACAAGAGGGTAAGCAGACAGAGCTAAGGTCAGTGCACAAGCGGGGAAGCAGACGGAGCTAAGGTAGGTACACAAGTGGGTAAGCAAATGGAGCCAAGGTCGGTACACAAGAGGGTAAGCAGATGGAGCCAAGATAATCTGAGCAAGATATACCTCAGAGCTAGAGACTGGGAATAAACACAATACTCAAGCGTGGGTCTGAATGTGCTCTGAGTTTATATAGGCCTAAAACAGGAAGCAAGATGGCCATAGACCTGAAACAATACTAGCCATCTTGATTGTGGGCAAGAGCCAGGGAACAGTGGCCTCTAGTGGTGGGAGTAAAAAAAACTTGAGAAAAGTGGCCACTAGTGGAGATTCTTGAAACAGCATCTTCACATGATGATTAAACACAGCTTCTGACATGACCCAACACAGGACTTAGGAATCTTGAAAAATCACAGAAGAGGATGGAAGAGGACCAAAGATGGTGTGGAATGCACACTGGAACCTGCAAGGGAGTCCGAGAGAGGTGAGGGGAGGTGAGTATAATATTTTGATTTTTCTGCACCTCCCCTGGGCTGCCGCTTATTATAGTGATTCGTGGGTGGCGACCCCCAAATATATAGTGTTTGGCCAAACCCAAGATTTTTGGAAACCTGAAGCTTATTATGATCCAGTTTATTCATTTCTAGTGGTGGTAAAGTGAGGCTCAATATGGGACATTGTATCGTCCAGTTGGTTCTACGCCTGGGTGCTCCAAATATCAGACCATTGATGGTGACACGGGGGCTGGAAATAAAATATTAAACCAATGTAGGTCATTTTCTAACACTTTGCTCTAAAACAAGCCACAAATCCGTGTCATTAAATAATACATTCTGGGAACTGGAATTCCTAAGCAATGCACCAATAGCGTCTACGATAAAATACTACACTAGCAGAATCGTGACACCTCTCCCCATGCCGTCTGTTTCCCCATTAATCTAATAGAAAGGATCTTGCGGCTTCTTCCTGTCTAAAATATTCATGGCCGGTAACATGATGTCCTGAATGCCCTCCAGGATCGCAGCATATACAAGCGGATGATTGATAGCGACGCGTCCTTCTGAGCCCGGTTCCTATGTAATTCTATTTGTCTTACAAATACTAAAGTGTAGGCAACTCATAAAGTAGGTAAGAGAGATCATATTTCCTGAGCCGCGGCACATCTCTTACCTTCATTGGACACTCTTCAATTTTACCTTTTGTTTATTATTATTCATAGGGCATAAAAACCGTCGCTGTAAATTCACAATTTATATTTACGGCCAAAAATAGCTCTTATATTTATTTATTTTTTATTTTTATTGCATATACTTGCGGTTTTATTTTAGGAATAAAAAATACATAGCGATATTATAAAGCGTCTAAACGGAATAGTCGGTATTTGTTACATTTTGATCACACCCATAGTGTTGCCTGTAGGGTGATGGATATAGTGTTGGACCTGCCGTGCAAACCGGCCTCATGGAGTATGATCTTTAAAAAAAAAATGAAATAGTAAAAATCTATATTTTTACATTATAGGATGAATATAAAGGAGGGGAAAAAATCAAATAGTGTTTGCTTTGGTCTATACAGGGAAGATTGCATTATTGATAGAAAAATACATGTAAATTGCAATGCAGGGAGCAGATATAAGATATGTTTACTGAACATGTGAGATTGTCATAGACTATACTGTATGTGGGTGAAAGGGCACTGTATACTATATACAGACTCAAACCCTTGTAATGGTGGCCATTGGCCAGAGATGAGTAAGGGGACATTCACACAAGCCTGTATTTTTTTTTTTTTTGGGAGCCCCATATAGGGATCACAGTGTACATTTTTTTTTTACCTATCAGTATGTCTTTGTAGAATGGGAGGAAATCCTGGTGAAATTCGAACCCAGGACTCCAGTGCGGCAAGGCTGCAGTGCTAACCATTGAGCCACTGTGTTGCCCCCACCAAAGCCATGCAAACACGGGGAGAACATACAAACTCCTTGCAGATGTTGCTCCTGGCTAGATTCGAACCCAGGACTTCAGCGCTGCAAGGCTGCAGTACTAACCACTGAGCTACCACATACATCTGTTTTATGATATGTCTCCGATTTATTTAATTATTTTTCGGAAAAAAACAAAAAAAACAGTACTACTGTATATCTATACTAATTATATTAACACTTAAAAAAAAAATCTAAAAATAAAAAAAATTAAAATCCAGAAACCACTCAATTCTTAAAAAATGTTAAAAATTCAAAAATTCAAAAAATAAATAAATAAATAAAAATCTAAAAATAAATAAAGGTTACACAAATTAGACCTGTAAACTGATAATGTTAAAGAATATATTAAAGAATATTAAATATGATAAAAGAATATATTAAAGAATATTATAAAATAGAGAAATATTAATGTTAAATTGTCAAAAGAATAGAAAAAAGTTCAAAGAGAATTTAAAATAAAAAATGAAACAAATTATTATTTACATTGTTTGCCAATTATTTAAAGAAAATATATCAATGTGTTATAAAAAAAATTATAATTAATCATGTAATACATAAAATGGAAAAAGTTAAAAAAAATTGAAAAGATTAATGCAATTTGCTTATTATTTAAAAAAAATATATAAAAGTGTCATTAAAAAAATTAAAAACAATTCTTTAGTGAGCTGAAGGTAAAATAAATCAAATCAATGCTAATTGGAAACAAATATATTGAAGTATTGTCAAGCCTTTGAAAAATATCAATTAAAAAAAATTACAATATTTTGGAAAGCATGTAAAAATAACATACATAGTAATTAAAAATAAGCCTAAGTGTATTAAAGAAATAGAAATACAGATTGAAAGAAAATATAAAAATCTGTATAAAATGGCATCAGGGTAAAAAGAAAATGTAAGCAGAAAATTAAAGATTGATTATGTACAAAAGAAACAATGATTTTTTTTTATTGGAAGCAAAAAGTAAAAAAAGATTCAAGTCGCTCTTACAAAGGAACAGAGGAGAGTTTTCTTTGAAGCAGGACGACATGTAACGGCATTGTTTTCTAGATACTGTTGTTGATAGGTTTGACATACAACGTAGCCTGCGCGTGCCAATAGAATATTGTCTTTTTAACAAATCTCCTCATGCCAGCAGTGTTGCTTCTATGGGGTGGCTTATCAGCTCCAACCAGAAACCGCTCCACTTACACTCGCCTCCATTGCCTTAGAGAAGAATAAATTGTACCCAAGCAGTTAATAAGAAAGAATTATTGTGAGTGAGATGCATGACATTATGGAAAAAAAAAGCCACAGTGCGGCTTCAGGAGGGGAATGTTACTTGGCAAAATAACAAATTTACTAGAAATAAAGTGGAAATGCGTTAGAGAACAAGGCCAGAATGAAACTTTATTACCAATTTCCCTTCGCTAAATCTTTTCTCGTTGGAACCTTGAAATAAACTGACTTTCCATTTGTCTGATCTGTTTCAATGTTGCCATTTGATTATTTGACCCTCCTCCATCCTTTACGTAAATTCATGATATAAGAAGGTATATAAGCGATAGCTCGCCTATGCTTTTAGTGGGGTGAGTGGGTGAGATGCGTATAATTACCCAGACGGCAAGAACAAACAATATATAGATGTACATATATATCTATGTATATATACACATAAACAGAGCAATTATCAATATCTCCCTATATTATAAAAATGAATTTCTGTCTGTCTGTCTGTCTGTCTGTCTCTCTGTCTGTGCTCTAATGCAAACCAAACGACTGGACCGATCTTCACCAAATTTGGTACAGAGATACTTCAGGTATCCGGGAAGGTTTAAGACGAGACTCCAACTCGCTCGGACGTACCATTGCTGAGATACAGCATTTCAAACACAGCCCCCCCCCTTAGCCAATACAAACCTGCAAGACTTTCACTCATATTCCAACTGCAATACACACGGTCACTCCACATACACAATACAACACTGATATCCAAACTGAGATACACGCATCAGAGGATTAGATACACAGATCAGCACACAGTATCACACGCCAAAGGATTAGATACACGCGTCTGCACACAGTCCCACAAACCAGAGAATTAAATATGCGCTTCTGCACACAGTTCCACACACTGAAGGATTTGATACGTACGTCTGCACACGGTTCCACATACCGAAGGATTAGATACAGGCGTCTACACACAGTTCCACACTCCAGAGGATTAGATACGCACGTCTGCACACATTTGTACACGCCATAGGATTAGATACACGCATCTGCACAGAGTACCACATGCCTTAGGATTAGATACACGCGTCTACACACAGTTCCACATTCCAGAGGATTAGATACGCGCGTCTGCACACAGTTGTACACGCCATAGGATTAGATACACGCGTCTTCACACAGTACCACATACAGTAGGATTAGATACGTGCGTCTACACACAGTTCCACATGCCGAAGGATTAGATACGCGCCTCTTCACACAATACCACACAGGAGAAGATTAGATACGTGTGTGTGCACACAGTACCACACTTTGGAGAATTAGATACATGCCTCTGCACACAGTACCACAAGCCAGAGAATTAGATACGCGTCTCAGCACACAGTACCACATGGGGGAGGATTAGATACGCGCGTCTACACACAGTACCACATGCCATAGGATTATATACGCACGTCTGCACACAGTACCACATGCTGGGGGATTGGATACATGCGTCTACACACAGTTCCACACACTGTAGGATTAGATACGCACCTCTTCACACAATACCACACAGGGGAGGATTAGATACACATGTCTTCACACAGTTGTACACGCCATAGGATTAGATACAGGCGTCTGCACATAGTACCACATGCAGTAGGATTAGATACGCGCGTCTACACACAGTTCCACACGCCGAAGGATTAAATACGCGCCTCTTCACACAATACCACACAGGGGAGGATTAGATACACGTGTCTTCACACAGTTGTACACGCCATAGGATTAGATACACGCGTCTGCACACAGTACCACATGCCGTAGGATTAGATACGCGCGTCTACACACAGTATCACATGGGGGAGGATTAGATACGCGCGTCTGCACACAGTTGTACACGCCATAGGATTAGATACACACGTCTGCACAGAGTACCACATGCCGTAGGATTAGATACACACGTCTACACACAGTTCCACACTCCAGAGGATTAGATACGTGCGTCTGCACACAGTTGTACACGCCATAGAATTGGATACACGCATCTGCACACAGTACCACATGCAGTAGGATTAGATACGCGACTCTTCACACAGTACCACACAGGGGAGGATTAGATACGTATGTGCACACAGTATCACACTTTGGAGGATTAGATACACGCCTCTACACACAGTGCCACAAGCCAGAGAATTAGATACGCGTCTCAGCACACAGTATCACACGGGGGAGGATTAGATACGCGCCTCTTCACACAATACCACACAGGGGAGGATTAGATACGTGCATCTGAACACAGTACCACACGGGAGGATTAGATACAGGCCTCTGCATACAGTACCACATGCCAGAGAATTAGATACGCGTCTCAGCACACAGTTCCACATGGGGGAGGATTAGATACGCGCATCTGCACACAGTACCACACGCCAGAGTCTTTAGATACGCGCGTCTGCACACAGTTTCACTTACTGGAGGATTAGATACGCGCCTCTTCACACAATACCACACGGTATTAGATATGTGCATCTGCACAAAGTACCACACTAACAAGGATTGGATACTTGCATCTAAACACAGTACTACACGGGGAAGGATTAGATACAGCTTTACTTCAGGTATCCATAACAACTGATCACAGGTTTTTCACTGACATCCAAAATGAGATACACATAATCACATGACGCTTATGGACATACACACAAACCACGTACAAAATACACCAGTGCAAAATTGGACAATTCTTATGGGGCCACTACACAAACATAAATTGTAATATACCCGTGCGAAGCCGGGTCCTCCCTCTCGTAATGAATATATATCAGTCTTCTGTACAAAACCTACTATTGCACTACCAGTGTACGTGCCAGTCTTAACTGCTGTTTTCTCATTCTATTATTACACTATGTAGCTTGGTTTTTAAAAAGTCCTTTATGTCTTCAGAGTTGTATATTTGTAGAATGTAACGCTGAACAATACAGTAAAAAAGATCCTTTCAGAAGAAGGCATTAGAGATGAGCGAACACTAAAATGTTCGAGGTTCGAAATTCGATTCGAACAGCCGCTCACTGTTCGAGTGTTCGAATGGGTTTCGAACCCCATTATAGTCTATGGGGAACATAAACTCGTTAAGGGGGAAACCCAAATTCGTGTCTGGAGGGTCACCAAGTCCACTATGACACCCCAGGAAATGATACCAACACCCTGGAATGACACTGGGACAGCAGGGGAAGCATGTCTGGGGGCATAAAAGTCACTTTATTTCATGGAAATCCCTGTCAGTTTGCGATTTTCGCAAGCTAACTTTTCCCCATAGAAATGCATTGGCCAGTGCTGATTGGCCAGAGTACGGAACTCGACCAATCAGCGCTGGCTCTGCTGGAGGAGGCGGAGTCTAAGATAGCTCCACACCAGTCTCCATTCAGGTCCGACCTTAGACTCCGCCTCCTCCGGCAGAGCCAGCGCTGATTGGCCGAAGGCTGGCCAATGCATTCCTATGCGAATGCAGACTTAGCAGTGCTGAGTCAGTTTTGCTCAACTACACATCTGATGCACACTCGGCACTGCTACATCAGATGTAGCAATCTGATGTAGCAGAGCCGAGGGTGCACTAGAACCCCTGTGCAAACTCAGTTCACGCTAATAGAATGCATTGGCCAGCGCTGATTGGCCAATGCATTCTATTAGCCCGATGAAGTAGAGCTGAATGTGTGTGCTAAGCACACACATTCAGCACTGCTTCATCAAGCCAATACAATGCATTAGCCAGTGCTGATTGGCCAGAGTACGGAATTCGGCCAATCAGCGCTGGCCAATGCATTCTATTAGCCCGATGAAGTAGAGCTGAATGTGTGTGCTAAGCACACACATTCAGCACTGCTTCATCAAGCCAATACAATGCATTAGCCAGTGCTGATTGGCCAGAGTACGGAATTCGGCCAATCAGCGCTGGCCAATGCATTCTATTAGCCCGATGAAGTAGAGCTGAATGTGTGTGCTAAGCACACACATTCAGCACTGCTTCATCAAGCCAATACAATGCATTAGCCAGTGCTGATTGGCCAGAGTACGGAATTCGGCCAATCAGCGCTGGCTCTGCCGGAGGAGGCGGAGTCTAAGGTCGGACCTGAATGGAGACTGGTGTGGAGCGATCTTAGACTCCGCCTCCTCCAGCAGAGCCAGCGCTGATTGGTCGAGTTCCGTACTCTGGCCAATCAGCGCTGGCCAATGCATTCTATTAGCCCGATGAAGTAGAGCTGAATGTGTGTGCTTAGCACACACATTCAGCTCTACTTCATCAGGCTAATAGAATACATTGGCCAATCAGCGCTGGCCAATGCATTCTATTAGCTTGATGAAGCAGAGTGTGCACAAGGGTTCAAGCGCACCCTCGGCTCTGATGTAGCAGAGCTGAGGGTGCACAAGGGTTCAAGTGCACCCTCGGCTCTCCTACATCAGAGCCGAGGGTGCGCTTGAACCCTTGTGCAGCCTCGGCTCTGCTACATCAGAGCCGAGGGTGCGCTTGAACCCTTGTGCACACTCTGCTTCATCAAGCTAATAGAATGCATTGGCCAGCACTGATTGGCCAGAGTACGGAATTCGGCCAATCAGCGCTGGCCAATGCATCCCTATGGGAAAAAGTTTATCTCACAAAAATCACAATTACACACCCGATAGAGCCCCAAAAAGTTATTTTTAATAACATTCCCCCCTAAATAAAGGTTATCCCTAGCTATCCCTGCCTGTACAGCTATCCCTGTCTCATAGTCACAAAGTTCACATTCTCATATGACCCGGATTTGAAATCCACTATTCGTCTAAAATGGAGGTCACCTGATTTCGGCAGCCAATGACTTTTTCCAATTTTTTTCAATGCCCCCAGTGTCGTAGTTCCTGTCCCACCTCCCCTGCGCTGTTATTGGTGCAAAAAAGGCGCCAGGGAAGGTGGGAGGGGAATCGAATTTTGGCGCACTTTACCACGTGGTGTTCGATTCGATTCGAACATGGCGAACACCCTGATATCCGATCGAACATGTGTTCGATAGAACACTGTTCGCTCATCTCTAGAAGGCATGTATAAAATTATCAATAAAAGCTACTGTATAATACTGCCCCTATGTACCAAAATATATAACTACTATAATACTACCTCCTATGTACAAGAATATAACTACTATAATACTACTCCTATGTACAAGAATATAACTACTATAATACTACCTCCTATGTACAAGAATATAACTACTATAATACTACTCCTATGTACAAGAATATAACTACTATAACACTACTCCTATGTACAAGAATATAACTACTATAATACTACTCCTATGTACAAGAATATAACTACTATAATACTGCTCCTATGTACAAGAATATAACTACTATAATACTGTTCCTATGTACAAGAATATAACTACTATAATACTACTATGTACAAGAATATAACTACTATAATACTGCTCCTATGTACAAGAATATAACTACTATAATACTACTCCTATGTACAAGAATATAACTACTATAATACTACTCCTATGTACAAGAATATAACTACTATAATACTGCTCATATGTACAAGAATATAACTACTATAATACTACTCCTATGTACAAGAATATAACTACTATAATACTGTTCATATATACAAGAATATAACTACTATAATACTACTCCTATGTACAAGAATATAACTACTATAATACTGCTCATATGTACATGAATATAACTACTATAATACTACTCCTGTGTACAAGAATATAACTACTATAATACTATCCTATGTACAAGAATATAACTACTATAATAGTATTCCTATGGACAAGAATATAACTACTATAATACTGCTCCTATGTACAAGAATATAACTACTATAATACTGCTCCTATGTACAGGAATATAACTACTATAATACTACCTCCTATGTACAAGAATATAACTACTATAATACTACCTCCTATGTACAAGAATATAACTACTATAATACTGCTCCTATGTACAAGAATATAACTACTATAATACTGCTCCTATGTACAGGAATATAACTACTATAATACTACCTCCTATGTACAAGAATATAACTACTATAATACTACCTCCTATGTACAAGAATATAACTACTATAATGCTACCTCCTATGTACAGGAATATAACTACTATAATACTACTCCTATGTACAATAATATACTGTAACTACTATAATACTACTACTATGTACAAGAATATAACTACTATAATACTACCTCCTGTGTACAAGTATATAACTACTATAATACTGCTCCTATGTACAAGAATATAACTACTATAATACTATCCTATGTACAAGAATATAACTACTATAATACTACCTCCTATGTACAAGAATATAACTACTATAATACTACTCCTATGTACAAGAATATAACTACTATAATACTACCTCCTATGTACAAGAATATAACTACTATAATACTGCTCCTATGTACAAGAATATAACTACTATAATATCTCAACTCTAACTAAAGTTGATATCAAAAAGTTAGCTACTTTCAATACTAAAGTGAAACAGATTACCGCAGTACCTCCCTCCATGTGAATTTAGTCCTACAAAGGTACAACAAGCCTGACCACTCCCAAGGTAATTAACTTGCAGAGTTGAGGGCTGAAATCTAATCTAACAGGTAAACTGACATGTAACACTGTTTTCACTAACTTTAACCAAGCATCTAAGATAGACATCAGATTCGCTGATACAGATACCTTAATTCTCAAAACTTTTCAACACAAGAATATAACTACTATAATACTGCTCATATGTACAAGAATATAACTACTATAATACTACTCCTATGTACAAGAATATAACTACTATAATACTGCTCCTATGTACAAGAATATAACTACTATAATACTGCTCCTATGTACAAGAATATAACTACTATAATACTACTCCTATGTACAAGAATATAACTACTATAATACTGCTCCTATGTACAAGAATATAACTACTATAATAGTATTCCTATGGACAAGAATATAACTACTATAATACTGCTGCTATGTACAAGAATATAACTACTATAATACTGCTCCTATGTACAAGAATATAACTACTATAATAGTATTCCTATGGACAAGAATATAACTACTATAATACTGCTGCTATGTACAGGAATATAACTACTATAATACTGCTGCTATGTACAGGAATATAACTACTATAATACTGCTCCTATGTACAAGAATATAACTACTATAATACTACTCCTATGTACAAGAATATAACTACTATAATACTACTCCTATGTACAAGAATATAACTACTATAATACTGCTCATATGTACAAGAATATAACTACTATAATACTGCTCCTATGTACAAGAATATAACTACTATAATACTACTCCTATGTACAAGAATATAACTACTATAATACTACTCCTATGTACAAGAATATAACTACTATAATACTGCTCATATGTACAAGAATATAACTACTATAATACTGCTCATATGTACAAGAATATAACTACTATAATACTGCTCATATGTACAAGAATATAACTACTATAATACTGCTCATATGTACAAGAATATAACTACTATAATACTACTCCTTTGTACAAGAATATAACTAGTAGTTATATTCTTGTACATATGAGCAGTATTATAGTAGTTATATTCTTGTACATAGGAGTAGTATTATAATAGTTATATTCTTGTACATAGGAGTAGTATTATAGTAGTTATATTCTTGTACATAGGATAGTATTATAGTAGTTATTAACTACTATAATACTATCCTATGTACAAGAATATAGCTACTATAATACTACTCCCATGTACAAGAATATAACTACTATAATACTGCTCCTATATACTACTATACGGCATCTTATGTTCAAAACAATAGGTTTTATTTTTCTGAGGTTTAGAGAGAATAATATGAAATTCCATTAAGTTGATTACATTTCTTATTAGAAATAAGGGCATATGTTGCGGTTTATTATCCGTATTTGCAGGTTTTTTGTTAATACCCTCTAAGTAGTAGAAACAAAACATCTTTTTCATAGTCAGTGGTTAGTTAAAGAAATAAAGAAGTGACACATCTATAAGGAAGCAGTGAATGTCTTAAGAAGCAGTAATGCGCGGTCATCTGAACGCTGGTGTTTGGAGACGCAGTATGTGGTCTGAAATTGTTCTTGACAAAGTGCATCTGAGCAGTTAATGGCGGTATTCTGCAGATGGATATTCTGGGGATGTCGCAGTTTTTTTTTTTTTTTTTGTCATTTGTATGGCTGTAAATGTAGGATTATTTTATACTAGTCTTTAAAGGGCAGACTGACAGAGGAATTACATCGGGAACACGGCGTACGAGGATCGGTACAATCATTAGTCACATGACTATTTTGCAGATAGGTTTTTTTAATGTTTTTGTATCATCCCGTTAAAGGTTTTGACACCTCTTTTCCATATTCTCTATGGGTGTGATAAAGGGGAGTGCACCGATCGGGACCAGCCCCACCTGAATGATAGGGGAAACTGAGCTTTTGGAAGGGGCACCACTTACAACTGTAATGGGCCTCAAATATCTGGAGACAGGTTAAGCAATGTGATATAGTGACTTGGGTTGGGTTTGGCAAAGATTGAATCCCGATCAGCAATCAAGCAAATTTCACGATCGCGATCAGGATCGGCTGGAAAATGAATGGAAATCGGATTTTGAAATCTCAAGATCGGCTCAACCCTAAAAGTTAATTTTCCCATAGAGAAGCATTGACTAGGGTTGAGCGATCAGGATCGAGAAAGATCCCAATTCCGATCCTAATGCAAGTCAATGGGATTTTTTAATGATCGAAAATTGGATTTCAAAAACGATCCTACTCATTACACAGCATGGAGTCCAATAATTGAAGGCTTAAATTTTTGGACTCCATGCTGTGTAGTGATTAAAAAATCCGCTGGCTACTTAGTCCCCCCCCTGCTGTCCGGTTACCTGCACAGAACCCCCCCCCCTCCCGCTGTGTACGCCGCTCCCCGGAGCCGTTGTTCTCTGTCCGTTTCTCTCTTCTCTCATTCAGATGCCGGCTGAGTGCCGTACACCCACCTCCCTAGTGAATCACTCACGTCTCCCCGCCCTGTACTCGCCCACACTCTTCTAAGCCACAACAAGCCCCGCCTACTCCCAACTCTGTAACACTAGCCTAGGGAGATGAGGGCGCACATGGCGCTCTGCTGGTGTGTGAATGAGAAAGGAGAGGTGAGAACAACGGCCGGGAGCTCCGGGGAGCGGCAGCGGTTCTGTACAGGTAACTAGGGTTGAGCGATTGGGATCGGAATCCCATTCCTGATCTTTTTTAGGCGATCACGATCGTGAAATTTACTCGATCGCCGATCGGGATCCGATCTTTTCCGATCCCGATCGCTCAACCCTACTAAGAACAGGAAGTGGTAGGGGACCAGGATAGCATAAAACTACAAGATTCCAAGGTATAGGTTTCAGTGTCGGTGCACTACCCAGTAGAGGTTGCACCTGTATTGAAGACACCAACATTGATATATCTGCCCCATTTATTTCAGTTTTGCCCTTGCAGTTGCTCCCATTGACTCTACTGTATATGCTCCATCCTCAGTAGTGAGATCCTCCATCCCATCTATAGACCCCTATAGCAGCGGGGCTTAGTAGGTCATATGTTACTTCTATACGATACTTCATCCGACGTCACGGACCGTTCTCCCGATAAGGCGGAGAGCACTGTCCCTATGGCGCTAATAGATGTTTCTTCAAGCTTAATACTCAGCAATACAATTTGATTAAAGCTGTTTAATCCTAATCCCCTTTTCTGTGATCTTGGCAGAGAAATATTAGCGAGTCTCTCCATTTAAATAACTAGTGAGCATTAATCCTATTGGTGGCGGGAAAAAAAAGCGCAATGAATAGAAAAGAATCGTAGAAACGAGTTACAGCTGCTTCATTGTTCTGCCGACGTGAAAGCGCTTTGTTTAGATGCTAGAAGTAATCTCCAGAATAAGTTTATTATTTCATAGGGTATTGTTTCACCGGGCCCTATGCTGGGCAAACAAGTCATTATGTATCTAAGTTAATTGTACGAGGGGTCCCATGCCAGGCCGGGCTCAATGCCCTTTATGAAAGGTAATTTATACCCTTGGGGTTCTCTTTTATTTCACTTTTACTAAATTTGTCGATTAGTCCATAGAAAAACTTATTCCTCTGCTTATGTAGGAGGGCAAGCCATAGTCTAGTGGGTAACGTGTAGCTGGATAATGCGGCGGGTCGTGTAGTTCAAGGCTTGACCACTAGGAGGCAGAAATAGGGTAATGTTCAGGCACTCCTTCTGGTGAAAGTAGAAGGGGCCAGTGGCGTAACTAGGAACAGTGGGGCCCCGTGGCGAACTTTTGACCGATGTCCACCGAAGACCCCGACCGAATCCTCCCCCCCTCCTGTGCTCTCTATTATGCCGCATAGTGGCCCCTGCACATAGTATTATGCCCCATAGTGGCCCCTGCACACAGTATTATGTCCCATAGTGGCCCCTGCACACAGTATTATGTCCCATAGTGGCCCCTGCACACTGTATTATGTCCCATAGTGGCCCCTGTACACAGTATTATGCCCCATAGTGTCCCCTGCACACAGTATTATGTCCCATAGTGGCCCCTGTACACAGTATTATGCCCCATAGTGTCCCCTGCACACAGTATTATGCCCTATAGTGGCCCCTGCATACAGTATTATGCCCCATAGTGTCCCCTGCACACAGTATTATGCCCCATAGTGGCCCCTGCACACAGTATTATCCCCATAGTGGCCCCTGCACACAGTATTATGTCCCATAGTGGCCCCTGCACACAGTATTATGTCCCATAGTGGCCCCTGCACACAGTATTATGCCCCATAGTGGCCCCTGCACACAGTATTATGCCCCATAGTGGTCCCTGTACACAGTGCTATGTCCCATAGTGGCCCCTGCACACAGTATTATGTCCCACTGTGGACACCCATGAACAATCATTATACTCTTGGGTCTTTTCAGACCCCAGAGTATAATAATTGGAGACTGAAGGGGGTATACCAACATAAAAAACAATGTTACTTACCTATCCCCGGCTCCCCTGCAGTCCTCGGTGGTGTTGGCCATCTTCAATTACGTCACATGAATCAGGACATCACATGACCCAGGACGCAGGCACGGGTCATGTGGCATCAGGGACAGCAGTAGGCCTGAACCTGCCCGGAGAGGTAAGTAACACGTTTTTTTATGTTACATTACCTCCCCTGGACCTCGGATCATTATACTCAAGGATATGAAAAGACCCTTTAGTATAATAATGATGTTTGTGGGGCCCATGGCATCACTTGCCTATCCTGGCCACTACATCTTAACAGCCTATTAAGAAAAGAAAAAAAAAACGCAGCGGTAGCGTCTGTCGCCGGGCCCCTAATTTCCTGGGCCATGTGGCAGCCGCTACCCCTGCTACCCCGGTAGTTACGCCACTGGAAGGGGCCATGTAATTCCTCCAACCATGGCGTCCATTTCACTCTTACCACTAACCACTAGGGATGAGTGAATCAATTTGATTTTGATTTTGCTAAAATTTCAGATTCAACCAAAACTTGAAATTTTGGGGTTTTGTCATCCAGAAAACACTATTATATTATGGATTCTCCTCAAACCCCAGCATATAATAAGTGGGGGCCAAGGGGAGGTGAGTAAAACTAACAAACAGTTATTCTCCCTTAGCCTAACCTCTCCTGAGCCTCTGGTGGCCCCCCGCTGTCCCGCTGTCCTCTCCAGGCTTCTTTCGGCCTCTGGCTGATGTCACGTGCCCCAGGACACTTGATGTTATCCGGAGACATGAAGAAGATGGCGAGGAGCTGCCAGACACCCCGATGATGCCCAGGAAAGAGAAGTGGAGTATAACTGTTTGTTACTCTTTCTCAGCCCCTTGGGCCTCCACTTATTGTTCTTTTGAGTCTGATGAGACCCCGGAGTCCTGAAATGAACTGGAGGGCCGAACCTCATGAATATCTAATGAAACAAATCTCATGAGGTTCGCCCTTCTCTACTGATCACATATGGATGACCTAGGGCACCTGGGATATGGCCACTTGACATATGAGCCAACACTGGTTCGCGGGGTGGCCACATTTTTAACGTGGACCTTTACATCTTCATTACTTGATAGCGCACCCCCTTTGTATTTCTATCTTTGCCAATGGCTCTATGTACTGTAACACTGCCTCTTTCCCTGTGCCCACGTCAAAAACGTTCCTAGCTAGCCGGACCTCCATCTGACCTGACAATCTGCGATTTTTGCCATTTTGCATTCCCTTTCTCCTTTCTGTAGGCAACAATCTGTTTATTCTAAAACTTCTTCCCCTGTCTTACTCCAGTGCACCAGAGAGCAGGATGAATACATTTATGATACACTTTACAGTAATTTTATTTGTACAATGTATCCCTTTATTATGTAGGCATTATATGGCAGTATAAGGGGGTCAATAGTTGGTACTGCACAGCCTAAAGCTGTCCCTTTGGATGGGTCACCCCCGACGTCTTCTTATATTATGTCTTAAGATATTTTGTGTTTGGCAAGACCGGAGAACATCAAACAAATCCCAGCCTGCTATTAGTTTGAGCTCTGACACAGCGCGCGGTGCAGTAATGCTCTTGGTATCAAGGTTATCATAGTGTTTCCTGTAAAGTTATAAAACTCATTCATCTAAAAAGCTTGCTTAAGATTAAGGCCTAATACCATTCCACTCATAAAACCAAGGACGAAGCATCTTTTTCATTCTCAATATGTATTTAAAGTGCAATATCCATTTAGGTCGATTTAAAGTGCACTGAAGTATTGTAACATTAAGTGAAATAGGAAAGAGTGAAATAACACTGACCTCTAATTCTGATCACAGATGTAAAGTTCACTCCGATACAACAGGACCATAAATAAGGATTGAGATGCATGACGGCTACATTGTGTCCTTTACAAGGCTCCCGCTGGAAGAGCAGTTTGGCGTTATGGAACAGATGCATTGCGGTAGACTCTAAGTGCTGAAAGTCGCAACTCTCAGTGAATATTATGGAGTATGAAATACATTGTATCAATTGACTTCCTTGTAGGAAAGTGATGGAAGCTGCTGAAATAACTTGTTTCAATGAGGGGGGTTGATGTCCATGTCATTCACCTCAACTGGCCATGGGAAGAATATGCAAATCTGTCTTCCATGAGGTAATTAGGAAGTCAGGTGCCTCAGTGTTGCAAACCAATAGAGGGCGCTCACTGGAATGTGCAAGCCTGTCTTCCCTGATGTAATTAGGAAGAAAGAATCTCAGCGACTTATTAAGCCTTTAGCACTCCACTTTGCAAGGGACTATGGCTTAATAAGTCTCCACACACCTATATGGTGGTCTCTCCCCAAGGAGTGACGATATCCCCCTAACCCTGTCTAAGCCTCTCACCTCTACCAGGTTAGTCTTCTCTACACCGGGCTGACGAGATGCAATAACATCGAAATGGCTGTGCTCAGTTGAGAGACTATACCTGGTAATAATCCCAGCATCATTGCAAAACAAAGGCCTCTTGGAAGGTCGAGCATGATGTTAAAGGGAGCAAACCTTTATTGGTTTACTTCACTGAGATTCTGTCTTCCTAATTACATCAGGGAAGACAGGCTTGCACATTCCAGTGAGCGCCCTCTATTGGTTTGCAACACTGAGGCAGCAGCTGACTTCCTAATTACATCATGGAAGACAGATTTGCATATTCTTCCCATGGTCCCTTGCAAAGTGGAGTGCTAAAGGCTTAATAAGTCTCCACACACCTATATGGTGGTCTCTTCCCAAGGAGTGACGATATTCCCCTCAACTGGCCAGGCAGTCTTTGCGACTCCTGCTTCACATCAAATGTCTGGGCAAGTGGACACTTCCTTATCTGCTGCAGCCCTGGTGGATTGGTGGATATATTCCCTAGATTTGATAATGTGCCTTTAACCCCTTAGGGTAGTTTGTACGTTAATGTTTGGCAAGTTTTTTCATATTTTCAATACCCAGCATCTGCCGTACTATTATGGGATGAGGTTAAAAAGGGGAAGAGGTGATGGAAGGGGAGTGCTAGAGATGGGCGAATCGGCTCATTATGAGTTGAGTTTGTTCTGAATATTCCAAATCATTTGTTTGTTTTTTTACGAAACTGAACAAATTGGACAAACTAAAATGGCCGCCACATTTTACTCTGGGGTCTCCTCAAGTGTCATGACTTGACAGCCCAACACAATCACTGAGGCCCAATCACAGGCCACAACAGTCTCCCTGAGGTCACCCAGGAGGCCGGGGAGAAGACACTGGAGCCCACGAGAGCTAAGTGTAAGCTTATTATACTTCCATACCTCTGCTTTCACTTATTATACTCTGGGGCTGAGCCTTGGCTTAGTATACTCTGGGGTGCAGATTCATCAGTGGTGAACCCCAAAAACCATGACAAGCCGGCATGATGTGAACTGGTGCACTAGCAAATATCCAAGTCCCATTTCTTCTTCTTCTTTTTCATCTTCTTCATATTCTTCCTCCAACATACTTTTGGTTGGAAGTTGGAATGGACCACATGGGCTATTGAGTCCAACTCCCTGCAAATGCAGGTTTCCCTAAATCATCCCAGCTAAGTACTTATCCAGCATCTCTAATGATGACTTGGTTCCAAATATCCCAGATCTCAATCCCATTGAAAACCCTGAGATTTACTAGATAATCAAATGGGATCCTTGGAGGCCACACCAAGAAACTTGCAGGATGGCTGTGGCTGTAATGCCTTATGCCACAGATATCTTTAGTGGTCTGGCAGAGTCAGTGCCTTGATGGGTTAGAGCTGTACTGGGGGATGTACTTGCACATAAGGGCAAGTACAATGGGTTCCAAGCTATACAAAGAGTGCGGGTCTCCTATATTCATGCCAGAGATTCATGTGACAGAGTAACAGAGCATAGCATACACACAGTATAATATCCCATAGTGGCCCCTCCACACAGTATAATGTCCCATAGTGGCCCCTCCACACAGTATAATGTCCCATAGTGGCCCCTCCGCACAGTATAATGTCCCATAGTGGCCCCTCCACACAGTATAATGTCCCATAGTGGCCCCTCCGCACAGTATAATGTCCCATAGTGGTCCCTTCACACAGTATTATGCCCCATAGTGGTCCCTTCACACAGTATTATACCCCATAGTGGCCCCCGCACACAGTATTATGTCCCATAGTGGCCCCCGCACACAGTATTATGTCCCATAGTGGCCCCTGCACACAGTATTATGTCCCATAGTGGCCCCCGCACACAGTATTATGCCCCATAGTGGCCCCTGCACACAGTATTATCCCCCATAGTGGCCCCTGCACACAGTATTATGCCCCATAGTGTCCCTGCACACAGTATTATGCCCCATAGTGGCCCCTGTACACAGTATTATCCCCCATAGTGGCCCCTGCACACAGTATTATGCCCCATAGTGTCCCCTGCACACAGTATTATCCCCCATAGTGGCCCCTGCACACAGTATTATGCCCCATAGTGGCCCCCGCACACAGTATTATGTCCCATAGTGGCCCCTGCACACAGTATTATGTCCCATAGTGGCCCCCGCACACAGTATTATGCCCCATAGTGGCCCCTGCACACAGTATTATCCCCCATAGTGGCCCCTGCACACAGTATTATGTCCCATAGTGCCCCCTGCACACAGTATTATGCCCCATAGTGGCCCCTGTACACAGTATTATCCCCCATAGTGGCCCCTGCACACAGTATTATGCCCCATAGTGTCCCCTGCACACAGTATTATGTCCCATAGTGTCCCCTGCACCTAGCGTAGCCTGTAATAGAAGCAATAGAATGACAGGCTGGGGAGTCTTCACAAGGTTCCCGGCTGTCATATCAATGGGACGCCGGCCCCGAGGTGTCGGCGATCACAGGGAAAATGGCACCTTGGTCTTTGACTGTGGCGCTGGAGGGGTTCATGTCCCCGATCGGTGTGGGCACCGCCTGGGGCCATTGGTGCTGGGTGTGTACTGTATAAAACAGTAGACACCCGGCAGCTATGTCGGCCGCTCGGCTCCCATAGTTAAACACCCGGCGTCCGCCGTACTAGTACGGCGGATGTCGGGAAGGGGTTAATAGTAACACGGATGGAATATTAATTATCAGTTATTCCATTTGTTTATGTCCCATTTTCTACGTGAGCGTCCCTGACCTCGGGGCAGATGGGAATAATGGGCATTTTGATATCAGGCGCAGAGCTAAACAAATCCAATTTTTTTTTTCCATTCAGTGAAACGCTCTATGAAGGGATCGGGCGCTCGTGTCAGCCGCTTGTAATCTGAAATTTACATCCCTTTGCTTCACACCTAAAATAAAGGATTTATGAAGCAGAGAAAAAAAATGACAGCAGACGAGGGGGGGGGATTTTTTTTATTCCTCCTTCGGTGAGAATTGGCGCCGGCTTTATTATTATTATGAAGTTAAAACACGGAGGTTAATTGAAAAATAAGATAAAAAAGCCCCTTGTATGCGTGTGAATAATTCTGCCCAGCAGCGCTGACAGCCTCCAACCATCCCGCACTACAACATGCTCCAACCGCTGCACAAAAAAAAGAAGAGTTAATTGTCTTTCTGTTCCTTCCACCTCATTTCAGACCAATTATAACTGGGAAAAGTCATTTTATCTCATTTGCATTAATGCACCTCCATGTAAAAAAAATGTTTCAAAGTGGATTGTATTTTTGTTTTCAGAAAAAAGGCTGAAATAGGAAACTTTTTAAAGTTGTAGCTCAACATAATGTACAGGGAGAGCCACCGGCGTAACTAGAAATGGCGGGGCTCCGTGGCGAACATTTGACATGGGGCCCCCCTCGGATCGACGCCAAAGACCTTGACCGACCGACCCCCTTTCCCCCACATTCCTGCGTGCACTGTAATACCCCATAGTGGCCCCAGTACACAGTATTATCCCCATAGTGTCCCCTGCACACAGTATTATGTCCCATAGTGGCCCCTGCACACAGTATTATGTCCCATAGTGGCCCCTGCACACAGTATTATGCCCCATAGTGGTCCCTGCACACAGTATTATGCCCCATAGTGGCCCCTGCACACAGTATTATGTCCCATAGTGGCCCCTGCACACAGTATTATGCCCCATAGTGGCCCCTGCACACAGTATTATACCCCATAGTGGCCCCTGCACACAGTATTATGCCCCATAGTGGCCCCTGCACACAGTATTATGCCCCATAGTGGCCCTGCACACAGTATTATGTCCCATAGTGGCCCCTGCACACAGTATTATGTCCCATAGTGGCCCCTGCACACAGTATTATGTCCCATAGTGGCCCCTGCACACAGTATTATGCCCCATAGTGGCCCCTGCACACAGTATTATACCCCATAGTGGCCCCTGCACACACAGTATTATGCCCCATAGTGGCCCCTGCACACAGTATTATGCCCCATAGTGGCCCCTGCACACAGTATTATGTCCCATAGTGGCCCCTGCACACAGTATTATCCCCCATAGTGGCCCCTGCACACAGTATTATGTCCCATAGTGGCCCCTGCACACAGTATTATGCCCCATAGTGGCCCCTGCACACAGTATTATGCCCCATAGTGGCCCTGCACACAGTATTATGCCCCATAGTGGCCCTGCACACAGTATTATGTCCCATAGTAGCCCCTGCACACAGTATTATACCCCACTGTAGACACCCATGAACAATTATTATACCGAGGGGGTGGGGGGTGGGGATACCAACATAAAAAACACTATTACTTACCTCTCCCTGGCTCCGCTGCACCCCTCGGTGGTGTCAATGTCAATGACATCCAGGATGTCACATGACTCGATATGCAGGCCCGAAGCCTGTCTGAAGCCCAGAGAGGTGAGTAACACAATTTTTTTATGTTCACATACTTCTCCTGCACCTCCAATCATTATACTCAGGGGTTCGAAAAGACCCCAGAGTATAATAATAGTGTTTGTGGGGCCCGTGGCATCACTTACCAATCCTCGCCTCTGCCAGGATCAGTAAGTAAGTAGGGCCCGTTACCGGCTTGAGTAACTCCAGCTGGTAACAGCCTATTAACCCCCCCCCAAAAAAAAAAACGCTGTTGCCGGGCCCCTTAATGTCCTGGGCCCTGTGGTAGCCGCTACCCCTGCTACCCCGGTAGTTACGCCCCTGGATCCCAGTCATTTTACCCCACAGATTTTATGGTCATTTCACCCAATAGATTTGGCACCATCTCCAGTGCTGGACAGAGGACTCGTAACTATATCATTGTTTTTCCAGAATAGACTCAATTCAGACCACAGATTAGACCCCTAAATTATTTACGACCACGAACCAGACCCCTAAATTAACTTAGATAATGGATAAGACCACTACATTCATTACAACCCCAAAATGAACTCACCTCTCATACCCCCAATTAAATTCAGACCCTATGAAAATTAACTAAATAATAAATAATAAATTTATTGGTGTTTCTAAAACCAGACAACAGGGCGGACCGCAAAGGTAATTCAGACTCCATAAATTATTTCAGCCCCCATGCCAAACCTTTAAACCAATTCAGATCCCACATCCGATCCCTAGATTGGTTCAGACCACAGAAAAAAAACTCTACATTGATGCAGACACATCTCAAGTTCCATACACCTAAATACATTTAGATCCCCTGAACAGTCCCCTAAATGAGTTTAGACCTCATACCAGACTCCGAAATTAATTCAGTTCTAAACCCGACCACTGAGTTAATTCAGACAACAGAACAGTCCCCTAAATGAATTCAGACCCCATATTAAGCCAAAAATAATTCAGACCACAGACCAAGCTCATAAATGCATTATTGGGGTAGATTTAATAAATAGTTACTAAGTTTTTAGACAACCTAGTCTCATTTTATAGAGCAGGTGATTCTGGACCAAAATGTAATACACTTCAATTAAAAGTGTGGCTGATTTCTTCCTGAAAAACCTTTCTAAAGTTTCTCCCTTCTAGTAAATTTGCAGTTCACTCCCTGTTGATAGGGAAGGTCTGTCCGTAGATACCATCCAAAAGTAAATTTTCACAGAAAGTGGAGGGGGAGATTCTGTTCTGTCTTTGAAGTGAATGGAGAGGGGAGGGACTGATTCCCCTCACAGCCTACACACATGTTTGCAAACTGCTTGCTCCAAGACAAGTACAGAACATTCTGCAAATCTCACAGTTTACAATGTAAGAAAAGTCTTCTAAGTACTTGTAACTACTTCTGGCTGCTTGTGTGGTTACAAAGGGGATATTATTCACAGACAGAACGCAGCTTTACTGACTCTGCTCATAGATTGTGGTTTTTTTTACTGTGTTTCAGCTGCATCATGCATGCATGTATTTTCCCTGTAGTTGCAGTTCATTGTTCCTAGATGTCCTATAATATATTCAATTGGGCTTTCTCAGCTATATGTTTGCTATTGTACAGTTACTCCTGGCATAATTATATTAAAGAAACCAGCAGCATCAGCAATGAATACGGGAGGGGCAGACTTCTTCATATTGTACATATTCAAAGCCTCAGAGACAAATGCAAAATGTGCTGCAGCCATAATGTGATTATTAGCAAAAGAAAAAGTGATAGAACATCAGGTCTGAAGAGTGCCACCGTCATAGAACAGACTGCCCAGCAAGACCCTGCACATATTTCAACTTTTCATGAAAACTCAGGTGCCCTTTAGGACTAGCGTTTTGTATATCAGGCTGCTCCCATGTGCCAGAATGGAGATCCATGAGTCAGGACTGGCTTAGAGTTCCATTATATCTCATGTCACAATGTGGCTAGTGAGATGCAGAACGGGGTCTATGGTGTATATTTGGCACAAGAAATGGCCTTGTACCACAATATCATCACGCTATAACAAAATACTGGCATAGAGGGATTGAGAAATTTCTCCCTCTAAGTTTTCAGACAACACCCCTAAATGCTGTCAGATAACAGATCAGTCGAGACCCCTAGGTCATACCTATCATTTTTTGTGATTTATTCTGATTAATTCCAAAATTAAATCAGACCCAAGATCAGACCCTCTAACCAGACCACGTAATTAAACCCCATAAATCTCAGACAAGACCTTATACATTACACCAGCTTTTAACCAGTTTACCTCCATATAGCCTCACACACCATCATATAACCAGTATAACTCCATATAGTCACACACACCACCATATAGCCAGTATACCTCCATATAGCCTCACACACCACTATATAACCAGTATACCTCCATATAGTCACACACACCACCGTATAGCCAGTATACCTCCATATAGCCTCACACACCACCATATAACCAGTATACCTCCATATAGTCACACACACCACCATATAACTAGTATACCTCCATATAGTCACACACACCACCATATAACTAGTATACCTCCATATAGCCTCTCACACCACCATATAAGCAGTATACCTCCATATAGTCTCACACACCACTATATAACCAGTATAACTCCATATAGCCTCTCACACCACCATATAAGCAGTATACCTCCATATGTAGCTTCACACACCACCATATAACCAGTATAACTCCATATAGCCTCACACACCATCATGTAACTAGTATATCTCCATATAGCTTCACATCCCCACCATATAACCAGTATACCTCCGTATAGCCTCACACACCACCATATAACCAGTATACCTCCATATAGCCTCACACACCACCATATAACCAGTATACCTCCATATAGTCTCACACACCACCATATAAACAGTATACCTCCATATACTCTCACACACCACCATATAACTAGTATACCTCCATATAGCCTCAAACACCACCATATAACCAGTATACCTCCATATACTCTCACACACCACTATATAACCAGTATACCTCCATATAGCCTCACACACCACTATATAACCAGTTTACCTCCATACAGTCTCACACACCACCATATAACCAGAATACCAGATCCCTCCAGATACCAGACCTCCATATAACCAGTATACCTCCATACAGCCTCACACACCACCATATAGCCAGTATACCTCCATACAGCCTCACACACCACCATATAACCAGTATACCTCCATACAGCCTCACACACCACCATATAACCAGTATACCTCCATATAGTCACACACACCACCATATAACCAGTATACCTTCATATAGCCTCACACACCACCATATAACCAGTATATCTCCATATAGTCACACACCCTCCCCCAATAATCTCAGTAGACTATGTTTAGAGGTTCCATGCCTTGCATTGCATAACATTTGCAGCTATACATCTGGATACAGAAATATATGTAACCTTTTTGGATAGCTTTTATTTTCTTTAGTTCTATATATATATTTAGAAAATAACCAATTATTACTGCGCAGCTCATCAAGGCATTAATGTATAATTACCTGGATTCTATGGATTTCACACGTCCTGCTCAGAGCTTTATATAACTGGGTTACAAAAGCAAGAAATAAAAGAGAGATCTGGAAAGTGACGGCAAAGTAAAGAGCAAAAAAGTGACCAGAAAGCCCCTATTATTGCTGCAAGGTGCGATAGATACAGATAGATACAGATATGGGCAAATGGGCGATGTGGTGGCCGATGGCAGCCGCTCTAATAACACATTGCACTGGAGGATTCGTAACAGTTTCACTTTTTTTGGTGTTTGGCAAGCAAAACATGTTAGAGCTAGTGTGATATATGGCAAGGATATAAGGTACATACAATAAGAGCGCTGTATGTTCTGATCGAAATGTTTACCAGGGACACATTCTATAGACTGAATTAGAAGGTTTTGCTGGAGAGAATTGAGATTGTTGCACCTGCTGCAACCCACGAACATTAGAACACCACTAATACCCCACTAACACTAGCACACTACTAACACTAGCACCCCACTAACACTAGCACCCCACTAACACTAGCACCCCACTAACACTAGCACACTACTAACACTAGCACACTACTAACACTAGAACACCACTAACACTAGCACCCCACTAACACTAGCACCCCACTAACACTAGCACACCACTAACACTAGAACACCACTAACACTAGCACACTACTAACACTAGAACACCACTAACACTAGAACACCACTAACACTAGCACCCCACTAACACTAGAACACCACTAACACTAGCACACTACTAACACTAGAACACCACTAACACTAGCACCCCACTAACACTAGAACACCACTAACACTAGCACCCCACTAACATTAGAACACCACTAATACCCCACTAACACTAGCACCCCACTAACACTAGAACACCACTAACACTAGAACACCACTAAGACCCCACTAACACTAGCACCCCACTAACACTAGAACACCACTAACACTAGAACACCACTAACATTAGAACACCACTAATACCCCACTAACACTAGCACCCCACTAACACTACAACACCACTAACACTAGAACACCACTAAGACCCCACTAACACTAGCACCCCACTAACACTAGAACACCACTAACACTAGAACACCACTAAGACCCCACTAACACTAGCACCCCACTAACACTAGAACACCACTAACACTAGAACACCACTAAGACCCCACTAACACTAGCACCCCACTAACACTAGAACACCACTAACACTAGAACACCACTAAGACCCCACTAACACTAGCACCCCACTAACACCCAGGGGAGGATCCAGGGCCGGGTGAGCCGGGCAACCACCCGGGGCCCCGCGCTTAGCCCTAACAAAATGGTCCCGGTCAGCTCGGCATAGTTGGGCAAGTGCCGGGGCCCTCAGAGCCTCTGGGGGCCCCCCGGCACTTGCCTGTCACGATTTCAGCTCATCGGCGTCCGTCCGCCGATGAGCTGAATACATACGCGATTAAAGCAGGAGCTGTGAGATCAGCTCCTGCTTTAAAGCTCCGGCCCGGCTTGCGTGTGTAGGCGCGATGACGTCATCACATCACGCTTACACATGCAAGCCGGGCCGGAGCTAAGCAGGAGCTGAACTCACAGCTCCTGCATCTCGTATGTGACTGGAGTGAGAGAGAGAGGAGCGTCGGGGGAACGATGGAAGGTGAGTGATGGAAAGTGAGTGATGGAAGGTGAGTGTAAGTGTTTGTTTTGTATTAAATATTAAGGTGGAACATAATGAAGGGGGTCCATGAAACTGGGGGGGGGGGGGGGCAAATGAAGGGGAGGGGAGGTGGGGGGGGAACGGCATGACAATGGGGAAGATGAAGGGGGTGGGGAGAGAACGGCATGAAACTAGGGACAGAGATGGAGGGGGCCCAATGAAACTGGGGGGCAAATGAAGGGGAGGGGGGAACGGCATGACACTGGGGAAGATGAAGGGGGTGGGGAGAGAACGACATGAAACTGGGGACAGAGGTGGAGGGGGCCCAATGAAACTGGGGGCAAATGAAGGGGAGGGGGGAACGGCATGACACTGGGGCAGAGACGGGGGACATTAAACTGTGGGCAGATGAAGGGGGAGAACGTGATGAAACTGGGGACAGAGATGGAGGGGGGGATATGAAACTGGGGGCAGAGGAAGGGTGTATATGAAACTGGGGGAGAGATGGAGGGGGGGCATATAATTTATGGGTGACTGTAGGAGGATTATACTGTGTGGGAGCACATAATAAATGAATGAGAATGGGTGGAATCAACCTAAAAGTGGGTGGAGCCAAATTTGCCGTACATGCGCCGCACATTTTGCCCCTCTTTCTACTCTTTAAAAATTGAGAGGTATGGCGTTGGTGACACCACACTCCTGCATGACGTCACTCGCTTCATCTGCGACGCACAGTGTCTCGACTCCCCCGCCTCCTTTACAAGGGGGCCCACTGAGGTTCTGTCGCCCAAGGGCCCATAAAAACCTGGAGCCGGCCCTGGGTCAGCATGTCCCGATTTCAACTCATCGGCCGATGAGCTGAATACATAGGCGTTTAAAGCAGGAGCTGTCACAGCTCAGCTCCTGTTTTAACACTGAGCTCCGGCATTTGTAGTCGCGATGTGATGATGTCACATCGCGCCTACAATATGTGTTTGAGGGAGAGTGCTGCGGGGGAACGAGGAAAGGTGAGCGCGTGTGTGTGTGTGAGAACAGCATGACACTGGGGCAGATGGAGGGGGAGAGAACAGCATGACACTGGGGCAGATGGAGGGGGAGAGAACAGCATGACACTGGGGCAGATGGAGGGGGAGAACAGCATGACACTGGGGTGGATGGAGGGGGGAGAACAGCATCACACTGGGGCAGATGAAGGGGCGAGAACGGCATGACACTGGGGCAAATGAAGGGGGGGAGAACGGCATGACACTGGGGCAAATGAAGGGGGGGAGAACGGCATGACACTGAGGCAGATGAAGGGGGGAGAATGGCATGATACTGGGGCAGATGAAGGGGGGGATGGCATGACACTGGGGCAGAGACGGGGGGGGGACATGAAACTGTGGGCAGATAAAGGGGTAGAATGGCATTAAACTGTGGACATAGATAGAGGGGGGGACATGAAACTAGGGGTAGATGAAGGGTGTATATGAAAATGGGGGAGAGATGGAGGGGGACATATAATTTACGGGTGACTGTAGGAGGATTATACTGTGTGGAATCACATGAAAAATGAATGAGAATGGGCGGAGTCAACATAAAAGTGGGCTGGGCCTAATTTGCTGTGGCGCGCTGCGTGTAGGGCCCCGCCAAAGTCAATTGCCCAGGGCCCCGCAAACCCTGGATCCGCCACTGCTAACACCCCACTAACACTAGCACCCCACTAACACTAGCACACTACTAACACTAGCACCCCACTAACACTAGAACACCACTAGCACACTACTAACACTAGCACCCCACTAACACTAGCACACTACTAACACTAGCACCCCACTAACACTAGAACACCACTAGCACACTACTAACACTAGCACCCCACTAACACTAGCACACTACTAACACTAGCACACTACTAACACTAGAACACCACTAACACCCCACTAACCCTAACACTCCACTAACACTAGCACACACGTTCCTTATCTCTCTAATCTCTCCCACAATATAACCGCTTTTTCTTTCTACCTGGGTTTTGTATACTGCCAATGAGTCTTCAGTGTCCCCTGACCTTTAGTCCCTCATAGTTGGCCGTCCCTTGTTATGAGGCATTATGGGAAAGCTTATCTGATCCCTGAGATCATGTGATTCTTCTTCTCTGCTTTATCCATGATTTTACATGGGGCTGCTATTTTAGCAGGTTCAAGCCGCTACTCACACTGCTGCTACAAGGGAACAAAGGTAAGGTGGGATTTGACACTTTTAGGGGATGATCTGTCCTTTTTAACTTAAATCTGATAGTTTATGGAAGCATGATAAGATTAAGTAAATTAGAAGTTTTGAGACTGTTTATTGAGCACATTTAGAATCAAGTTGAAGTTTGTTACATTCATAGGACAATAGGAGAAAAGTAGCATATGGAAAAATCTTAAAGGCATGTTCCAGGCTTAATGATTGATAACCTATCCTTAGAATAGGCCATCTATTCAAGATCCACAGCAGTTCAACCCCTGAGATGCCGCCAATCCGTTGTTTGTAGAGGGTAAGTACTATGTCATCTCCAGTACTTACCAAGCACAGCACCATACATTTTATAGTGGCTGTGCTTGGTATTGCAGCTCAGCCTCATTCACCAGAATGGAATGAGTTTCTGGTAGACCATGTGACGGAGGAATGTTAAGATAAGATAAGAGATAAGATAATCCTTTAATAGTCCCACAGTGGGGATACTCAGTATGTTACAGCAGCCTAGTAATACAGACACAGGATAATACACAGTAATATAATACAGAAGGAGACACACATATGCTGAGAAGAGAAGATATACTAGGAGTCCTAAGGAACAGAAGAAAGAAAGAAGTAAGACTTCATAATCATTAGTTCTCTATGCGGAGTGTCTTCGTTTGGTCTGATGTAGATTATACAGCCTGGTCGCGGTTGGAAGGAAGGACCTGCGATAGCTCCTTCTCACACTTGGGGTGAAGTAGACGGTCACTTACAGTGCTGCCAAGTCCCATCAAGGTCCCATACATGGGGTGGGATTTGTTCTCCCGCATGGAGGTCACCACAGACAGTATCCTTCTGTCGCCCACCACCTGTACTGGGTCCAAGGGGCTCCCCAGGACAGAGCTGGCCCTCCTGATCAGCCTGTCAAGTCTCTTTCTGTCCCTGGTTGATAAACTGCTCCCCCAGCAGGCCACACCGAAAAAGAAGGCTGAAGCAACCACAGAGTTGAAGAAGGCCCTAAGAAGTGTCCCCTGGACCCCGAAGGCCCTCAGCCTCCTGAGCAGGTAGAGTCTGCTGTGGCCCTTTCTGTGCAGCGCCTCCAGGTGGTCAGCCCAGTCTAGTTTATTATTGAGGAGCACGCCCAGATACTTATAGGTCCTGACTATCTCAATACATGTTCCTTGGATCTCCACCAGGTCGGGGCACTTCTCTATTTACTAAAGTCCACCACCATCTCCTAGGTCTTCCCAGCATTAATCCTGAGCTGGTTCTGCTGGCACCAGTCCACACAGTCCCGGTATAAGTCTCTGTATTCCCTATCGTCACCATCAGTGATAAGGCCGACTATAGCAGAGTCATCGGAGTACTTCTGTAAGTAACAGCTGGAGGAGTTGTGCCTAAAGTCAGCAGCACATGACCAGACATACAGAGCCACTGCTGCTTCAAACAGCTGATCTGCAGTTTCCTTGGTGTCTGACCCCCACTGATCCTCACGTAATGACTTATCCTAAGGACAGGTCTGAAATGACTAAGTCTTGAGAAACCCCTTTAAATATGTCTGTGGTTCTCTTAGACCTCTGTATACTGTACCTCCATATAACCATACAAATCGCCATACAACAAATGTATCTACAACAATGTATTCTCACTGTAATCTTACAATCTTCATATAACCAATAAAACTCCATATAATATCACACACCATAATAACCTCAGTATACTTCAACATAATGTCTCAGATCGCCATATAACCACTAGTCCATCCAGTGTGCCGCCATATTACATCTAGCATAGCCATACAGCCAAGATATGGGTAGACTTTCATACCATGTACAACATTTGAAGTTCTACATCTGGATTTAGGAATGTATTTCACCTCTTCTAATAGTTATTATGTTCTCTTATCTATATATATATTTAGAAAGTAGCCAATTATTACTGCGCAGCTCATCAAGGCATCAATGTATAATTACCTGAATTCTATGGATTTCACACGTCCTGCGCAGAGCTTTAAATAACTCCATCTGCTTTACAAAAAGTCTAGATAAAAAGAGAAAGTGGAAAGTGAAGGCAAAGTAAATATATGTAAAAAACTCACAACTATCATTGATGTAGTGTGAGATAGATAGATAGATAGATAGATAGATAGATAGATAGGAGATAGATAGATAGATAGATAGATAAATAGATAGGAGATAGATAGATAGATAGATAGATAGATAGATAGGAGATAGACAGATAGGAGATAGATAGATAGATAGATAGATAGATAGATAGATAGGAGATAGATAGATAGATAGATAGATAAATAGATAGGAGATAGATAGATAGATAGATAGGAGATAGATAGATAAATAGATAGGAGATAGATAGATAGATAGATAGATAGATAGATAGATAGATAGATAGGAGATAGATAGACAGATAGGAGATAGATAGATAGATAGATAGATAGGAGATAGACAGATAGATAAATAAATAGATAGATAGATAGATAGATAGATAGGGGATAGATAGATAGATAGGAGATAGATAGATAGATAGATAGATAGATAGATAGATAGATAGGAGATAGATAGATAGATAGATAGATAGATGGAGATAGATAGATAGATAGATAGATAGATAGGAGATAGATAGACAGATAGGAGATAGATAGATAGATAGATAGATAGATAGATAGAAGATAAATAGATAGATAGATAGATAGATAGATAGATAGATAGATAGGAGATAGATAGATAGATAGATAGATAGATAGACAGATAGGAAATAGATAGATAGATAGATAGATAGGAGATAGATAGATAGATAGATAGATAGATAGATATTTAATATCCAGTTCTCTTGTCCTGATGGAGTGACAGACTGAGTTTGTGTCCTGCCACTACATTCATTCTCTATGGGAGCGCTGGAGATTGCTTAGCACTGTACACCGACAGAGTAGCTGGTCCATCAGGACTGGGGATCTGGACTCTCATTCTCAGGATTGTTTGTGGTCCATTGCGGTAAGATTCACACCTATGATAAAGTAATCCCCTATCCTATTAATAAGAGGTAACTTCAAACCTTGGCACAGCTCCTTGAATTTATTGGGTTTGGTTCTGGGTTCTTGCACTCATTAAGAGAAGTGGCCATAGTCATCTGAGCTGGATGGAGAAGAAAAGGAAGGACAACCAGAGAAGTGGTCATAGTGGTCTGGTCTGGATGGAAAAGAACCAGTGGGGTCCTATAGGTCTCCTCCTCCCCCACAGACTATACAGTGATGACATATCCTAGTGTTCCGCCATCACTATTTCTAATCCTTATTTTTCTATCTAAGAACTATATCCCTGACGGATTTGTTTCCATTTGCCGCTGACATGAAATCTATCTAGTATTTGGCTGCTCCTGTATATTTCAGTCCCCATCACGTCTTATCTCATCTTTTTTTGTAACTTAATGGTTCTGCAATGTTTATTAATGAAACTTTTCACCCATGAAAGTGGAGGGGGGGGGGGGGGGGGCTAAAAAAAAAAATCAAAGGTAAGATTTTCTATTTGCTGACTAAGCCCAATGAACCTATCTGTGGTCTAAATATAAACCGGGTGTTAATAGCGCTGACAGTCTGAGCTTTGTCTGAACACTTCATTAAACTTTTGCTTTTTGCTGGATTTCTGTGTTTCCGCTGAAATGAACAAGTCAGCACGCCTGAGTTATTTCACAATGCACATCGAGGAGGATTTTTTTTTTATAGATTATATTAAAATGAATTAAAACCTCCGTCTAATCCCACGTGACACGGAGGAGACCTTGTGGTGTCTCCCCATAAGAGTCCAGTACTAAGGACTTTGCTACTTTGTATTTGTGATGCTTATTGTTTTGCACTGGTTGGAGTTGGATAGTTACACTTCCCAGCTTCGTGCGGGACATTCTGGAGTTATCGGGCCATGTCTATGTTTCTGCGCACCTAGATGGTGGGAGGAGTGGAATAGTGGCCCCGAGTCCCCAGACATTAGCCAGGAGGTGACTTCCTATTCATGACAAGTAGCCAGCAATAGAAGATGGAAGCTTAGTCTGGTTATCTTCAGGCCTCCTTGTGATTTCACTTGGTGGACCAAAGGCCTTAGTAGTCACGTAGGGCATGCCGACATTATGTTGCTTACAATAAAGTGCCATGATGTTGGCATGTCCGCCATGACCACTAAGACCTAATCACAGGCCTCAGTGGTCATCTGGGGGAATGATGTCACTGAAAAGGACATCGATAGGAAACTGGACACCATAAGGTAGCCCAGGAGAGGTAAGGCAGGTGAGTGTTTATTAGGGTTTCACCCTTCCCCTGGGCCTCAGCTGAATACTCCAGGGTCTAAAGGGATGGCTTGTAATCCAAAGCAATAACTGACATACTGAGAACTGGGTGAAGAACCCGCAGAATAGATACTTTGCCCTGGGAGATGTATTTCTGAAGTGTGTGTATGGAACTTATTGTAAATGTATCCACAACACTGCTACTGTACTGTACAATCTACTGCTCGATGTACTGCAATATGTACTGAACTGTATTATTCTGCACAATGTACTGCACTATAGTGTACTGCTCTATGCTGTACTGCACTATACTGAACATTGTACTGCACTATACTGCCCTATGTACTGCACATTGTACTGCTCTATGCTGTACTGCACAACATACTGCACTATACTGAACATTGTACTGCCCTATACTGTACTGCACATTGTACTGCACTATACTATACTGCCCTATGTACTGCACATTGTACTGCACCATACTGTACTGTACATATATAGCACTGTATTGTACTGCACAGTGTACTGCACTATACTAAACATTTTACTGCACTATACTGTACTGCACTGTACTGAACATTGTACTGCATAGATCACTACTTAGAAGATGATGAAGGACCTTGTAGTGACGTCATCCAAGGGACAAGCCAATCACAGAGCAGTAATGACACAATCACAGGTCCTGTACCACTAGCAGGGAACAGACAGTTAACGGCTGTGAATCGAAAGCAGGAGGAGAGACTTACATAGAAGAACCACAGAGGAGGGCGTGAACAGAGTATGATGTGAGGGGTGCACGGGAATGACCACGGTGCACGGAGGGCTCATTTACATATACATCTAAAAGGTAATTCATTAAAACAGGGGGGTCTTTTAACAAACGATTAGCAGAACTTGAATAGCCTTTTTAAAGGCTGTTCAGGCATATGTTTATCTAAAATAGCGAAAATCCAGTGATAGAGCCCCTTTAAGAAGCTATTTGGATCTCAAACCACACACGTAATTAGAATTTAGTAGGCAAGTTTTCTGCACCATTTGTTGCAATGGTTTAATTAGGTGCAATGCTACCCCAAACTATAGTCATATAAAAAAAATCCCATAAGCCTTCTATACTTACTGTTTTCCAATGTTCTGCAACCCAAAAACAAGGTGTAAGAAAGTAGGTGCACTTGCAGAAAATATGTGGCAGGCAGAGAGTAGTCAGCCAAATCAGTAAACCAGACAATGTGCAGGAAACAAGGTAAGGAACTGGGAGCGAGTTCTTAGAATACAGAGCCTAGAAAACTAATGTAATCACAGGCACCAGAGCAAGGAAGTATCAGGTTACAATACCCAGTCTCAGACTGGATTGGCTCTAAACCTCTGATTGGCTGAACTGATCTAGCCAAAGTTTGCCTGGTAGACATACCGTGTTTCCCCGAAAATAAGTCATCCCCTGAAAGTAAGGCATAGAAGAGGTTTTGTTAAATTGCCTAATATAAGGCACGCCCTGAAAGTAAGACATCCCCCAATAATAATAATCTTTCTGCGCAAAGATTGTACAGTACGAAGAAAAACATCTGCTGCTGATGCCGCTACGATACATTGTATCCACTGCTACTGCTGCTGTAGGATGAGCTGGGAGATGCCGCTGTGCATACACTAAGCATCATATGTGGCCGGAGGGGTCCGCTCTCCCAGCTCATCCCACAGCAGCAGGAATAGTGGATACAACGTACAGTATCACAGCAGCTGGCTCACCTGTACACACAGAGCACCGCACACAGCATTCAGCCAGCGACCAACAGCAGCACCAGCGCTGCTACGAAGATGGGGAAGGTAGCATACCTCCCCCCCCCCAACCTCCTGCACTACCTACTACCGGGAGTCATGCCGGCGCTCTGCTAAGGGGACGTTGACCCCCGCTCCAGCCGATCCTTTTTCTTCATACAGTCTTTGTGCAGCAAGCACATAAGACATCCCCCGAAAATAAGACACGTCATCTCCTTAGGACCAAAATTTAATATAAAACACTGTCTTATTTTTGGGGAAACATGGTAGCAACCTTAAAGTAGTAACTAAGTGCCAAATGTAGAATCTCCCCGAGCAGCACTATAGACAAAAAATGACAACTCCTGGGCCAAGAATTAGAATTTCGGATATTTAGATTCCTGACAATAGCCTTTGCTTTTATTATTGTACTCACACAAAATATCAGCAATAAGAGGTAATCGGTTATTACTGACTGATCCCATAAGATGGAACCTTGGGGTAAGTTCACATCTGAGTTTTTTGGACTGGAATTTTGTCAAGGAGGCTGCCTCAGATTCCGCTTCAAAAAATGGCTAGCCGCGACTGGATGCCGGTGAAGTAAACCAGCATCCAGTCGTGGCATTCCGCTCCGGATTAGGCCTAAATGAACGGTCCTAGTCGGGAGGGAGGTGTCGCGACTGCGGCTGAATCAGCTGTGGAATCTGCCTGAAGAAAGAGCAGGTCGCTTGTTTTTCTCCGTGAGTGGGAAAAAACAGCTCGCGGAAAAAGGAAATGACCGGCTCCCATTGATTTCAATGGGAGGTGTTTTTTTTGTTTTGTTTTTCTATAACCAAAACAGAACGAAGTGAGATTAATAGAGAAACAACCTGGAAGGTGCACAGCCTGGCCACTGGGGGCAGTGTTCTCCATCTTTCAGCACAGGGCAGACCACACAGAGGGCAACCCTGTTTCCTAAGAGGAGGTCTCTCTAAGCTCACCACTGGACTGTACCAAGACACACTTAGGAGTCTGGTATAGTGGCGGGTGGCTACTGGGAGGTGGTTTTTTGAGCCTGATACTGACATGGATTCCGTGTCAAAATCTGTCTCGAAATACCCCGTATGAACCTGGCTTTAGTGATAAGGGTTGTCTTCTGTTGGACCCTTGAAACCCATTTGTTTATCAGAATCTCTGGTATTCTCATGGGCTAATCCTACCCCGGACATCCTCTAGCGCAGCCTTCTACTCCATACTCCAACAGTATGACCCCCATATAGGGTATGCATTCCGCGTGTGAACATTACGCACGGCTAGCCGAGACGTAAGTGCACCGGCATCCCGTCGTAACATTCTGCTCCGGATTAGGCCCAAATAAATGGACCCAATCATGAGGGAGTCTCGAGCCGTGGATGTGGCAAGAAGGGTCATCTCGCTACTAGCTAGCGGAAAAACAAAGCGAGCGGCTCCCATTGAAATCAATGGGACCCGGAATGCTATACATTCTGCCAATCAACGGTGGTTCTTCTCTTACCTTTCCGAAGTCTTCTCTGCGCTGTGTCCCCGTGTCTTCTTCCGGGTGGAATTCACTCTGCCTAGGCATCCGGCCTAGGCAGAGCCGACTGCGCATGCGCGGGCGTGCACGCGCTTACACAGTCGGCTCTTCTCAGGCGTCGGGCCTGGGCAGAGCCGACTGCACATGCGCGTGCATGCGTGTGAATGCCCGCGCATGCACAGTCGGCTCTGCCTAGGCCGGATGCCTAGACAAAGTGAATTCCACCCGGAAGAGGATGCGGGGACCCTGCGCCGGGAGAAGACTTCAAGCAGAAACCAGCCCGACCGTCACTCGTGGACTTGGTAAGTATGATTTTATCGAATTTTGCCTACCCCTGAAACGAGCATTTCCCCCCATAGACTATAATGGGGTTCGAAATCCGTTCGAACAGTCGAACAGTGTGCGGCTGTTCGAATCAGATTTCGAACCTCGGACATGTTAGTGTTCGCTCATCTCTAGTTCTTGTTTTTTTTTTGTATTTTTTGTATATTTTTCCAAGTTATGTTTTATTAAATTATTAAATTTTTCGAGTGCCGAAATAATTTTTTCTTTTCCAAAATAGGGTTATCTAAAAACAAAAATAAGTAAATAAATAAAAAAAATCCCCTGACCAAATCTTTTTGTAAGAAACCTAGAAAAAAAAAATCCTGTGTAACTTGAGCAATTTTTTTTTTAAAGTTATTATTATTTTTTTTTTGCTTGTCAAAAATAACCACAAATCGCCTCCAGAATTCGCGGCGCCTCTTAAAAGTCAGGTATTGTATTGAATGTTAAAAAAAAAAAAAAAAGTCTCTTATGTCGAGCATAGAAGGGGAGAAAAAAAAATCAAACACTTTCTGAATTGGACCCAAATATCCAAGGTTAATTTTCTGAGAAAGCTGCAGTCGCCTGATAAGGCCGTCCCCTGCAAATTAGTTTTGCTTGCCTGGATTACAGCTAAATTTATGCAGCCTTCCTTATCCTTTCAGAAGCGCCTCTGAAGTGTCGTAATTAACTGGCATACATAAAGTGTGCAAATTTTCTGCTTGGTGGCAGCCATTTCTCATTTCATCTAAGTTCTAACCCATATGGAAAGGTGTTTTTTTTTTTTTTTCTCTTTTTGAAAAAAAATAAAAAAAATTTCAACTCCCCCCCCATCCCGAAAACCCTTCAACACTTTGCCGCCTGCTTCTGAGACGAGACACATGAAACGACTTCCGACATACGTCTGTTTTATTATTTCAAAGGGACATACTGGATTCCGTCAGAGCAATTAGAACATTCAGTGTTAAAAACACATAAACGAAGAAAAGACGAAAATCCTCGTAGAGCGACTCAATGGAAATTGGATCTTTCATCTTCTTTTTTTTTTTTTCTTATCTCAGTCCTTGGCATGTCTGCCAGCACAGGAGGCAGAACAATAAGTGAGGAAACCATCTTTCATGAAGCGGTTTCTTTATAGGGAGAACTTTGTTATGGGCTTGTGATCTAAATGTTTTTTTGGTTTTTTTTTTTTTTCCGAATGAGGCGATTTTTTTTTTTTTTGACTGGAGCAAGTGCTGTAAATGGGCTGCATTTCAATAAGAAACGGATAAGGACTAGTGATGAGAGTCAACGTTGTCTGTTTCTGCTCCAAATTCAAAAAATTGTTTGTTAGAACAGTAAAAAAAAAACAGGCATTTCCCTTAAAGGGAACGTGTCACATGAAAAAGGATGTCAGATTTTTTGGTGGCATGTTATAGAGCAGGAGGAGCCGAGCAAATTGACATATAGTTTTATGGGAAAAGATTCAGTATAACCTGTCATTTCTCTGATGAAATCTAGGCTATTTCTATGCTGAGTAGACCAGGGGGCGGTTCTATCAGTCCAAACACTAATAGCTCCGCCTCCTAGACTTCTCAGCATAGAAAGAGCAAAGATTTCAATGGATAAATAATAGGATATACTGAACCTGATCCCACAAACCTATATATCAAACTGCTCGGCTCCTTCTGCTCTATAACATGCTGTCTACATGTTATTGATGTGGCCGTGCCACCAGCTCTGGAATGATGAAGACTGGCATTGAATATGCCAGTCTTCAAAAATATCCCCAATATCTCCACGTGTGCTTTTCCCTAATGTACCTGTGGTCCTGTGGTGTTCTTATCTGTTTACTTGGTTGTCCTGTGCACCCCCCATCCTGTTGGCCATCACTCTGTACTTCTGTTTCGGGTCTCTGGTTGTTGTCAGTGGTCATGGTTGCAATGGGGAACAGAAACAAAAAGTCTCACCATGTTAACTGGCCTAGTGGCCACGACCAGAACTTCAGGATTTTTAGTAATTCTATTTTAATATATTATTTATTTATTTATTTATTTACTTACCGTATTTTTCGGACTATAAGACGAACATTTTTCCCCCAAAATTTGGGGGGAAAAGAAGGGTGCGTCTTATAGTCTGAATGTGGCACCTGGCACCCGCTGTAATAGAGAGGCGAATGCCGGCAAGGGATAGACGCCGGGGCCTGAGACATCGCTGCACTCCTCTGCCCTGCATGAAGCCAGCAGCGGGAGGAGTGATGCTATTCCGCTCCTCCGTCCCCCCGCTGCTGGCTTCATGCAGGGCAGAGGAGCGCAGCGATGTCTCAGGCCCCGGCACCTGTGCCAGCGTCTATCCCTCACTGGCATCCGCCTCTCTAGTACAGCGGATGCCGGGTCAGTATCGGTGGCCCCTTCTCCCCCGGGGCCGGTCCCCACCGGCCCCGTACCTGTGAAGTTGCAGGCCGGCTCCTGCGCGGCGATATCGCAAGAGCCGACCTGTTCGGGTGACAGCCGGGAGCCTAATGAGGCTCCCAGGCCTGTCGCTGCTATATTAGTATTGCGGCTGGGTCTATGACCAGCCGTAATACTAATAGACAGAATGTCCCATAGACAGCAATACAGTTGTATTGCCGTCTATGGGACTTGCAATCAAGTGACCGCAGGCTCAAGCCCCCGGGGGGGAATAAAATAGTAAAAAAAAAAAAAAAAAAAAGCTTTAAAAATATATAATAAAAATATGAAATAAATAAAAGTTCTAAATCACCTCCTGTCCCTAGAATATATATATATAAAAGTAGAAAATCATATATCATAAACCACCGGGTTTTTATTTCAATACAAGGTGATCTAAGCAATAGATATTCCCCAAAATGGTAAACTAAAAAGTACTTCTGGCCCCGCAAAAAAAACACTCTATGCGTCCCCGTACAGCTGCAGGGTCACCTGTCAATGTGGCCTTGCAGCTGTTGCAAAACTACAACTCCCATATATTAAATATTTTACCATTTTTTGCTTCAGAATTTTTTTTCCCTATTTTCCTCCTCTAAAACCTAGGTGCGTCTTATAGTCCAGTGTGTCTTTATTTTTATTTTGCCACCTTTTATGATCTCTAAAGTAGTATCTGTATACAGATTGTACCAGAATTTTTCTAAAATATGTTTCCTTCTAAAATGGAACCCCCCCCATCATCTTAGGAGGTCTTCAACCCATTTAGCCCCCCCCCCCATCCTGTATTGTCACACATCTAACTACATAGGTCATAGAAAGGGACAACCCAAGGACTCATAAATTTGACTTTTTGGATATTTTTTGGAAACAATATCTCAATAACTTTCTCTTTCTCCATAATACAGAGATGAAACTCCCAGAAGCCACAGACTGACACGTCGCTCCGGCTGCCGCTGCTGCCGCTGGAAATTGGTCATTTGGAAAGATTATTTTGTCTCCATCCAAGGTTTCGATGTCTCCAAAATAACAGGATTACTGGCAGCGGACTCCAATTGTTCTACTGAAACTGGCATCTCAAAATGGGATGTCAAAGGGACGTCATAACTCCGCCATTCCAAGACGAGAGTCCTCATGAGAGTTATCAGCATAGAATTGATGAATCAGCCTGACATGTCTCTGAGTGGTGTCTACTGGCGGCGAAACGTGCTCAATGAATCCAATAATTTCAGCCTTTTGGTAATGTCGGCCCATTTTTTTTTTTTTTTTTTGGGGGGGGTGTCTAATATTCTGAGCTGATGTCGTGATATATCTTCATAGCAGAATAAGGAACTTCAACTCCAAGATACATAATACTTTTCCATCTGCCTACAGTGTCCTCTAGAGGGAGAACTTTCTTATTTTTCCACCATTGTAACTTTATGAGGGCTTGTTTTTTGCAGGACAAGTGGTAGTGTGTAATGGCGCTACTTTGTTGTAGATATATCTCTTTGGTTAACTTTTATTATCTCTTCCTGGGAAAGAATAGAAAAGAACAGTAATTTTGCCATTGCCTTTTTATGCCATAAATTTTACCGTACTTTTAACTGGATCGGTGTTTCCAGGTCTCTGATCCGCCCAATCTAGTTAAAATACATTGTGCAACTTTTTGTCAACTACAAGACACTTCCGGCCTGCTGTGACCACAGACAAGATGTCTGCTTCTTGGCACAGATGGATGCGATGACATCACAGCAACAGCTCGGGACAGAAGTTGTAGACTTATAGATTGTGTGACATTGGATAGATTTGGCATAGGCTCCGGATAGGTTTTCAAGCTAAAAAATTACCTTCATGATAAATTCCTCCATGTGTTTTAGACTTTTCCCCCCTCCTTTTCTGATGAGAGGGCATGACTAAGGACATGGTTTGCAAAAGGGGAATATTCTGCCCCCTTCTGGCAGGGCATAAACAGAAATGAAATGTTGACATAGAGAAGTTTTGAATAGGACTCACTCCTCCATTACCGTGCCTTCCAATGGGATCTATGGTAAAAAGGGCGCCCAACAAAAAAAATGCCTCTATTGCTACCATACCATATTGTGGGGCAAATGGTGCATCTGCATAGCACCCTATGGCCACAGGGGGCCCTCTCTCAGCCATTCCAGATTCAGTGGGACAGTCCCATGTTTTGAGTGCCGTACTTCCATTCCAGACAATGAGTCCAGAATCCAAACAGAGATGGAAGAACTGGTTTATAAAGGTTCATTACAAATTTTCAATACAAATTTTCCAAAAACTTTGAGGAACTTCTATGTTTTTTGAGATCCAGATCACCACCGATGGATTGGGCATCATGTAGGCGGTGTTGACATCATTACGCTTTTAAGGCTACACCATGATCCCACAGTCTGATCACATAGAGTGATGACATTGATGACCCTATGTGACCACTGAGGCCGAATCACTGGGGGCCAGAGAACATGGCCCATAAACGTAAGGATGCCGAAGTGGTGCCCGGAAAAGGTAAGTACATTTTAAAAGTTTTTTTAACTTACCCTTCCTGGTTTCCGTTTTATTATATTCTGGGCCTGAAAAGACTTTCTTCAACCATCACCATTAGAGGTGGACTTCAAGTCCTTGTTTCCAACCAGGGAGTTGGCCATATTTGTGTGTGGCAGGATGTAATTTTTTCCATTTATGTCTATGGAGGGCATCCATGAAAATGTGACCAACACGTTGAGTATAGAGATAAGCAAATATACTCGATCGAATACCTCCCTGCTTAAAAAATTGGGCCCGGGAAGGCGGGAAGGGAATCCAATAGTAACCGGGTGGTATTTGATTGAGTACGTGATTAACTATTTTCAATAGAGGTATGAATACTATTCGCTCATCTCTAGGAGTAGCAATAGAGACTTGGGACCTCTTATTCTCACTAACCCCACGAATTTTGTACTTTCAGGACCTAAGTCAATGCCAAGTCATAAAACTTAAAAAAGGACTGTCAAAAATTTCTCAAAAAATTTCCCAGCCAGAAATTTCCTTCTACATACATTAAAACGTTTTCTTGACCGGACGCCAAGAAACAAGACCTACTAAGTCTAACTTGACACTTAGGGCGGGTTCACATCTGTGCCTGGTGTCCCGTTTAGCCAACTTGGCAGGTTTCCGTCTTTTGCCCCACGAAACTGGACTGGAGACGGAAACCCGGTGGTCAGTTTTCAAACCCATTCACTTGAATGGGTTTGCAAAGTGACCGCCCATGAGCATCTTCTGCCTCTCCACGGTGAAACCGTTTTTTTAGCCGGACACAAAGTTGGACATACAGGTCTTTGTGTCCGGTTCAAAAAAACGGTTTAGCCGCGGACAGGCAGAAGACGCTCACGGGCGGTCACTTTGCAAACCCATTCAAGTGAATGGGTTTGAAAACTGACCACCGGGTTTCCGTAGCCAGTCCAGTTTCTCAGGGAAGAGGACGGAAACCCACCGGATTGTCTAAAGCGTAGACCGGGAACCCGCCCTTAATTGCGTAAACTGTTGCAGTTTTTCCATGACTTTTTGGGTGAATTATCGCGCTGTGCCAAGTTATCAGATTCAAGTTAAGCCTTGCTACCTCTGTAAGTTAAAGGAATCCCCATCGACTCCAATATTTGAGATTTTGTTGGGCTGAAGGTTTCAGAAAAAAAAAAAGTTTAAATATTCTCAGTTTCAACATTTTTATAGTCAAATAAATCCCAAGCGGTTTTACAGTTTTCGGAAACCCTTGACTTCATTAGTGATAATCTGAATAACCTTTAGATTTGCATTGCTTTTCGTATTGTTAAGCTGTTTTCCCATCCCTGAGAATGAAATGTTCATAAAGTAAATGTCAGAAAGAAAATTAATATGTTTAGAAATTAAAAAGTGCTGACATTGAGGAGGTATGGCGGTTCAATAAAAGCCGACATAACTTTTTATAGAGCCGAGCGGAGGGAGATGTTTCATCTCACCAAATTATAAAATAGACATAGACAATTTACAACTTTTATGGGGGACGCTAATGAGATGGTAGGGGCTAAAATGATAGATATTGTTGGATAAGCAGGTGACATTTTAGAAGGGGTCGTCCCTCCATAAAATCTCATATTCATTGTATAGATCGTAAAAAATGAACAATGTTTGCCATCTACCTGCTATTAAAAAAATCATCCAGTGAAAAGTTCTGACAATTGCTTACATAGTAGGGCGCCACCTGGTGTTCACAAGGTATAGGGATGTGCACGTCCACTTAATGAGGTGGGTGATGGTGGACCAACGTGTAATGGCATCAGATCTTACTAGTTTCTTTGGCTTTGGGGATGTCTTGGGCACCATTCAAGGGTAGACATGGTGAGCCAACTGGTGTGATGGTTGCAAACAGTCTTGCTGGCTTAGTGGTAAGGAAAGGTGAATTTGTTTTGGGAATATTCCTACAAGTTTTGTTCATCGTGTTCAGATCCCATAACTTCGGTTGAACTGATCTTGAGATTCCAGGATCGATTTTAAAATCCGATTACCAATCATTTTCCAGCCGATCCCGATCGTGAAATTTGCTCGATCGCCGATCGGAATCCAATCTTTTCTGACCCCGATCGCTCAACCCTACCCATAACATAACAAGTTGAGACACAGGGAAGGTACAAACAAAATACAAAACACAGATGTTCATCTCTCCTGGATGTCCAAGGGTGTTCCCAGAGTCCAGGCCTGTGGGTTCATGTGGCTTCTTCTGTTCTTCTGGCATTGTCTCCTATGTTATACATCTTGGAGTCACCTCTCAGGCCTAGGATTGGACCTCAATGGTCCTATGGGGCATATATTGATGTCATGAAGCTGAACCTCAAAAATCTCAGATTCAGCCAAAGTTTTTGAAAAACTCATAACTAGAGATGAGCGAGTAGTGTTCAATCGAGTAGGTGTTCGATCGAATACTACGGTATTCGAAATACTCGTACTCGATCGAACACTACTAGCTGTTCGAAGTTTAAGGTTCAATGCAGAACCAGCGTTGATTGGCAGAATCCTATACATTCTGCCAATCAACGCTGGTTCTTCTCTTACCTTTCCAAAGTCTTCTCCGCGCTGCATCCCCGCGTCTTCTTCCGGGTGGAATTCACTCTGCCTAGGCATCCGGCCTAAGCAGAGCCGACTGCGCATGCGCGGGTATGCACGTGAATGCGCATGCGCAGTCGGCTCTGCCTAGGCTGGATGCCTAGGCAGAGTGAATTCCACCCGGAAGAGGACGCAGGGACCCTGCGCCAGGAGAAGACTTCAAGCAGAATCCAGCCCGACCGTCACTCATGGACTTGGTAAGTATGATTTTATCGAATGTTGCCTACCCCTGAAACGAGCATTTCCCCCCATAGACTATAATAGGGTTCGAAATCCGTTCGAACAGTGTGCGGCTGTTCGAATCGGATTTCGAACCTCGGACACTTTAGTGTTCGCTCATCTCTACTCATAACGTACACGACTCTTTACAGACTGGTTCCCTCGTCTCTTATTGATGGTCACAGAGACTAACAAGAGGCAAATGACTTAGTGGTTACTAGACTGTCTTTCTAAGAGGATGCAACTTGAGTCATGGCACTATGAAATCGACATGCGTCATATAACCAAACCTTCCTGAAGCCTAAGGCTAAGGCCCCAAGGGATGATCCACAGTGCTAAAGCTCTGCGGGAAAAACTGCGGTGGGAATGCATTGTGGTTTTTCCGCAATGCTTTGAACAGAAAGTTTGAGGTGTTTTGCTACATGGACTTTTTGTTACAATTATATCTACGGGAAAGCCACCATTGTTTCCGTAGATATAATTGACATGCTGCAATTTCCCAAACCGCATCAATTTTGGAAATCGCAGTGTGTTCGTGCTGTGGATTTTAAAGCAAAGTGGGAACGAGATTCGCATGAATCCCATCCACTTTGCTGTTACTGTATAACGCCGCTGGAAAATCGCAGTGTTTCCAGCCCATGGGGCCTCGGCCTAAAGAGATGCCAGAGTATAAATATTTTTGGAAAGCGAACCCAAAATTTTTGGAAAACTTGTAATGAACGCAGCTCATAACAATGTGGTTCGCTTATCCCTAGTCATCACTATAACAAATTCTGGGGTTAACATACACTATGTGATCAAAAGTATCCGGACACCTAGCTGAAAATGACTTACAAATTGATGGCGCCCCCCATCGGTAATGCTGGATACAATATGGCGTTGGCCCACCCTTAGCCTTGATGACGGCTTCCACTCTCGCAGGCATAGGTTCAATCAGGTGCTGGAAGGTTTCTTGGGGAATGGCAGCCCATTCTTCACGGAGTGCTACACTGAGGAGAGGTATCGGTGTAGGTCGGTGAGGCCTGGCACCAAGTCTGCGTTCCAAAACATCCCAAAGGTGTTCTATAGGATTCAAGTCAGGACTGTGTGCAGGCCGGTCCATTACAGAGATGTTATTGTCATGTAACCACTCCGCCACAGGCCGTGGAGTATGAACAGGGGCTCCATCGTGTTGTAAGATGCAATCGCCATCCCCGAATTGCTCTTCACCAGTGGGAAGCAAGAAGGTGTTTAATACATCAGTGTAGGCCTGTGCTGTGATAGTGCCACGCAAAGCAACAAGGGGTGCAAGCCCCCTCCATGAATAACACCACCACACCATAACATCACCGCCTCCGGATTTTACTGTTGGCACTACACACGCTGGCAGATGACGTTCACCGGGCATTCGCCATACCCACACCCTGCCATCAGATCGCCACATTGTGTACCGTGATTCGTCACTCCACACAATGTTTTTCCACTTTTCAATCGTCCAATGTTTACGCTCCTTACACCAAGCGAGGGGTTGTTTGGCATTGACCTGCGGGATGTGTGGCACCCAATCACCTGACCACGTTCCAAGTCAGTGAGTTCCGCGGAGCGCCCCATTCTGATCTCTCATGATGTCTAATGTCTACTGAGGTCGCTGATATGGAGGACCTGGCAGTAGGGGGCAGCACAATGCACCTAATAGGAAACACCTATGTTTTTGGGGGTGTCTGGATACTTTTGATCACATAGTGTATGTGACATCTGTGATATGAGTTTATGGGTTTTTCAAAAATTTTATATGATCAGCCGATTGAATGCAAAGAAGCAACCAAAAATGTGCCAACCTCACCATGCTTTGGTACCAATTTGCCTTTTGGATGACCCTGCAGATATCTGCGAATTTGCTACAAGTATTTTCTGCATTGCATTCCATCCTATGTGAACTTCCTCCGAGGTTACCGAATGCTGAACCAACAAGGACCCACAATAGATTCCGACCTCTAGTCTGAGCCTCCCGGGATGAATCTGCTTTTCCTTTGTCACAATAGACAATCTACTTAATGTTTTTTTTCCCTATTCTTCCACCACTTTGTGCTTCCCGTAATAAGACGATAATCTGCCCTCCGCTTTCTTCTCCGCAAACAATTTCTCCATTATTGGAGAAGTCGAGGCAGTGATATTTAATTGAAGAAGTTAATGTACAATTATTTTTGCTCCTTTGTTTGGATACCTTGGCGCACGATTAATCTTCAAAAAGTATAATTATGGAAATTTTTAAGACCAATTAGTTTCCTGTAGCCCCTTCTTTATTATCAGCGTGGGATTGTGCCGTAAATTACATGTCCACTATTTTCCTTCGGCTTCTCCGATAAGAATGGAAATGACATTTTCTTGGTGGATTTCATGTCGGGGAGCGGAGTGACGCATTGTTTAAAAGCCGCTTTGTTGAGTTGTTTGTTTCTCGACTTGTTATTATGTTTTACAGTAACAACGTGGCAGAGATTAGATTCATTATATTCATTTTCCTAATTGACGTGATTCATTGGTGAACATAAACACCTGAAATAAACCTTTTACAAAAAGCATTTTCCACCCCTCGGTGAGACGTGCGGGTGTAAATATGGTATTAGGGGGCGATTTGAAAAAACAAAATTAAAAATTAAAAAAATGACTTAAAGAGCTATAGGCCGAAAGACCTTATCACTAGGGATGGAGGAACCTGGAGAGATTTGTCTCACGAATATTTACAAGGCTTTCCGACAAATTTCTTTACCGAGTGAACTTGTTCAATCCAAACCAGGACTTCGGGATCTCTTCGGGCTCCAGGATATAAGAATTGGAGGCCAGGGATGGCGTGCAAAACTAAAAAAAACCACTTTGTCTTGGACATCCCCATTGTATTACGGCCAACTTTTTGGTCAGTGGCCCCAGGTTTCTTGCACCAAACACAAAAATGGAAGGTTGTACCTACTGGTAGTTGGGATAGGTTCATCCTAGGTTCCCTCACTGATGTGGAAGGCACCATCTTGCCATGGTCTGGTGTGGCACTTAGGAGGCAGATACTATTTGGGAACAGGAAGTCATGCAGAACCCGATTCATATTCTATGCAGAGTAGTCAAGTGACCAAGAATAGAGACGTTGGTCCATGTTTGTTAAGGGGAGTGTGCCACGTAAGTGGGGTATTTTTTTCTCCCGGTGGCTCAGGTCAACCTCTGCGCCTTGCTCTGCACTTTTTTAGACAGCGTACCCCTTGAGTATAATCATGATTCTTACACCAGTTTTAACTGATTCCCCGGAGGACACTGGACACGTCAAAATTACTAAGAGGATCCAATATCTTAGAAATGGTAGTGCATTTAGGTGCGCCTGATCTCAGACCTACACCAGTCAGGAACTGACCCATGCAGATAACTCACACTGGTAAATCCGGCAGATGGGGCTCTCCTGCCTACCTAGAATCCTGAACCTCTCTGCTCGATGCATAAAAAAGTGGCGAGCAGGGAGCAGAGTGCCAAAAATGTGAGGAGCAGTTTGAAGAGCCTTCACTTTAGTAAATGTGGGCCAGAATTAAAGAGGACCTTTCACGTTTTCGGGCACATGCGGTTTTATACACCGCTAGAAAGGTGACAGTGTGCTGAATTCAGCGCATTGTTGACTTTCCTGTTATGTGCCTCGGGGGAAGAGCTATCAGTGCAGTTACTGATCTCAGAAGGGCGTTCATGACAGTCTAGCTGGTCTGTAAGGAATTCCCCCCTGACTGCACTGGTGCATAGCATTGTACTGTCAGAGAGGGCGTTCCTTACCGCTGAGCCATGGATGAGCTCCCCCTCTGACAGTACAAGGCTATGGAGGAGTACAGTCAGGGGGGCGTTCCTTACAGACCAGGTAGACCGTCAGGAATGCCCTACTGACAGTGGGCAGAGATCAGTAACAGCACCGATATCTCCAACTCACAGGGCGCATAAAGGGAAAGACAACAGGGCGCTGAATTCAGCACGCTGTTGGCTTTCTAGTGGTATAAAAAACCGCATGTGCCCGAGTGTACAAGTCATGAGATTAACCCTACTGGTGCTGCATTGTATGCCAAGTATTCATGTTGTGATGTTGTGTAACAAGACACTGTATTACCGCCAGTCAAGTACTTCTGTTGTATACTGTTGATAGATAGTTGATCAAACTATCCAATTAAAAGACATTCTGCTTTATATGCTATCTGCAAAGTGTAGCCAAGGTATCCCTGGGAGGCTACATGGTAGAGGAGAGGGAGGCTTCCTCCCAACAGATAAGCTGCCCAATACTGGGAGGTTCAGTAGAGGAAGCTCATTGGTGATATGGCTACATGCAGTGGAAGGAATAAAATGCAATGAGAGATTCTCTGCATCCTTCAATAGCTGCACTGATTCTAGTGCATGTGGATTCTGTTCTCTTGTCCCCACCATTCTTGAGAAATGGGTGCTGTTAGTTTGGATTGGCTATGGTGAGGGCAGAACTGAAAGTCCTCTGCTTGCCAGGTGACAATGACACCTGATAGGGCAGGAGGTTGGATTCAGCTGGAGACATCTGCAGACAAAGTGCAAGATGTTGCTCAATGGGGTTGGACCTGGGTGATCTGTGAGCACCTGCATTACATTACAACTGAAACCTAGTGGAACACCCTGCGATCATGGAATTGCCAGTCCATAGTGTAGCGCCCCTTTCTGGACTCTAGAGACTTTCCCGGTGCCTTCTTTGCAGCGGGTTTTATCTCATGATCCGTGTAAGTACATTGCTCCTAAAATCCTACAGGAAGCGGTAACGTGCGCATTGTTGGCAAAGCACTTTCTATATTCAGGTACGGATCAAAGGCTTTGGATAGGGAACGTTTATCTTGCATTTTATCAAAAACACTCATTGAGATTAATTCTTAGTGTTTCCATTGGGGCTGGCGGGGAGAAGTGGTATTTTTATTATACTGGCACAATGTCGCTTTGATTGCTCCAAATTCCCATCAGCTGTGCAGCTATTATGGGATGTGCGGGGGGTTCTTTTTTTTTTTTTTTTTTTTTTTGCTTGTTTTGCTCTTTTGTGGGTCTCATTTTTGTTCCTTTTTCGATAATCTCTCATTTTCAATGTAAGTGATTTTTTTTTCTGTAGTCAATTTTTTTTTTCTTTTTACACACAAAGCTGTGAACTGTATACTTATAATATGATTAAGGTGCTGGGATTTGCATTGTGAGTCTGCATGCTTACTAACCAAGCCGAATGTGGTTAACTCCGCTTCACAATGTGGAGGGATTGGCAATTCGCACAAGGTTTTTGTAGCAGTTTGATAGATCCAAATGTTATAACACTGTATCATTCCAATGGAAAACTTACCGGCTTTGTGGCAAGAGCTTCTAAGCCCCTACGACAACACTTCTTGCTCTGATAGCTCACTATTGTCACGGGAATACTTATTCTAAGAAGGAAGTTATAATAAAGGATCACTGCAGGGGAAGTAAGGAATTACACACATCTATTATACTGACTGGAGTAACATGCGGGTCCGACTAAGTAAGGGCTCGTTCACATCTGCGCCCAGGTCTCCGCTTTCAGGTTTCCGTTTCCTGCCCGAAAATGTGCAAGAAACGGAGACCTGCTGGCATTTTTCAAACCCATTCAACTGTCCTTCACTCCAGCGAATAGAGGGGGAACCTGAGAAAATCAACAACACTCAGGAACGGACCACAGAATGCAGAAAAGGGGATTGTAAAATAGACAATTTTTGATTAGAATAACTACTATAATACTGCTCCTAAGTACAAGAATATAACTACTATAATACTACTCCTATGTACAAGAATATAACTACTATAATACTGCTCCTATGTACAAGAATATAACTACTATAATACTACTCCTATGTACAAGAATATAACTACTATAATACTACTCCTATGTACAAGAATATAACTAATAGAGATGAGCGAACACTAAAATGTTCGAGGTTCGAAATTCGATTCGAACAGCCGCTCACTGTTCGAGTGTTCGAATGGGTTTCGAACCCCATTATAGTCTATGGGGAACATAAACTCGTTAAGGGGGAAACCCAAATTCGTGTCTGGAGGGTCACCAAGTCCACTATGACACCCCAGGAAATGATACCAACACCCTGGAATGACACTGGGACAGCAGGGGAAGCATGTCTGGGGGCATAAAAGTCACTTTATTTCATGGAAATCCCTGTCAGTTTGCGATTTTCGCAAGCTAACTTTTCCCCATAGAAATGCATTGGCCAGTGCTGATTGGCCAGAGTACGGAACTCGACCAATCAGCGCTGGCTCTGCTGGAGGAGGCGGAGTCTAAGATAGCTCCACACCAGTCTCCATTCAGGTCCGACCTTAGACTCCGCCTCCTCCGGCAGAGCCAGCGCTGATTGGCCGAAGGCTGGCCAATGCATTCCTATGCGAATGCAGACTTAGCAGTGCTGAGTCAGTTTTGCTCAACTACACATCTGATGCACACTCGGCACTGCTACATCAGATGTAGCAATCTGATGTAGCAGAGCCGAGGGTGCACTAGAACCCCTGTGCAAACTCAGTTCACGCTAATAGAATGCATTGGCCAGCGCTGATTGGCCAATGCATTCTATTAGCCCGATGAAGTAGAGCTGAATGTGTGTGCTAAGCACACACATTCAGCACTGCTTCATCAAGCCAATACAATGCATTAGCCAGTGCTGATTGGCCAGAGTACGGAATTCGGCCAATCAGCGCTGGCTCTGCTGGAGGAGGCGGAGTCTAAGGTCGGACCTGAATGGAGACTGGTGTGGAGCGATCTTAGACTCCGCCTCCTCCAGCAGAGCCAGCGCTGATTGGCCGAATTCCGTACTCTGGCCAATCAGCACTGGCTAATGCATTGTATTGGCGTGATGAAGCAGTGCTGAATGTGTGTGCTTAGCACACACATTCAGCTCTACTTCATCGGGCTAATAGAATGCATTGGCCAGCGCTGATTGGCCGAATTCCGTACTCTGGCCAATCAGTGCTGGCCAATGCATTCTATTAGCTTGATGAAGCAGAGTGTGCACAAGGGTTCAAGCGCACCCTCGGCTCTGATGTAGCAGAGCCGAGGCTGCACAAGGGTTCAAGCGCACCCTCGGCTCTGATGTAGGAGAGCCGAGGGTGCACTTGAACCCTTGTGCAGCCTCGGCTCTGCTACATCAGAGCCGAGGGTGCGCTTGAACCCTTGTGCACACTCTGCTTCATCAAGCTAATAGAATGCATTGGCCAGCGCTGATTGGCCAATGTATTCTATTAGCCTGATGAAGTAGAGCTGAATGTGTGTGCTAAGCACACACATTCAGCTCTACTTCATCGGGCTAATAGAATGCATTGGCCAGCGCTGATTGGCCAGAGTACGGAACTCGACCAATCAGCGCTGGCTCTGCTGGAGGAGGCGGAGTCTAAGATCGCTCCACACCAGTCTCCATTCAGGTCCGACCTTAGACTCCGCCTCCTCCAGCAGAGCCAGCGCTGATTGGCCGAATTCCGTACTCTGGCCAATCAGCACTGGCTAATGCATTGTATTGGCGTGATGAAGCAGTGCTGAATGTGTGTGCTTAGCACACACATTCAGCTCTACTTCATCGGGCTAATAGAATGCATTGGCCAATCAGCGCTGGCCAATGCATTCTATTAGCGTGAACTGAGTTTGCACAGGGGTTCTAGTGCACCCTCGGCTCTGCTACATCAGATTGCTACATCTGATGTAGCAGTGCCGAGTGTGCATCAGATGTGTAGTTGAGCAAAACTGACTCAGCACTGCTAAGTCTCTGCATTCGCATAGGAATGCATTGGCCAGCCTTCGGCCAATCAGCGCTGGCTCTGCCGGAGGAGGCGGAGTCTAAGGTCGGACCTGAATGGAGACTGGTGTGGAGCGATCTTAGACTCCGCCTCCTCCAGCAGAGCCAGCGCTGATTGGTCGAGTTCCGTACTCTGGCCAATCAGCGCTGGCCAATGCATTCTATTAGCCCGATGAAGTAGAGCTGAATGTGTGTGCTTAGCACACACATTCAGCTCTACTTCATCAGGCTAATAGAATACATTGGCCAATCAGCGCTGGCCAATGCATTCTATTAGCTTGATGAAGCAGAGTGTGCACAAGGGTTCAAGCGCACCCTCGGCTCTGATGTAGCAGAGCTGAGGGTGCACAAGGGTTCAAGTGCACCCTCGGCTCTCCTACATCAGAGCCGAGGGTGCGCTTGAACCCTTGTGCAGCCTCGGCTCTGCTACATCAGAGCCGAGGGTGCGCTTGAACCCTTGTGCACACTCTGCTTCATCAAGCTAATAGAATGCATTGGCCAGCACTGATTGGCCAGAGTACGGAATTCGGCCAATCAGCGCTGGCCAATGCATCCCTATGGGAAAAAGTTTATCTCACAAAAATCACAATTACACACCCGATAGAGCCCCAAAAAGTTATTTTTAATAACATTCCCCCCTAAATAAAGGTTATCCCTAGCTATCCCTGCCTGTACAGCTATCCCTGTCTCATAGTCACAAAGTTCACATTCTCATATGACCCGGATTTGAAATCCACTATTCGTCTAAAATGGAGGTCACCTGATTTCGGCAGCCAATGACTTTTTCCAATTTTTTTCAATGCCCCCAGTGTCGTAGTTCCTGTCCCACCTCCCCTGCGCTGTTATTGGTGCAAAAAAGGCGCCAGGGAAGGTGGGAGGGGAATCGAATTTTGGCGCACTTTACCACGTGGTGTTCGATTCGATTCGAACATGGCGAACACCCTGATATCCGATCGAACATGTGTTCGATAGAACACTGTTCGCTCATCTCTAATAACTAATATAATACTACTCCTATGTACAAGAATATAACTACTATAATACTGCTCCTATGTACAAGAATATAACTACTATAATACTACTCCTATGTACAAGAATATAACTACTATAATACTACTCCTATGTACAAGAATATAACTACTATAATACTACTCCTATGTACAAGAATATAACTACTATAATACTGCTCCTATGTACAAGAATATAACTACTATAATACTACTCCTATGTACAAGAATATAACTACTATAATACTACTCCTATGTACAAGAATATAACTACTATAATACTACTCCCATGTACAAGAATATAACTACTATAATACTACTCCTATGTACAAGAATATAACTACTATAATACTGCTCCTATGTACAAGAATATAACTACTATAATACTACTCCTATGTACAAGAATATAACTACTATAATACTGCTCCTATGTACAAGAATATAACTACTATAATACTACTCCTATGTACAAGAATATAACTACTATAATACTACTCCTATGTACAAGAATATAACTACTATAATACTACCTCCTATGTACAAGAATATAACTACTATAATACTACTCCTATGTACAAGAATATAACTACTATAATACTACTCCTATGTACAAGAATATAACTACTATAATACTGCTCCTATGTACAAGAATATAACTACTATAATACTGTCCCTATGTACAAAAATATAACTACTATAATACTGTTGCTATGTACAAGACTATAACTACTATAATACTACTCCTGTGTACAATAATATAACTACTATAATACTGCTCCTATGTACAAGAATATAACTACTGTAATACTGCTCCTATGTACAAGAATATAACTACTATAATACTACTCCTATGGGAAGAACATGCAAATCTGCCTTCCATGATGTAATTAGAAAGACAGTTGCTGCCTCATTGTTGCAAACCAATAGAGGGCGCTCACTGGAATGTGCAAGCCTGTCTTAAGACAGGATTCCAGTGAAATAACCCAATAATGGATGCTCCCTTTAGCCTCATGCCCGACCTTCCAAGAGGCCTTTGTTTAGCAATGACGCTGGGATTAATACCAGGTATAGTCTCTCAATCGAGGACAGCTGTTTCGATCTGGTTGGATCTCTTCTTCTTAAGACAGGCTTGCACATTCCAGTGAGCGCCCTCTATTGGTTTGCAACAATGAGGCAGCAACTGTCTTCCTAATTACATCATGGAAGGCAGATTTGCATGTTCTTCCCATAGTTCCTTGCAAAGTGGAGTGCTAATGGCTTAACAAGTCTCCACACACCTATATGGTGGTCTCTCCCTAAGGAGTGACAATATCCCCCGAACTACTACTCCTATGTACAAGAATATAACTACAATAATACTGCTCCTATGTACAAGAATATAACTACTATAATACTACTCCTATGTACAAGCATATAACTACTATAATACGACCTCCTATGTACAAGAATATAACTACTATAATACTATTCCTATGTACAAGAATATAACTACTATAATACTACCTCCTATGTACAAGAATATAACTACTATAATACTGCTCCTATGTACAAGAATATAACTACTATAATACTGCTCCTATGTACAAGAATATAACTACTATAATACTACTCCTATGTACAAGAATATACCTACTATAATACTACTCCTATGTACAAGAATATAACTACTATAATACTACTCCTATGTACAAGAATAAAACTACTATAATACTGCTCCTATGTACAAGAATATAACTACTATAATACTACTACTGTGTACAAGAATATAACTACTATAATACTGCTCCTATGTACAAGAATATAACTACTATAATACTACTCCTATGTACAAGAATATAACTACTATAATACTACTCCTATGTACAAGAATATAACTACTATAATACTGCCTCCTATGTACAAGAATATAACTACTCTAATACTACCTCCTATGTACAAGAATATAACTACTATAATACTGCTCCTATGTACAAGAATATAACTACTATAATACTACTCCTATGTACAAGAATATAACTACTATAATACTACTCCTATGTACAAGAATATAACTACTATAATACTGCTCCTATGTACAAGAATATAACTACTATAATACTACTCCTATGTACAAAAATATACCTACTATAATACTACTCCTATGTACAAGAATATAACCACTATAATACTACTCCTATGTACAAGAATATAACTACTATAATACTACTCCTATGTACAAGAATATAACCACTATAATACTACTCCTATGTACAAGAATATAACCACTATAATACTACTCCTATGTACAAGAATATAACTACTATAATACTGCTCCTATGTACAAGAATATAACTACTATAATACTGCTCCTATGTACAAGAATATAACTACTATAATACTACTCCTATGTACAAGAATATAACTACTATAATACTGCTCCTATGTACAAGAATATACACTCACCGGCCACTTTATTAGGTACACCATGCTAGTAACGGGTTGGACCCCCTTTTGCCTTCAGAACTGCCTCAATTCTTCGTGGCATAGATACAACAAGGTGCTGGAAGCATTCCTCAGAGATTTTGGTCCATATTGACATGATGGCATCACACAGTTGCCGCAGATTTGTCGGCTGCACATCCATGATGCGAATCTCCCGTTCCACCACATCCCAAAGATGCTCCTCTATTGGATTGAGATCTGGTGACTGTGGAGGCCATTGGAGTACAGTGAACTCATTGTCATGTTCAAGAAACCAGTCTGAGATGATTCCAGCTTTATGACATGGCATTGCATTATCCTGCTGAAAGTAGCCATCAGATGTTGGGTACATTGTGGTCATAAAGGGATGGACATGGTCAGCAACAATACTCAGGTAGGCTTTGGCGTTGCAACGATGCTCAATTGGTACGAAGGGGCCCAAAGAGTGCCAAGAAAATATTCCCCACACCATGACACCACCACCACCAGCCTGAACCGTTGATACAAGGCAGGATGGATCCATGCTTTCATGTTGTTGACGCCAAATTCTGACCCTACCATCCGAATGTCACAGCAGAAATCGAGACTCATCAGACCAGGCAACGTTTTTCCAATCTTCAATTGTCCAATTTCGATGAGCTTGTGCAAATTGTAGCCTCAGTTTCCTGTTCTTAGCTGAAAGGAGTGGCACCCGGTGTGGTCTTCTGCTGCTGTAGCCCATCTGCCTCAAAGTTCGACGTACTGTGCATTCAGAGATGCTCTTCTGGCTACCTTGGTTGTAACGGGTGGCTATTTGAGTCACTGTTGCCTTTCTATCAGCTCGAACCAGTCTGGCCATTCTCCTCTGACCTCTGGCATCAACAACGCATTTCCGCCCACAGAACTGCCGCTCACTGGATGTTTTTTCTTTTTCGGACCATTCTCTGTAAACCCTAGAGATGGTTGTGCGTGAAAATCCCAGTAGATCAGCAGTTTCTGAAATACTCAGACCAGCCCTTCTGGCACCAACAACCATGCCACGTTCAAAGGCACTCAAATCACCTTTCTTCCCCCCCATACTGATGCTCGGTTTCAACTGCAGGAGATTGTCTTGACCATGTCTACATGCCTAAATGCACTGGGTTGCCGCCATGTGATTGGCTGATTAGAAATTAAGTGTTAACGAGCAGTTGGACAGGTGTACCTAATAAAGTGGCCGGTGAGTGTAACTACTATAATACTACTCCTATGTACAAGAATATAACTACTATAATACTACTCCTATGTACAAGAATATAACTACTATAATACTGCTCCTATGTACAAGAATATAACTACTATAATACTACCTCCTATGTACAAGAATATAACTACTATAATACTGCTCCTATGTACAAGAATATAACTACTATAATACTACTCCTATGTACAAGAATATAACTACTATAATACTACTCCTATGTACAAGAATATAACTACTATAATACTACTCCTATGTACAAGTATATAACTACTATAATACTGCTCCTATGTACAAGAATATAACTACTATAATACTACTCCTATGTACAAGAATATAACTACTATAATACTACTCCTATGTACAAGAATATAACTACTATAATACTATTCCTATGTACAAGAATATAACTACTATAATACTGTCCCTATGTACAAAAATATAACTACTATAATACTGTTGCCATGTACAAGACTATAACTACTATAATACTACTCCTGTGTACAATAATATAACTACTATAATACTGCTCCTATGTACAATAATATAACTACTGTAATACTGCTCCTATGTACAAGAATATAACTACTATAATACTACTCCTATGGGAAGAACATGCAAATCTGCCTTCCATGATGTAATTAGAAAGACAGTTGCTGCCTCATTGTTGCAAACCAATAGAGGGCGCTCACTGGAATGTGCAAGCCTGTCTTAAGACAGGATTCCAGTGAAATAACCCAATAATGGATGCTCCCTTTAGCCTCATGCCCAACCTTCCAAGAGGCCTTTGTTTAGCAATGACGCTGGGATTAATACCAGGTATAGTCTCTCAATCGAGGACAGCTGTTTCGATCTGGTTGGATCTCTTCTTCTTAAGACAGGCTTGCACATTCCAGTGAGCGCCCTCTATTGGTTTGCAACAATGAGGCAGCAACTGTCTTCCTAATTACATCATGGAAGGCAGATTTGCATGTTCTTCCCATAGTTCCTTGCAAAGTGGAGTGCTAATGGCTTAACAAGTCTCCACACACCTATATGGTGGTCTCTCCCTAAGGAGTGACAATATCCCCCGAACTACTACTCCTATGTACAAGAATATAACTACTATCATACTACTCCTATGTACAAGCATATAACTACTATAATACGACCTCCTATGTACAAGAATATAACTACTATAATACTATTCCTATGTACAAGAATATAACTACTATAATACTACCTCCTATGTACAAGAATATAACTACTATAATACTGCTCCTATGTACAAGAATATAACTACTATAATACTGCTCCTATGTACAAGAATATAACTACTATAATACTGCTCCTATGTACAAGAATATAACTACTATAATACTACTCCTATGTACAAGAATATAACTACTATAATACTACTCCTATGTACAAGAATAAAACTACTATAATACTACTCCTATGTACAAGAATATAACTACTATAATACTGCTCCTATGTACAAGAATATAACTACTATAATACTGCTCCTATGTACAAGAATATAACTACTATAATACTACCTCCTATGTACAAGAATATAACTACTATAATACTGCTCCTATGTACAAGAATATAACTACTATAATACTGCTCCTATGTACAAGAATATAACTACTATAATACTGCTCCTATGTACAAGAATATAACTACTATAATACTACTCCTATGTACAAGAATATAACTACTATAATACTACTCCTATGTACAAGAATATAACTACTATAATACTGCTCCTATGTACAAGACTATAACTACTATAATACTGCTCCTATGTACAAGAATATAACTACTATAATACTGCTCCTATGTACAAGAATATAACTACTATAATACTACTCCTATGTACAAGAATATAACTACTATAATACTACTCCTATGTACAAGAATAAAACTACTATAATCCTGCTCCTATGTACAAGAATATAACTACTATAATACTACTCCTATGTACAAGAATATAACTACTATAATACTACTCCTATGTACAAGAATATAACTACTATAATACTACTCCTATGTACAAGTATATAACTACTATAATACTGCTCCTATGTACAAGAATATAACTACTATAATACTACTCCTATGTACAAGAATATAACTACTATAATAGTGCTGCTATGTACAAGGATATAACTACTATAATACTGCTCCTACGTACAAGAATATAACTACTATAATACTACTCCTATGTACAAGAATATAACTACTATAATACTACTCCTATGTACAAGAATATAACTACTATAAAACTACTCCTATGTACAAGAATATAACTACTATAATACTACATCCTATGTACAAGAATATAACTACTATAATACTACTCCTATGTACAAGAATATAACTACTATAATACTGCTCCTATGTACAAGAATATAACTACTATAATACTGCTCCTATGTACAAGAATATAACTACTATAATACTGCTCCTATGTACAAGACTATAACTACTATAATACTACTCCTATGTACAAGAATATAACTACTATAATACTGCTCCTATGTACAAGAATATAACTACTATAATACTGCTCCTATGTACAAGAATATAACTACTATAATACTGCTCCTATGTACAAGACTATAACTACTATAATACTGCTCCTATGTACAAGAATATAACTACTATAATACTACATCCTATGTACAAGAATATATCTACTATAATACTACTCCTATGTACAAGAATAAAACTACTATAATACTGCTCCTATGTACAAGAATATAACTACTATAATACTACTCCTATGTACAAGAATATAACTATTATAATACTACTCCTATGTACAAGAATATAACTACTATAAAACTACTCCTATGTACAAGAATATAACTACTATAATACTACATCCTATGTACAAGAATATAACTACTATAATACTACTCCTATGTACAAGAATATAACTACTATAATACTGCTCCTATGTACAAGAATATAACTACTATAATACTGCTCCTATGTACAAGAATATAACTACTATAATACTGCTCCTATGTACAAGAATATAACTACTATAATACTGCTCCTATGTACAAGAATATAACTACTATAATACTGCTCCTATGTACAAGACTATAACTACTATAATACTGCTCCTATGTACAAGAATATAACTACTATAATACTACTCCTATGTACAAGAATATAACTACTATAATACTACATCCTATGTACAAGAATATATCTACTATAATACTACTCCTATGTACAAGAATATAACTACTATAATACTGCTCCTATGTACAAGAATATAACTACTATAATACTGCTCCTATGTACAAGAATATAACTACTATAATACTGCTCCTATGTACAAGACTATAACTACTATAATACTGCTCCTATGTACAAGAATATAACTACTATAATACTGCTCCTATGTACAAGAATATAACTACTATAATACTACTCCTATGTACAAGAATATAACTACTATAATACTACTCCTATGTACAAGAATAAAACTACTATAATACTGCTCCTATGTGCAAGAATATAACTACTATAATAGTACTCCTATGTACAAGAATATAACTACTATAATACTACTCCTATGTACAAGAATATAACTACTATAATACTGCCTCCTATGTACAAGAATATAACTACTCTAATACTACCTCCTATGTACAAGAATATAACTACTATAATACTGCTCCTATGTACAAGAATATAACTACTATAATACTGCTCTTATGTACAAGAATATAACTACTATAATACTACTCCTATGTACAAGAATATAACTACTATAATACTACTCCTATGTACAAGAATATAACTACTATAATACTACTCCTATGTACATGAATATAACTACTATAATACTACTCCTATGTACAAGAATATAACTACTCTAATACTACCTCCTATGTACAAGAATATAACTACTATAATACTGCTCCTATGTACAAGAATATAACTACTATAATACTGCTCTTATGTACAAGAATATAACTACTATAATACTACTCCTATGTACAAGAATATAACTACTATAATACTACTCCTATGTACAAGAATATAACTACTATAATACTACTCCTATGTACAAGAATATAACTACTATAATACTGCTCCTATGTACAAGAATATAACTACTATAATACTGCTCCTATGTACAAGAATATAACTACTATAATACTACTACCATGTACAAGAATATAACTACTATAATACTGCTCCTATGTACAAGAATATAACTACTATAATACTACTCCTATGTACAAGAATATAACTACTATAATACTACCTCCTATGTACAAGAATATAACTACTATAATACTACCTCCTATGTACAAGAATATAACTACTATAATACTACTACCATGTACAAGAATATAACTACTATAATACTACTCCTATGTACAAGAATATAACTACTATAATACTGCTCCTATGTACAAGAATATACACTCACCGGCCACTTTATTAGGTACACCATGCTAGTAACAGGTTGGACCCCCTTTTGCCTTCAGAACTGCCTCAATTCTTCGTGACATAGATACAACAAGGTGCTGGAAGCATTCCTCAGAGATTTTGGTCCATATTGACATGATGGCATCACACAGTTGCCGCAGATTTGTCGGCTGCACATCCATGATGCGAATCTCCCGTTCCACCACATCCCAAAGATGCTCCTCTATTGGATTGAGATCTGGTGACTGTGGAGGCCATTGGAGTACAGTGAACTCATTGTCATGTTCAAGAAACCAGTCTGAGATGATTCCAGCTTTATGACATGGCATTGCATTATCCTGCTGAAAGTAGCCATCAGATGTTGGGTACATTGTGGTCATAAAGGGATGGACATGGTCAGCAACAATACTCAGGTAGGCTTTGGCATTGCACCGATGCTCAATTGGTACCAAGGGGCCCAAAGAGTGCCAAGAAAATATTCCCCACACCATGACACCACCACCACCAGCCTGAACCGTTGATACAAGGCAGGATGGATCCATGCTTTCATGTTGTTGACGCCAAATTCTGACCCTACCATCCGAATGTCGCAGCAGAAATCGAGACTCATCAGACCAGGCAACGTTTTTCCAATCTTCAATTGTCCAATTTCGATGAGCTTGTGCAAATTGTAGCCTCAGTTTCCTGTTCTTAGCTGAAAGGAGTGGCACCCGGTGTGGTCTTCTGCTGCTGTAGCCCATCTGCCTCAAAGTTCGACGTACTGTGCATTCAGAGATGCTCTTCTGGCTACCTTGGTTGTAACGGGTGGCTATTTGAGTCACTGTTGCCTTTCTATCAGCTCGAACCAGTCTGGCCATTCTCCTCTGACCTCTGGCATCAACAACGCATTTCCGCCCACAGAACTGCCGCTCACTGGATGTTTTTTCTTTTTCGGACCATTCTCTGTAAACCCTAGAGATGGTTGTGTGTGAAAATCCCAGTAGATCAGCAGTTTCTGAAATACTCAGACCAGCCCTTCTGGCACCAACAACCATGCCACGTTCAAAGGCACTCAAATCACCTTTCTTCCCCATACTGATGCTCGGTTTGAACTGCAGGAGATTGTCTTGACCATGTCTACATGCCTAAATGCACTGAGTTGCCGCCATGTGATTGGCTGATTAGAAATTAAGTGTTAACGAGCAGTTGGACAGGTGTACCTAATAAAGTGGCCGGTGAGTGTAACTACTATAATACTACTCCTATGTACAAGAATATAACTACTATAATACTACTCCTATGTAAAAGAATATAACTACTATAATACTGCCCCCTATGTACAAGAATATAACTACTATAATACTACTATGTACAAGAATATAACTACTATAATACTACTCCTATGTACAAGAATATAACTACTATAATACTACTCCTATGTACAAGAATATAACTACTATAATACTACCTCCTATGTACAAGAATATAACTACTATAATACTGCTCCTATGTACAAGAATATAACTACTATAATACTACTCCTATGTACAAGAATATAACTACTATAATACTACTCCTATGTACAAGAATATAACTACTATAATACTGCTCCTATGTACAAGAATATAACTACTATAATACTACTCCTATGTACAAGAATATAACTACTATAATACTACTCCTATGTACAAGAATATAACTACTATAATACTGCTCCTATGTACAAGAATATAACTACTATAATACTGCTCCTATGTACAAGAATATAACTACAATAATACTGCTCCTATGTACAAGAATATAACTACTATAATACTGCTCCTATGTACAAGAATATAACTACTATAATACTACCTCCTATGTACAAGAATATAACTACTATAATACTGCTCCTATGTACAAGAATATAACTACTATAATATTACTCCTGTGTACAAGAATATAACTACTATAATACTACTCCTATGTACAAGAATATAACTACTATAATACTACTCCTATGTACAAGAATATAACTACTATAATACTGCTCCTATGTACAAGAATATAACTACTATAATACTGCTCCTATGTACAAGAATATAACTACAATAATACTGCTCCTATGTACAAGAATATAACTACTATAATACTGCTCCTATGTACAAGAATATAACTACTATAATACTACTCCTATGTACAAGAATATAACTACTATAATACTGCTCCTATGTACAAGAATATAACTACTATAATACTGCTCCTATGTACAAGAATATAACTACTATAATACTACTCCTATGTACAAGAATATAACTACTATAATACTACCTCCTATGTACAAGAATATAACTACTATAATACTGCTCCTATGTACAAGAATATAACTACTATAATATTACTCCTGTGTACAAGAATATAACTACTATAATACTACTCCTATGTACAAGAATATAACTACTATAATACTACTCCTATGTACAAGAATATAACTACTATAATACTGCTCCTATGTACAAGAATATAACTACTATAATACTGCTCCTATGTACAAGAATATAACTACAATAATACTGCTCCTATGTACAAGAATATAACTACTATAATACTGCTCCTATGTACAAGAATATAACTACTATAATACTACCTCCTATGTACAAGAATATAACTACTATAATACTGCTCCTATGTACAAGAATATAACTACTATAATATTACTCCTGTGTACAAGAATATAACTACTATAATACTGCTCCTATGTACAAGAATATAACTACTATAATACTACCTCCTATGTACAAGAATATAACTACTATAATACTGCTCCTATGTACAAGAATATAACTACTATAATATTACTCCTATGTACAAGAATATAACTACTATAATATTACTCCTGTGTACAAGAATATAACTACTATAATACTACTCCTATGTACAAGAATATAACTACTATAATACTACTCCTATGTACAAGAATATAACTACTATAATACTACTCCTATGTACAAGAATATAACTACTATATTACTACTCCTATGTACAAGAATATAACTACTATAATACTACTCCTATGTACAAGAATATAACTACTATAATACTACTCCTATGTACAGGAATATAACTACTATAATATTGCCTCCTATGTACAAGAATATAACTACTCTAATACTACCTCCTATGTACAAGAATATAACTACTATGATACTGCTCCTATGTACAAGAATATAACTACTATAATACTGCTCCTATGTACAAGAATATAACTACTATAATTCTGCTCCTATGTACAAGAATATAACTACTATAATACTACCTCCTATGTACAAGAATATAACTACTATAATACTGCTCCTATGTACAAGAATATAACTACTGTAATACTGCTCCTATGTACACGAATATAACTATTATAATACTGCTCCTATGTACAAGAATATAACTACTATAATACTACCTCCTATGTACAAGAATATAACTACTATAATACTGCTCCTATGTACAAGAATATAACTACTATAATATTACTCCTATGTACAAGAATATAACTACTATAATATTACTCCTGTGTACAAGAATATAACTACTATAATACTACTCCTATGTACAAGAATATAACTACTATAATACTACTCCTATGTACAAGAATATAACTACTATAATACTACTCCTATGTACAAGAATATAACTACTATATTACTACTCCTATGTACAAGAATATAACTACTATAATACTACTCCTATGTACAAGAATATATCTACTATAATACTACTCCTATGTACAAGAATATAACTACTATAATACTGCTCCTATGTACAAGAATATAACTACTATAATACTACTCCTATGTACAAGAATATAACTACTATAATACTACTCCTATGTACAAGAATATAACTACTATAATACTACTCCTATGTACAAGAATATAACTGCTATAATACTGCTCCTATGTACAAGAATATAACTACTATAATACTACTCCTATGTACAAGAATATAACTTATAACTTTTATAATACTGCTTTTCTATAGTCCTGTCCTTCTATAATTTATGGTAATAAAATACATGGCAACATTGCTAAAAAAAAAAGTTTCTTCTTGTTCCTGACTAATATAATTCGGTAACTATGCCGCTATACAATAGTAAATAACATTAGACGTTTGATTTGATCATTTCTTATAATTAGAATGAGCAGAATAATAAAGTACCTGAGACATTGTTACTTTGCGGTAATTACATCGTGTATAGCGGTGGCTTTTCTTGCGGTACGTCTTCCTCTGACCTCACTGGGGGATTGGAAGATGTTACAGAAATCGTCGCCTTTCAAATTCAAATAAAAACTAACATATAAAGAAGAATAAGAAAGGATTTAAGAAGAAACACAAATCTTCAGACAGTGAAATCTCCAAAGTGGTTGTTATTGTTCGGAAAATGTCACCAAAACAGAGAATGTTATGTAAGGAGAGAGGAGCTTCTAATACGACTCCTCAGAAGGGACGCGGAACTCAACATAATGTCCCCTCAGATCTCTAAATGTTACTATCAAAGGCCGCTCTACATCGGGGCCTGGAAGAGACCCAATCCTCCCAATGACAAGGCAACGTTGTATTATACGCTTCAGGATCAGAGGATTAACAAGTTCTACCAGCACCTGCTCGTGTGAAGATGACATTTGATTCATGATCTGCCCACCGCATACGTGAGGATCCTAGAACTCTACGACATGGCGATACATTAGAAGGAATGCAGAATGCGGTGTGAGCCCTGAAAACATGGCGGCTAATCTAGTACAGGGAAATGAATATACTGTAAATATAATATTAGGGATTTGCAATAATTACAAGGATCCTCTGTAGTAACATGATTGGATATTCCATAAAGGGGTGTTTGCAATTAGCCAACCTATGTCTATAAACCCTATTCCAGGATGAGGGTCTCTAATTCTCTATGTTAGTCAAAATGGAGAGTATCTAGAAGGAAGAGCTCCCACTCCAAGGAATCGGCATGTAGTGAGAATGGAATTACTATTTAAGTAACCTTCTTATGCACAGCAAGTAAACGATACGACCAGCAATCAGTAAACAAGTCGACTTCTAAGAACACAGAGCCTGAAAAATAATGTAATCACAGGCATCTGAGTAAGGAACATATCAGGTTAATATACCCCGTCTCAGCCCTTATATGGATCCTGAACTACAGCGTTCTTCTTCTTGATCCCCCATTCCCTGTCTGGAACTTGTTACCCCAACATGTCAGATTCTGTCTCACCAACAAAACTTTCAAAAACAGTATGAACCCCGAATCCTAGCACCTCCTCTCTCCACTGCACATCTCTAATGTCTGATTCTGGACTCTTCTCAGTGCGGGTCTGTCACTCAGTCAGATTTATTGTACTTGTGTATATAACCCCCTCATTATTTTCCATGTATATCGCCCCAGAGAGTAATGTCACTAGTAATAACCTGTTAGGGGGACACACACTGTTTTATGGGAGTCCAGTACAAACCAACTGCTGCTGTAAATGGCTTCTTGCCATCTGATAATGGATTTTGTTGAAGCTCTGCAGGGCGTCAAGAGAATACAGATAAAGCAGGTACAAAGTGTGCTCAGACACTTTTCCGTTTTTTAAAAACATTTCCAGGTTTACTCTTTATGTCCCTTAAGGGCGCAGCGTTTTTGAGCCTTGAGGACTCAAGTTTTTCATTATTGTGTTCCAAAAGCAATATCATTCCTTAAGCCTCATGTACTCGTACGAAGTTATACAAAGACTTATCTTCTAGGGCCTAATTGTATTGTAGATGGCTCCATTTTGGGGGTAATGCAAATCGAAGCTGACGAAGTGGAATTTGTTCCGAATTTCAGGAAATATTCAATTCGCATTGTATCCAGATTTCCTCATGCTTCGTGGTAACTAGGGTTGAGCGATCAGGATCGGAAAAGATCGGATCCCGACCAGCGATCGAGTAAATTTCATGATCGCGATCGGGTTCTGATCCCGCCTAAAAAAGATCGGGAACAAAATTCCGATCCCGATCGCTCAACCCACTTACCTGTATAGAACCGTTGCCACTCCTCGGAGCTTGTTCTTTGTCCTCTCCTCTCTCATTCACAAGCTGGAAGAGCGCTGTGCATGCTCCCGCCTCCCTAGGCTAGTGTTATAGATGCTGGGAGTAGGCGGGGCTTGTTGTGGCTTAGGAGAGTGTGGGCGGGTACAGAGCAGGGAGACGTGAGTGATTCACTAGGGAGGCGGGGGCGCATACGGCACTCTTCCGGCGTCTGATTGAGAGAGGAGAGAAATGGACAGAGAACAATGGCCCGGAGCTCTGGAGAGCGGCGTACACACCGGCAGGGGAGGCGGCAGCGGTTCTGTGCAGGTAACCGGACAGCAGGGGGGGACTAAGTAGCCGGCGGATTTTTTAATCACTACACAGCGTGGAGTCCAAAAATTGAAGCCTACAATTTTTGGACTTCATGTGGTATAGTGAATAGGATCGTTTTTAATATTCAATTTTTGATCATTAAAAAAAGCCCATTGACTCGCATTAGGGTCAGAATTGGGATCGGGATTGGCTGGAAAATGATCGGAAATCGGATTTTAAAAACGATCCTGAAATCTCAAGATTAACCCTAGTGGCAATGTATCACATTTTTTTCCAAAATGGCTGTTGCTCATGTTAAGACATGAACTAGGGGAACAAGGAACTAGGGGAACGCGGGATCACCCACAATGCAATGTGTGCAGTTAATCAGCAGCCAGCCAGCCCTGTAATGTCACAGCCCTATAAATACCCTCCGCCATCTTGGATTCAGACATTTTCCAGTGTACGTAGTGCAGGGAGAGACGTCAGCAGGCGCTAGAGAAAGTGGTAAAAATTTTTTTTTAAAATGATAGTTTGCTCAATTGAAGTTCAGAGAAAGAGCATTAGAAGTGTATGGAGAGGATAGCAAGGAAATTATACAGAATTGAAGGAGAACTGGGTTGATTTGGGGTTTGCAGTGTCGGTAATAGGAACAACTACAGTCACGGCCAAAAGTTTTGAGAATGACACAAATCGTCTATTGTCACATGATCTGCTGCTCCCTCTGGTTTTTGTGTGTTTGTCAGATGTTTTTATCACATACAGAAATAGAATTGCAATCATATTCTGAGTAATAAAAGCTTATAGTGACAGAATGAGTTAATGCAGCGTTGCAATATTTGCAGTGTTGACCCTTGTTCTTCTTCAGGACCTCTGCAATTCTCCCTGGCATGCTCTCAATCAACTTCTGGACCAAATCCTGACTGACAGCCGTCCATTCTTGCACAATCAATGCTTGCAATTTGTCAGAATTTGTAGGTTTTTGTTTGTCCACCCGTCTCTTGATGATTGACCACAAGTTCTCAATGGGATTAAGATCTGGGGAGTTTCCAGGCCATGGACCCAAAATCTCTATGTTTTGTTCCCTGAGCCATTTAGTTATCACCTTTGCTTTATGGCAAGGTGCTCCATCATGCTGGAAAAGGCATTGTTGATGGCCAAACTGCTCTTGGACGGTTGGGAGAAGTTGATCTTGGAGGACATTCTGGTCCCATTCTTTATTCATGGCTGTGTTTTTAGGCAAGACTGTGAGAGAGCCGATTCCCTTGGCTGAGAAGCCACCCCACACATGAATGGTTTCAGGATGCTTTACAGTTGGCATGAGACAAGACTGGTGGTAGCGCTCACCTCGTCTTCTCCCAATAAGCTGTTTTCCAGATGTCCCAAACAATCAAAAAGGGGATTCATCAGAGAAAATGACTTTACCCCAGTCCTCAGCAGTCCACTCCCTGTACCTTTTGCAGAATATCAGTCTGTCCCTGATGTTTTTTCTGGAGAGAAGTGGCTTCTTTGCTGCCCTCCTTGAGACCAGGCCTTGCTCCAAGAGTCTCCGCCTCACAGTGCGTGCAGATGCACTCACACCTGCCTGCTGCCATTCCTGAGCAAGCTCTGCACTGCTGGTAGCCCGATCCCGCAGCTGAAACACTTTTAAGAGACGGTCCTGGTGCTTGTTGGTCTTTCTTGGGTGCCCTGAAACCTTTTTGCCAACAATGGAACCTCTCTCCTTGAAGTTCTTGATGATGCGATAGATTGTTGACTGAGGTGCAATCTTTCTAGCTGCGATATTCTTCCCTGTTAGGCCATTTTTGTGCAATGCAATGATGACTGCACGTGTTTCTTTAGAGATAACCATGGTTAACAGAAGAGAAACAATGATGCCAAGCACCAGCCTCCTTTTAAAGTGTCCAGTGGTATCATTCTTACTTAATCATGACAGATTGATCTCCAGCCCTGTCCTCATCAACACCCACACCTGTGTTAATGGAGCAATCACTGAAACGCTGTTAGCTGGTCCTTTTAAGGCAGGGCTGCAATGATGTTGAAATGTGTTTTGGGGGATAAAGTTCATTTTCTAGGCAAATATTGACTTTGCAAGTAATTGCTGTTAAGCTGATCACTCTTTATAACATTCTGGAGTATATGCAAATTGCCATTAGAAAAACTGAAGCAGTAGACTTTGTAAAAATTAATATTCGTATCATTCTCAAAACTTTTGGCCATGACTGTACACCTTGCTGCTCTGACAGCCATTATACTGCTGCAATAGATCATATCTGTGTAATTCACATTATTGGGGTCTTATTTGTCCTTGTGCGGTGCAGTTATCTGTTATAAAGCCTTTTCTTGGCCAACAGTGTGGCATTAGAGTAGGAGTTTAGTGTGGCAGGGGCCATGGATACCCCAAGGAGAACTCGCCTGTCTCCTCAAAATCTGGACTGACTTTTGTGAAGACGAATCAGGCATGGATCAGCCAGGATTTCCACCCACCAATTCCTGATGCATCAGATTAAATCATCCATGCTGCCTCAACCAGGCTTTTGATTTAGTAGCCAAAAGAAGGAATGGATACAAAACACAGAAGACCTGCAAATATTCCATTCACATGTCATCTCTGTTTTGAATCCACTTCTGCTTTCTGTACCATCTGCAATACTGATGGATTACTGACCAAATCCTGAGTAAAGGCGGACACTCAATAGACAGGATCTGTTTTTTGGGGGGTTATTGTTCTGACAGATCAGAGGAAAGGCAAAATAGTCAGAGACGTCAACACAAACTAACTGCTGACCCCTCTCCACTCTGTCAGGGGGCGCTACTAGGCATTTTTTGTGGTTAATGGACAATAGTGCTGATACAAGATACCGAACTATCAGCAGTGAGCAGGAGATCTCACCACCTACCAAAGAACTGCCACATGTTATCATGATAGCTGCATATGTCCCCCACCTCTGCAAAAATGTTTCTGGCTGTTATATCTACATGCTGTGACCCCCCTCCTCGTGTCCTCCAACCACATTCAGCTGTATTATTATTATTATTAACATCACTCCGCACAGAGAACTAAATGATCCTGCAGTGTGTCTGTGTTTCTTTCTTTTTAGTTGCTCTGATTCCTAGGATTTCTCTATCTGCCATGAGCTTGTATGTGTTTTCTCTCTTGTTATATACTACTGTACCATCTATGAAACTGTATCACTGAAATTTCCCCATTGTGGGACTATTAAAGGATTATCTTATCTTATCTTATCTTATCTTAGACATCTATGTGGAATCAGTAGATGACGGTATAAAAGGAGTGTGCTCTATTACACTACAGTAGGATACTGGGCCTCTGCACGATTGTTTTCACCTGGCACTGACATCGACCTGTAAGGCTGAGTTCACATTAAACCACTTCCAGACCGCCCATATAGTATATACGTCCGGGAAGTGGTTGCCTAGTTCTGACAGGACGTACCTGTGTCAGCTCCTTGCTTTAGCCGCGTATGTGTTCAACTCAGATCTGTGTCCTCTGGACGCAGAACTGAGTTGAAATCGGGACATACCTCCCTCCAACCAGGACCGCGGGACACGTCACCGAAATCGAGAATGTCCCGCGGAAATCGGGACGGTTGGGAGGTATGAAATAAGTGAGGTGTGCAGTGGTTCTAATAGCATTGCCTCTCATGTGCGTGTCATACTGACTCACTGTATTGTTTCACTACCACAGCAGACTCCCCTTGTATGTTACTGCAGGACACCACTATACAGGCTGTCTGCAGCAGTAGTAGTAGTAATAGTAGTTTTTTAACACGATTCGCCACAAATTAATTCGGTTAGAATTGTTTCGGTAAATTCAGCAAAGCAGCCGAATCAAATTTTTAAAAAATTCACTCATCTCTAGTACTGTACAAATAAGGGTTTGCAACTTTATAAACCTCTTTGGTACAAATCTTTTGCGCCAATGGTGTTCTTATATGGCTCTCGACGCTTTTCGTAAAAGGAGCATGGCGAGGGAACCCTGTGGGAGGGGCTGGATTTATTGCCATTTACACTGGTTTCTCATCATAAATGATGACAAAAATCTACAGGAGCTATGAGATGGCGAAGAGTTCAGTCTAGGACCACGGACTACTGGGGGATGTGCTCAAAAGGAAACTGTCAGAGGGATTTGGGTCACCAAACCACCCTAGGGATAGTGTCCTTAATAGCCCTTTTTTGTAATGACATTCATGTCCCTGATAAAAATAAATAAAATTTATACTCCTACGGTGTCAGCGCAGTTTTTCAGTAAAGACATAGGGTAATGCCTTGGCTTCAGTGTACATGCACGCAAAAGTATAATAAGTGGAGGTCCAGGGGACACATGGTAAAATAATAAACACTGATACTCAACTTCCCTCTCCTCTCTTGGGTTCCCTTTGTGCAATCTGGTGATTCTTCTTGGAGGTCTTCAGTCCTATTCTGGGTTCCATACTTGTGTCAAATCGGCACCACTTAATGTGACCGCTGTAGCCCAACTACAGGGCTCAGCAATCCTCTGGAGTCACTGACTTCTTCCAGTAGGCTGGAAGAAGACTGAACACGCCCACAAAGGAGCACCGACCATTTTGACAGAGCCCAGGAGAGGTCATTCTAAATTTTTTCTGCACCCCCCTGAGATTTAAAAGGTTAATAAGTGGAGGTCCAGGGGACACATGGTAAAATAATAAACACTGATACTCAACTTCCCTCTCCTCTCTTGGGCTCCCTTTGTGCAATCTGGTGATTCTTCTTGGAGGTCTTCAGTCCTCTTCTGGGTTCCATACTTGTGTCTGAAGACCTCCAAGAAGAATCACCAGATTGTACAAAGGGAGCCCAAGAGAGGAGAGAGAAGTTGAGTATCAGTGTTTATTTTACCATGTGTCCCCTGGACCACCACTTATTAACCTTTTAAATCCCAGGGGGTGCAGAAAAAATGTAGAATGACCTGTCCAGACCTGAGACTGGAAGAAGACTGAAAACGCCCACAAAGGAGCATCAACAATTTTGACAATTTTGACAGGTCATTAATTTTTTTTTTTAAAAAAATTTGCTGCACCCCCCGGGATTACAATAATCTAGGGTCTACAGAGTTCTTGGAGTATAATAATGGCACTTCCAGTTCGGACCAAACTGGTTCACCTGACAGTGGTCACTCTAAACTCTGTCACCTCTGTAGCTGCAAATAAAGTGCAGGACACCCAGCAGCACAGAGTACTTCAGCTTCTCATTCTGCTATGGTGTCTACAGGACGGTAAATTCATGCAAGGATCTAATTGCATGTGATATGTTCTGGCCGTGGAGTTACTTTGCCTCTTTCTCTTGCCTGTTTTGCAGTCGCCCGCAGTCCCGTTGCAGGCGCCGTCCATACTTTATGAGCGATGCTTTTGCCTTTGAAAATAATCTCTCAAAAACTTGACATTTCAACTTTGCGTCCAAGAATTGTGTAAGTCTGAGAATGGATGCTGTGTCAGTAGAACAAGTGCCAGTTCATTCATTACTCGGCGTATTTTGCTGATACGTAGACTTTGTTGCGATGTGACATGAATTAGAAAACACTGGCGGCGAATTGGTTTAATCCATAATATTTAATGTGAAATTAAGTGCTGACAGTTTATCATCTGATTCTTCTGATTGGTCTATTGATGCCGAGATCCCTGAAGTGACAATCCGGAGACGACAAAGACGAAATATGTGACACGGAATAGCTACGATAATAACACGTGAACAATGAGACTGCGAAACACAGCGGTGCTGGGGACGCGACTGTGATTTATTAGAATTGTTGATCACTTTAATTTTAATTATTATAATTTTTAAACTAAATCCTGCAATTTTTAACTCTGGCCACTAAGCCTAATAATATACAGACACTTGTCAATTCTATAAGAATTTTCATTGCAGTAGTTGATTCATTGGCATCACGAACCAAGACACCGATGTTTCCATAGGACATAAAGGTTAGGTATCACCAAAAAATGACCTTTTTAACCCCAAGTATTTATATTTATAGATATTTTGATATATTTTTATATTTTTCATGTCGCTATGTATTTTTTTTTTAACATCATACTATAGCTTTCAATTTTCTCTCTGACCACTAAGCACAATAATAAACTAATACTTGCCAGTTTTGTTTTCTTTGCAGCAGGCGCCTCATTTACATGTGTGTTTGGATGTTTGGTTGTTTGTTCCTCAATCACAGCCAAACAGCTGAATGGATTGTGCTGAGATTTTGCACATACCGAGATAATCAGCAGGAAGGAGGCATAGGCTACTTCGCAGGCCGCGCATGCCCCCGACAGCCCCACCGCAAGCGGCAAAAGAAAGCACAGGCTCTGCTGCAGAACCTGAGATGATGTCATCACAGGTCTTTCAGCAGGGCTCTGATTGGTTCGCGGCAGGCTGTGGGCGGGCTAGGTGGAGAAGCGGCATGGGCTGATATGTCCACGGCAGTCTGTGGGTGGGCCGATGTCCGCTGTGCACGGTGTACAACATGGCGGCTAGTCGCAGCTCTGGAGTGCCACAGCCATTCCGCCTGTCTCTACGGGGCCCGACAAGGCCATCGACGGCAGCAAGTGTGCGACCCAGCTGAGGAAGCGATGCAGACGCATGGTGAAACACTGCAGGGGAGAACGCAGCAATTGGCTGTGCCGGTTGGGTAAGGACACCGGGAGACTGTAGAATGAGGGTACGGAGGCCCAACCGTGGAGCCGTGGGTAAGGTATGCAGGGGGCCTGGGCAGCACCGGAGGACTGCAGGATGCGGGTACGGTGGGCCAGCGGGTAAGGCATTTGGGGGCCTGGGGAGGATGGTGCGCAGGACAGAGTTTAGGGGGTACAAGGGGGGTGCCCGGGCTGAGGGCCAGAAAGAGCAGGGGAGAAGGATTGCCGTGGGAGCAGAGGGGCAACCGTGCGAGGGGAGAATGGGCCATAGAAGGGGGCCCCAGAGGAGGGTGCGGATGGGGTGCTGCAGGAGGAGGGTGGGGGTCTGGGGGGCATGGGTGATGGAACGGGAGGGGAAAAGAGCACCGCAGGGGCAAAGGGGGTCCGCCTTGGCCCACAGCGGATCATCTCCACCACCAATATACCAACTGCACATGGCTCAGCGCCACCTCAAACCCGCGAGCAGATGCTAGTAATACAATAAAAGATAACACCTATAGACAGATCTACTGAGCCACTTCTCAGGGAAATACCTTTCTTTTTTCCATTGACGTAGCTATGTGGGAGCTTGTTTTTTCTGGGACAGGTTAGATTTTCAAATGCTGCCATTTCATGCTCAATACAATTTATTTGGAAACTGTAAAAAAATATTATTTTATTCTTAGTTACATTGTAACCGCTCAAGCATTTCATTAGCATGTCTTGTTATTGTGCTGAATCGGTGTAAGAGTCCGTATGCAAAGTGGACGTTGCTAAGTGTGACAGAGGTAATGGAAGGTGAGCATGAATGGTTTATTATTTTTTTTATCTCTCCTGGGCCTTCGCCTATTCTACTAATCTTAGTATTGACCTGTAATCTGTCAGGGGGTTATTAATGATGGCAGCCACCCTGATGACAAATTTCTATGTGATATGTACAACAATGTGCAAGGCAGTAAAAATGGAGTCACGAATCCAGCACAAAACTATCGGCCAAAAATGGAGTCCTTGAAGTGCACCTTAAAATTTGGACCCTTTTTCTAAAGTGTAACACGCTGTATTATGGTACAGGGGTAATAGTACAGTCCTATGAAAAAGTTTGGGCACCCCTATTAATCTTAATCATTTTTAGTTCTAAATATTTTGGTGTTTGCAACAGCCATTTCAGTTTGATATATCTAATAACTGATGGACACAGTAATATTTCAGGATTGAAATGAGGTTTATTGTACTAACAGAAAATGTGCAATATGCATTAAACCAAAATTTGACCGGTGCAAAAATATGGGCACCTCAACAGAAAAGTGACAGTAATATTTAGTAGATCCTCCTTTTGCAAAGATAACAGCCTCTAGTCGCTTCCTGTAGCTTTTAATCAGTTCCTGGATCCTGGATGAAGGGATTTTGGACCATTCCTCTTTACAAAACAATTCAAGTTCAGTTAAGTTAGATGGTGGCCGAGCATGGACAGCCCGCTTCAAATCATCCCACAGATGTTCAATGATATTCAGGTCTGGGGACTGGGATGGCCATTCCAGAACATTGTAATTGTTCCTCTGCATGAATGCCTGAGGATTTGGAGCGGTGTTTTGGATCATTGTCTTGCTGAAATATCCATCCCCGGCGTAACTTCAACTTCGTCACTGATTCTTGAACATTATTCTCAAGAATCTGCTGATACTGAGTGGAATCCATGCGACCCTCAACTTTAACAAGATTCCCGATGCCGGCATTGGCCACACAGCCCCAAAGCATGATGGAACCTCCACCAAATTTTACAGTGGGTAGCAAGTGGTTTTCGTGTAATGCTGGTTTTTTTGGATGCCATGCATAACGCCTTTTTGTATGACCAAACAACTCAATCTTTGTTTCATCAGTCCACAGGACCTTCTTCCAAAATGAAGCTGGCTTGTCCAAATGTGCATTTGCATACCTCAGGTGACTCTGTTTGTGGCGTGCTTGCAGAAACGGCTTCTTTCTCATCACTCTCCCATACAGCTTCTATTTGTGCAAAGTGCGCTCTATTGTTGACTGATGCACAGTGACACCATCTGCAGCAAGATGATGCTGCAGCTCTTTGGAGGTGGTCTGTGGATTGTCCTTGACTGTTCTCACCATTCTTCTTCTCTGCCTTTCTGATATTTTTCTTGGCCTGCCACTTCTGGGCTTAACAAGAACTGTCCTTGTGCTCTTCCATTTCCTTACTATGTTCCTCACAGAGGAAACTGACAGGTTAAATTTCTGAGACAACTTTTTGTGTCCTTCCCCTGAATAACTATGTTGAACAATCTTTGTTTTCAGATCATTTGAGAGTTGTTTTGAGTAGCCCATGATGCCACTCTTCAGAGGAGATTCAAATAGGAGAACAACTTTCAATTGGCCACATTAAATACCTTTTCTCATGATTGGATACACCTGGTTATGAAGTTCAAAGCTCAGTGAGGTTACAAAACCAATTTTGTGCTTCAGTAAGTCAGTAAAAAGTAGTTAGGAGTATTCAAATCAATAAAATGATAAGGGTGCCCATACTTTTGCACTAGTCAAATTTTGGTTTAATGTATATTGCACATTTTCTGTTAGTACAATAAACCTCATTTCAATCCTGAAATATTACTGTGTCCATCAGTTATTAGATATATCAAACTGAAATTGCTGTTGCAAACACCAAAATTTTTAGAACTAAAAATGATTAAGATTAATAGGGGTGCCCAAACTTTTTCATAGGACTGTATATCCTTCTCAGGGAATCTTATAACCATGTATCTTCACTCATACTCGATAGTAACCTGTAGCAGTCTCAGAAATACCCCAGTGCACAGATTACAGCAGCTCATCCTCCCTCTCCAAATATTGATTTCAGGGGGTGAATTACTGTGTGGGGTCGGTAAGAGATTATATCATACCTGGTGGGCAAATCCAAGGTGTTCCGGGCTGCGTTCCCCTCTACCGTGCACATATCACACTTATCAACAGGGCGCTGCAATCATTAATAACCCTTGATAGATGGAATTTTTGCAACAATGTTACACTTTATAATTAATTTAAAAAAAGTTATATTTTACTCTATCAATTCTCTGTTTACTCCTATTCTGATTGTGTTATGTTTAGGGTTGAGCAATTGGGATCAGAAAAGATCGGATTCCGATCCCAATCGCTCCACCCTAGTTCTGTTTGGTTAATGCTACCATTTGGGTGTCCGTTCTTCGGGTACACTTGAGGACCTAAAAATGGAATCCTAATCTGCTTAAAAAGTGTTATCAATGGACACCATGGTCTATAATGGGGTCTGCTGGGTCCGTCCAAAAAATATGGAAAAATCCACATATTTCAAGCGGAATGGGAGACGGACTCCCTGTATGATCACACGGCCCAAGTGTGCACCCAGCCGTAGTAATTGATTGAGCAGTAGGATCCTTCACCGAGATTGTCTATTTGTATCAGTCTTGCCACCATCTTGGAAATTCTTGGATTATTGCAGGTCAGATGATACTTTGTACCCATAGGGAAATGTAAGGTCTTTGAATTTTTTGTCCCTCAATTTAAGATGAAATTAAATTACATGTAAAGAGAGTAGACTGGCCCTGACCCCTGTTACATTGTATGTTCATGGCAGATCCACCATTGCAGCAACCTCCCCCATTCTTTAAACAAGCGTGTACGGATAAGGTTAAGTTTTTGTAAACAGAGCTTCGGCATTCACTTTCCTTGTTGATTGAAAATGTATCCGTACAGCAAGGAAAACTCATCTTTGAATTGAATAGATGCTATCTGCTTGTGCTGAACAATGAGAAACAGATAAATCACTTCCCAGAACTGCATGTGAGGGATAATGTCAATATGAGTTATGTCTTCCTATAACTTCAAATGAAGTCTGCTGCTGACTGTCACAAGATGAACAATTTCCATTACTCCATCAGCGTTCCACAGCTTGTTCACTTAGAAAACTGCTATATGTTTCTTCTCTGCTGTCACTAACACAGATAAGTCACACACAGACTGTCAAAGAAGAACATCAGGAAATCTCAAAGAAACAACGTCGCCTGGGTCTTGTCGTATTGCGCTTTATTACTGCGGCCGTCAATTAACATTAATATCTGAGTTGCATCGAAGACAAATACAAATTGCAAATATATTCCTATCATGCCTAAGGATGCAACGCAGAATGTATATTCTAATTAGACAGGAGGGAGATGTCTCCTTATTGTCCCCAGAGAATAAAATACTTTCTATGAGCTGCCAGGAGAGAAGGGGAGGGGAGGTGACAACTGCGCTGAGCAGATTTCTGAATTACAAAAGAGGTTGTCATTTCTAAGAAAGACATGCTGGGCCAAATATCTACTACAGAAACATCAACTATTGTAACATTACCGCATACAGACACATCTAATGGCTATAACAGACAAAACAGACAAAACTGCTTTCATAAACTCACCTGTATACATTACTATATATATATATTAATACTGCCCTATGTACAAGAATATAACTACTATAATACTGCCCCTATGTACAAGAATATAACTACTATAATACTACTCCTATGTACAAGAATATAACTACTATAATACTACCTCCTATGTACAAGAATATAACTACTATAATACTACTCCTATGTACAAGAATATAACTACTATAATACTACCTCCTATGTACAAGAATATAACTACTATAATACTGCTCCTATGTACAAGAATATAACTACTATAATACTACTGCTATGTACAGGAATATAACTACTATAATACTGCTCCTATGTACAAGAATATAACTACTATAATACTACTCCTATGTACAAGAATATAACTACTATAATACTGCCCCTATGTATAAGAATATAACTACTATAATACTGCCCCTATGTATAAGAATATAACTACTATAATACTGCTCCTATGTACAAGAATATAACTACTATAATACTATCCTATGTACAAGAATATAACTACTATAATACTGCTCCTATGTACAAGAATATAACTACTATAATACTGCTCCTATGTACAAGAATATAACTACTATAATACTGCTCCTGTGTACAAGAATATAACTACTATAATACTACCTCCTATGTACAAGAATATAACTACTATAATACTATCTCCTATGTACAAGAATATAACTACTATAATACTGCCTCCTTTGTACAAGAATATAACTACTATAATACTGCTCCTGTGTACAAGAATATAACTACTATAATACTACCTCCTATGTACAAGAATATAGCTACTATAATACTACCTCCTATGTACAAGAATATAACTACTATAATACTACCTCCTATGTACAAGAATATAACTATTATAATACTGCTCCTATGTACAAGAATATAACTACTATAATACTGCCTCCTTTGTACAAGAATATAACTACTATAATACTGCTCCTATGTGCAAGAATATAACTTCTATAATACTGCCCCCTATGTACAATTATTTCTAAACACATCCATCCATTTGTTCATCTGTGCTGTGACTTTCCTTTACTCCTGATCTATTCCTCTCACTACTCCCTGGCGCCGCCTTGAGTGGCTGCCTCAATACAGAGCTCCAAGCTGGGAGCAACCTTTATCTTTCCTTTTTCACTATTTTTCTCTGTATCTTCAAGAATCCTCTAACTAAGCAAACTAGCACTATGAATTAGCAACTATAAATCGAATGGATGATCCTGTGGAGTATTTTGTTCCTTTTGTTTCTATTGTTAAAACAAGGACAATGACTCAAGACCTGTGTGCACATGTGCCTCGTACCATCCCCCCAGGACAGCATGTCTCACCATGCGGCATGGAGGAGAAACCTACATGGAAGTGTGGGCTTCTTCTTTTCAAGGAGTTGATTTTTGGCGTCTATTGCTGATGTGTGAAGATGCTACAGCTGACTGGTATTTCTTTCTATTACTGTGGACACGTGGGACTCTGCTACAGCCTGGGAACCATCACCCACCTACCCATGTATTTATGGAAGCTTGGCAAGAGAGCAGCACCCTGTCTACCTGGATGGCTTCAGACTTCTCTGGGCAGTAGAACACAGTAGTAAGAAGAAAGGAGGAGGAGGGCCTGTGATGAAGGGGCATTTGGGGCATTTTTTTGTGGTTAATGAACAATAGCGCTGATGCAAGATACCAAACTATCAGCTGTGAGCAGGAGATCTCACCACCTACCAAAGGAACTGCCACATGTTATCATGATAGCTGCATATGTCCCCCACCTCTGCAAAAATGTTTTCTGCTTGTTATATCTACATGCTGTGACCCCCCCTCCTCGTGTCCTACAACCACATTCGGCTGTATTATTATTAACATCACTCCGCACAGAGAACTAAATGATCCTGCAGTGTGTCTGTGTTTCTTTCTTTTTAGTTGCTCTGATTCCTAGGATTTCTCTATCTGCCATGAGCTTGTATGTGTCTCTCTCTTGTTATATACTACTGTACCATCTATGAAACTGTATCACTGAAATTTCCCCATTGTGGGACTATTAAATGATTATCTTATCTTATCTTATATAAGACTGATACCAGCAGTTCTTGAAGGATCTCTGTTTTAGTTACTTATAAACCAGACTACTGGGACGTAAAATGGTCGTTATCCAACTAGACTTGGTGCCTGGTCACAATACACCAAAATCAACTTAAGATATTAAACAGATTTAATATTAAACTCCTTGGTGTTCTCGGCCAATCAGGAAGCAGAATCCCTAGACAAGATTATATCTCTATAAGCCGTTCTGTTTTCTGTATATTGGCTCCCTCCACTCTTCCATATTACAGATATAATGTCCTTTTATCTTTCTTCGAGCCATATTTCTTGAGGACTACCAGAGCCTGTGAATGTTATGGGGCCTTGTTGTGGTTGCCATGACCCTTCATGCACAAGACTGTATTAAATTTAATAGATGTAAATGGAGCTATTCACATGCACATGTTTTTGTGAAGGTCTTTTTTAGAGGACCATAAAAATATTAGAACCAGTCCTATTTTTACCCATTATCATGGATTCCTCAATAAACTCAGGTATATGAGGGGTTCTAGAAAGCTGTTGTATCTCAGATACTAGATGGCCAAATGTCAATGGGCTTAGGAGTCGCGAATGTGAGCAAAGGTCATCAAACAAGGGGTTGCAGAATGGACCCAAGGATGAAAGTAACAACACACTTTTTGTTCTTGGAGTGCAGTCTTCGTTATGTGACCCCTCTCCGGTCGATGCCACTAAGGAGAACCATGGACGATTGGATAGAACATGACTTACAACATCTGTATGACTGCTAAATGATGTCAGAGTCACAAGGAGATACATAATGCCCCCCTTAGAACTTTTAAAGGAGCAATGAAAAAAAATAAATAAATCCCAACCACAGGATAAAAAGCCTTTAGTGTAATGTTATTAAAAACTTCCTAACCACTTGTAAAGTTAAGTGCTCCCTTCTGGAGCCCTGATCTCCCCCTGCTCCTGTGATACACACTTGTCAACTAATCAATGTGTCCTGGTGTACAGGAATTAATGCAGCACTGGGGGCGGTCCTTAACTCTCAAACAGTACTGGGGGCGTCGCCATTGCTGCGAGAGAACTCTCCAGCACCACCTCTGTCTTCTTCAGGAACGGCCTGTTCAAGGGTCATCTTCCGGCGCTGGCGGTCAAACTTCTACACAGCAAGTAAGCGGCTATTTTCTGGTGGCTGCGGGCATGTGCAGTCGGCTCTACCCAAGGCCTAGAAATTTGACCGCCAGCGCCGGAAGAAGACACGTGAAGAGGTCACTCCTGAAGAAGATGGAGGCGGCGCTGGAGAGTTCTCTCGCAGCATTGGGGACGCCCAAATGCAAAAAAATGGCTGTGTCGTGAAGGAGTTAAGGTGCTCTGTACACATATATGACGTCTACACCGTGTATGATCCTCGCGTACATTCCTCGAGTACACCCTCATATGTATCATATTGTTTCCACTCCTTTAATTAAAATCCATCGTGCCTCGTATAGGGGTAACCTTTACACACTCCTCCACTTGATGAGGCCGTACGTCTTTATAATGTATCACATCCACAACCAAATCGGATAAATATAGAACCGTGACGGACCCCATGTAATAAAAGAGGGCGAGTGCAGGATCGGCGCATCTGCGGGAGGAATAATATCCTGACAAGGAACCGTAAAATACATATAACAGTAAATGTAACAACATGTCATTAGGAGGGTCGTGCGCTGCCGGCTCCGCACTTTATGATATTAATTATGGCCGCTACATAGATTCATTTTATTAGTGTTGTCGAGCGACGCGTCTAATTACCACATTTAAGGCTTCGTCTTTCTTCTAGGATTTGACGTGATATTTAACTAAAGGAGCCATCAAGTCTTGAACGTGGTCATGTTTACTGAGAGCCATGGACGCCGTGAACGTGACTTATTGGTAATACGCCATCGTTGTGTGATGGGATTTGCAATAGTTAAATATGGCAGTATATGGAGTCTGTAGATGGCCCTATCACTTTGTATGCCAGTGTGTGTATGGGTCGCCAAGGCCTCCCCTAGGGGTGATACATGTTTCGGAATATAGCTACATAAGACAAGGTACAATGGAGTAAAAATCTTTCATGTTTCACACTCATGTTCTTCAAGGTTCATCCACCAGACCCCAGACTATAATAAACCAAGGCTCAGGGGACAATAAGAAACGTGTACTTACCTTCTCTCCCTTCTCCTACGCTCACAGTGTCTGATGTGTTTTCCCCACCATCTTCAGTCCTCTTCGTAGGCCTCTTCTGTGATGTCACTGGCCCTGGTGTCATTGCAATGGCCTGTGAGTGGGCCTCAGCGTTCACATTAGGCATATTGATGGGTCATGAAAGAGTCACGACTAGGGTTGAGTGATTGGGATTTGAAAAGATCGGATACCGATCGGCGATCGAGCAAATTTCAGGATCACAATCGGGATTGGCTGGAAAATGATCGGAAATCGGACTTTGAAATCTCTAGATCATCTCAACCCTAAAACGGACTTTTCCCATAGAGAAGCATTGACTAGGGCTCAGTGATTGGGATTGGAAAAGATTGGATTCCAATCCGCGATTGAGCAAATTTCACGATCAGGATCGGCTGGAAAATGATCGGAGATCGGATTTTAAAATCTCTAGATCGGGTCAACCCTAGTCACAACATTGGCATGCACCACGCGACTGCTCTGCTGTAGGATGCAACATTGAGGTTGGGGCCCATGAGGTCACATAAGAGGCTGAAGAAGACCGAAGGTGGCGCTTTAAACTTCTTTACTTCCCTAGATAGTAGACAACCAAAAATGCTAATGACCTAGACCACCAAGGATGGTGTCTCTGCCCTAAAAAACCAAGGTTCTTGATAATGACCATCTCCTCTATTCTAGGCCACCATTAAAGGTGTCATCAACCCATTGTCTTCCATATAACAACAAAGATGTTGTTTTTGAATCCTGGGTAACCCCTGCTATTATTATACTCAGAGGTCTCTTTTCAGCCCAGTATGTAATCAGTGGAGGCCCAGTGGACATACGTAAAGTTAACAAACTCATAGTCATAGTCATGCTCACCTCTCCTGGGCTCTGTTGATGCCTCTGGTCCTCTTTGCACCTTTTCCGGCCTCCTGAATGAGATCTGTCATTGGGTCTCAGTGGTCACATGGGCCTAAAAGAGGCCTAAAGAGGAAGGAGACCTGCACCAGATTCAGGGATATGGTCCATAAAAGGTGAGTATTCTTCTGCACCTCCCCTGAACCTCGTAATTTTTTGGAGTTTGCTACTCTCGAACCATTATGATACTATAAGCACGGGTTCAAACGTGAATTTTTTGGACCATAATTTGACGCGGAGGCCACCTCAGATTCCAAAAAACGGCTAGCCACTGCCATTACGGTGACCCGGCATCCAGTCGCGGCATTCAACTCCGGATTAGGCCCAAATGAATGGGCCTAATTGGGAGGGAGGTGTTGCAAGCCAGACGTCTGTGGCTGAATTAGCCACGGAATCCGCCTGGAGAAAGGGCAGGTTCTTCTTTCCGCGAGCGAAAAAGGAAATGACCAACTTCCATTGATTTCAATGGGAGGTGTTTTTTTTTTTTTGAGCCGATTCTGCGTCAAAATCCAGCGCAAAAAACTCACGTGTGAACTTATGCTCAGGTTTCTTCTGACCCCAGAGTATAAGTGTCTCATGAATCTCAACCCCCCCCCCAATTTTTGGTTCAGCCAAGCCAGAAATTTTATGAAACCTGGTTTGTTTTGACCCGGTTTGCTCATCCCTTGCTATCAGTGGACAAATATTGGGTGGTGTATAGCAATATGACATCCCCATGGTCCCTGAATGACCCGCTCTCTAGTTACAGAGGCTTACAGGGAACCCTGGCTCTAAGTCCCGCTCTCCCTCCATGATACATATTAAAACAAAACTGGATAACAGAGAAATTTGAGAATGAGAGTAATATTGGCGAGAACCTCAGACGGAGAATATTGGTGATTGCTATTCATTACTATTTATGTTGTATTCTGTCCTTTGCCATTCATATTACAAAAGCTGCAAATTACCATAAAGTGCTTCATCAGCTCAGCTCTATTTAAAGCCTCTTGTAGCACTTGCTTTTCCCGGGATTTATTTGCTATGAATGAGGATAAGGGCCACTCAGGCTTATAGGCTTTGAAGTGTTGTTTCCGGCACATCTGTAGAACCACTGGGCCGCTGCCTGCCGCAGGACAAAACAGATTATGTAGCTTTATAAGAATTTATAAGGAATATATAAGGCACCGTTCATGTTCAGAGCTGGATTACAGCATGGGTAAGAAATGGCACTTGTTCTTCAGACCCTTCACTACACGTGGTTTGCAGAACATGAGCAACCGGCAGAGCCCCTACTAGACGTTAGTGTACTGGTCTCGTATGCCTATAATACACAAATACACAATACCTGACTCTGACCACTAAGCCGAGTACAATTCTGAGACTTCCTGTTTTACTGTAGAATTCTTTGCAGCAGTCCCCTCCCTTACGACCCACTGATGATCACAGCTATCAGGAATAAGCAGATAAGACACAAAATCCAACAGTTGCAAAAGGTGATTTCTTAAATGTGATCTACTTCCCCCTCTGTTTAATGACCTCTGCAAAGGTCACAGAGCATGCCTACAAAACTCTCTCATAAAATCCAATAGGCTCTGCTGCAGACCATTGTGTCTATGGTTCATAGTCCGTCTCCAGAAGTCACAAACTATTTTAGGCTTAGTTGAAAGAGTTGGAATTGTAAGATTTTATTTATTTTTTAATATTAAAGGATGGAAAATTAAAAACAACATCACAAAATATTATTTAAAAATATGGATTTATCGAAAGATCATTTCCTGGTGACACTTACCCTTTAACCCTTTCCAGGTCTTTAATGGCGAATGTCAAGTCTTTAAATATGGCGGCCACTCAGCTCCAGCCAGGTCTCCGCTGTGACTAAGGCACCATTTCCATTTTGGGTAGGATTGCCGTATCCGTGAATGAGGTCCATTAGGAGACCATCCATTTCCTAGGTAGCTGCAGGCCTATTGTAGGCACCGAGACTTGTCCTCAGTACATTTCTATTACAGGTTGTGCAATGCAGCCTGTAATAGAAGTGCATGGATTTTACAATACAATTGTGTAATGCAGCCTGTAATAGAAGTGCATGGATTTTACAATACAATTGTGTAATGCAGTCTGTAATAGAAGTGCGTGGATTTTACAATACAATTGTGTAATGCAGCCTGTAATAGAAGTGCGTGGATTTTACAATACAATTGTGTAATGCAGCCTGTAATAGAAGTGCATGGATTTTACAATACAATTCTGTAATTCAGCCTGTAATAGAAGTGTGTGGATTTTACAATACAATTGTGTAATGCAGCCTGTAATAGAAGTGCATGGATTTTACAATACAATTGTGTAATGCAGCCTGTAATAGAAGTGCATGGATTTTACACTACAATTGTGTAATACAGCCTGTAATAGAAGTGCATGGATTTTACAATACAATTGTGTAATGCAGCCTGTAATAGAAGTGCATGGATTTTACAATACAATTGTGTAATGCAGCCTGTAATAGAAGTGCATGGATTTTACAATACAATTGTGTAATGCAGCCTGTAATAGAAGTGCATGGATTTTACACTACAATTGTGTAATGCAGCCTGTAATAGAAGTGCATGGATTTTACAATACAATTGTGTAATGCAGCCTGTAATACAAGTGCATGGATTTTACAATACAATTGTGTAATGCAGCCTGTAATAGAAGTGCATGGATTTTACAATACAATTGTGTAATGCAGCCTGTAATAGAAGTGCATGGATCTTACAATACATTGCAAAGCATTATCATTGTTGTGTATTATATTGGCGATCAAATCCCCTGGGGTCTAAAAATAAAAGTAAAAAATAATTTAAAAAGTTAAAATAATATTTAAAAAAAAGCAAAAAGATCTAAAAATTCTAATCAATCTCTTCCTTAAAACACGTTATGTATCCCTGTGCCCAAAAATATAAAATATCTAAAAATATAAACTTTATTATTTTTCCCATACTTTGAATGCTGTAGCTGGAGAAAAAAAAAATCTAAATAAAATTTTATTTTGCTGTTTAGCTTCCTAAATTTTTTTTTTAAAAAAAGTGATCAAAACATCAGAAATTGCACAAAATGGTATAAATAAAGTATATCTGGATCCTCAAAAAAAACTCTTTCTTTTTTCAAAATTTTAGATTTTCTATATGCTGTGAAAACATAAACAAGACTATATAAATTTGATATTTCCGTAATTGTACTGACCCCCTTAAAAATACAGGTCCGTGTAATTTTTGTTGTACAGTAAATATTGCAAAAAAATGTTCCCCTTAAGAATGTGGGGCGAACAGTCATCTCTAATTTCACAACAATTTTTTTCCAGCTGCCCAATACATTGTACAGAATATTACAGGATACCCTTAAGAAATACAATTTGTCCCACAAGAAATAACCCCCTCATATGCCTCTGAGAATGAAAAACTAAAACGTTATGGCTGGGGCTGAGCCGATCTTGAGATTTCAGGATCGATTTTAAAATCCGATTTCCGATCATTTTCCATCCGATCCCGATCGTGAAAGTTGCTCGATCGCCGATAGGGATCTGATCTTTTCCGATCCCGAGCGCTAAACCCTAGTCAATGCTTCTCTATGGGAAAAGTCATTTTTAGGGTTGAGCCAATCTTGAGATTTCAAAATCCGATTTCCGATCATTTTCCAGCCGATCCCGATCGCGAAATTTGCTCAATCACCGATGGGGATCCGATCTTTTCCGATCCCGATCACTTAACCCTATTTATGGCTTTTAGAATGAGGGGAAGATAAAAAAAATGACTGTAGTGGGAGTTAAATAAATAAGACATCCATACAGGAGCCCAATTATACTATCCTAAAAAACACCATGTAACATTCCATCTGCACTATTCAAAAATTTTAGGCAGGGGTTGAAAAAGTGGTTCCAGAAATAGAAAGGTTAATAGTTTATTCATGTCCATGAAGAAAAGAGAAATGTAAATCCAGAACAGAACAGAAGTGATCACCTGCAATTTAACCATGAGTAGTCGCCAGGATGGTTGTATCGGTATACCCCTACCTCATAGAATGTACATCCATAGTAGACATATACAGTCCTCTGCTGTGAAGTCTACTATTAGGGTTGAGCGATCGAGAAAGATCGGATCCTGATCGGCGATCAAGAAAATTTCACGATCAGGAACGGGATCGGCTGGAAAATGATCGGAAATCGGATTTTAATAACGATCCTGAAATCTGAAGATCGGCTCAACCCTACCTATGACCTATTGCATTTAGGGTTGATCGATCGGGAAAGATATTTTTCTATTATTCATCCACTTTCAGACAAACTGATAAATTGCATATTTTAATTCAGGATGATTTACGGGGTTGTGCAGAACATATAGACGGGAGCGGAGACGTGTCTTAGCGAGCCTATAGGGATAATATAAACATACGTCAATTAATCTCAGCCTGCTGTTTACTCTTCCAATTTGGTAGGATCCAGATGTCTTTTGCAGATGATACATAGTACCTGGTGAGATGCCAATAGCATTAATAAGATTCAATCCTTCTCTACTTGGCAGGAAGTGACCACCACCCTCTTCAAGGATCTGTAGAAAGACAAGGAAAAATAATAGTCAAGATTTAGATGGACACAAAGCAGCGCCAGGTCCAGATATATTGCTTTATCTTTCGGTATCTTTTACTATAATAAGATCACTTTTAATTGTAACATTTTTTTAATTTTTGTTTCCTGCGCCCTGTAATTGTGAGCACTAGGATGGGGCAGGACATGGTGCAACAATTCCACAACCTCTGTTTCCTATGGGGGAAAAATTTCAGGCAAATTTGCAACCATGGCAATAGATCCAACATGGCTGGCCATGGTCAGAAGGGGCACATTGTCTCCATAAAGGGGATGCGTGGTAATGGACTCTCATCCATTATACACAGGAACCATATACACATAAGTGGCCAGTGATCAGGAGGATGGGGTATAAGTGTATAAGTGTCTGCAATCACACAACCCCTTTAAGGCACCTTTCATAGATCTAAAGGATTAAAGGGGTTTTAAAGGGATTTTATTTAGATTTTCTTCTATGTCACCCAAACCTTGGGTTTTCAGGCTGGTTTGCCGTTCCAGGTAATACACACTGATAATGGAGAAGTGGGAGGAACTGGAGCAAGTTGGATGGTGGGCGCTGCTTCTGATCACATGATCCCTGGATGGAACCAGAGCAGAAACCAGAGATTCCCTATATAGACATCCCTATAGAAATCAAACCAGAATATCTTCTCCAAAAGAAAGAGATATTCATACACAGACAGCTGGTTTGGGGTCTCTGCCACTCCCCTGTATAGAGCAGGACACCGGTTGGCTGGGTGAGGGGCCATAGACGTGGGAACTATGGGGTATTATATCTCCTTAAGCCTAAAGTGCTGCAATGCAGAAACATAGTGTTCTTATCTGCTACGGAAATACAGCATAAAAACACTGCGTTTTATAGTATCGGCAAAGATAATGAGATTCTGGTGAATCTCATTTACACATTTCCCAAAAAAGAAACTCTATTTAAAAAAAAAAAATGTGTTTTTCAAAATGCATTTTCCCTATAGATTTAATAAGGGAAGAAAAACTGCAGCGAAAAATGTACTGCAAAATTCTGCGGAAAAAAAATGCACTACCAGGGTTGAGCTCCGATTTCCGATCATTTTTCATCCGAATCCCAATTCCGATCTTACTACAAGTCATGGGATTTTTTAATGATCGAAAATCGGATTTTAAAAACGATCCTGTTCTCTACATAGCGTGAAGTCCAAAAATTGAACGCTTCAATTTTTTGGACTTCATGCTATGTAGTGATTATAAAATACCCCGGCTATTTAGTCCCCTTCACTTACCTGCACAAAATTGTTGCCGCTGCCGCTCCCCATTGTTCTCGCTCCTCTTCTCTCTACTTCACATGCCTGCAGATTGCCATGCGCGCCCCCGCCTCCCAGGCAGTGTTACTGATGCTGGGAGTAGGCGGGGCTTGTTGTGGCTTAGGAGAGTGTGGGTGGGTAAAGGGCGGGGAGACGTGCGTGCATCACTTATGTCTCCCCTCCCAGTACTCGTCCACACTCTCCTAAGACACAAGCCCCGCCTTCTCCCAGCATATGTAACACTAGCCTGGGAGGCGGGGGCGCGCACGGCAATCTGCAGGCATGTGAAATAGAGAGAAGAAGAGCGAGAACAATGGGGAGCGGCAGCGGCAGCGCTTTGGTGCTGGTAAGTTGAGCGATCGGGATTGGAATTCCGTTCCTGATCTTTTTTTTAGGCGGAATCGGAAACCGATTGTGAAATTTACTTGATCGCCGATCGGTATCCGATCTTTTCAGATCCCGATCGCTCAACCCTAAGCACTACATTTTTTAACTGTGGTTTGCTACAGGGGCCTTAGCCTATGAAGACTGTCTTTGCCAGCCACTTTCTATTATGCAGAGTATTACTAACTATTAGAGATGAGCGAACAGTAAAATGTTCGAGGTTCGATATTCGTTTCGAGTAGCCCCTCAATATTCGACTACTCGAATCGAATATCGAACCCTATTATAGTCTATGGGGGGAAAATGCTCGTTTCAGGGGTAGGCAACATTCAATCAAATTATACTTACCAAGTCCAGGAGTGAGGGTTGGGCTGGATCCTCCATGCAGTCTTCTCCTTGCAGCGTCCCCGCGGTGTCTTCTGGCTCATCATTCACTCTGCCAGGCATCGGGCCTGGGCAGAGCCGACTGCGCATGTCCGCACTACAAGCGGGCATGTGCAGTCGGCTCTGCTCAGGCCCGATGCCTGGCAGAGTGAATTCAGAGCCGGAAGACACCGCGGGGAAGCTGCACGGAGAAGACTTCTAAAGGTAGGAGAAGAACCAGCGTTGATTGGCCGACTGTATAGCATTCAGCCAATCAATGCTGGTTCTGCATTAAACTTTTACATTCGAACAGCGAGTGGTACTTGATCGAGTACGAGTATTTCGAATACCGTAGTATTCGATCGAATACCTACTCGATCAAATACTACTCGCTCATCTCTACTAACTATGCCTGCCCTAGTAGAAGTTGAGGGGAAAGAATAAGCAAAAATATTCTTGATGTAAAAATTAAAACTTGCTCTAGCACCACCTTTTGGATGGTAACTCCCTATAGATCAATGGGGCTGAGATCAAAGGCAGACATTGTCCTCCAAAAAGAAGGAAGACCCATCCACAGACAGCTGTTTCAGAAGTTATTGCCCCTCATCAGTGTGAATAGAATACTTGCTGGCTAGGTTGGAGGCCATAGATGAGGGTTAGAAGTGGTACTATATTTCAGGAATGGGGGAAGCACGTTTGAGCTCTGCTATTAGCCCATCCTCTAAAAGGGTATTTTCTAGAAATGACCGAACCAGTTTTTTATAACTTGGTTTGCAGTGCACCGGCATCCAGTTATGGCATTCCACTCTGGATTAGGCCCAAATGAATGAGTCTAGTCGGTCGGGGGGGTTCGCGCTATGGACTCTGCAGTGGATTCCAATGCAGAATCCGCGTGAAGAAAGGGCACGTCGCTTCTTTTTTCCGCGAGAGGGAAAAATCCACTTGTGGAAAAAGGAACCCTTTGAATTCAGTGGGAGGCGGTTTTTTTAGCCAGATTTTGACGTGGATTCTGCACCAAAATCCTGACCTAAAAACCCCACGTGAACCTGGCAAAACTCTGCTGTACACTTTGCTTCAGCCATATGAAGACTATCATTCATCAGTGCTATAGTGTAATCTAGGTATGTATCTATGTATGTGAGAGTAGCAAATATTCTATTTGTTATCCATTGGGAAACTTAGCAGAGTTTGTATTCCCTGCACTGCCTCCACTGGCGAAATTAAGTATTACATTCAATTCAAGGGGTTGTCTATGTAATTCAGGATAGAACAAGACCACTGACAAATTGACTACAGTTTATCCAACTGCTACGATCTCCAATCTGTGAGGGATCACTGCAGCACCCCCACAGGCAACATGAAGTATTACACAGCTCCCATAAGAGCCAATAGGCTGTTTATGTGCAGCATATACATGTCAGATTTCTAGGCACTATCTTCTCTTCTAAAAGAACGGGTCCGGAATAATAAAAATAACCCCCACTATTTAATGTGTGACCTAAAAGGTATTTATAAATGGGATTTCTAGATCAAACCTCTCCTTTAATTACCTTTAAATCACTTTCTCACATATGGAAATCACATTGTTTCATTAGCATTTAAGTAGCCTAATTGGATCCTTGGCTGGTCCTCGGCGGATCTGCTTGTACACAGACAACCTCATGATGATGACTGATTCATGGGCCTCCCTTCCCCTTCTTCATGTAGTTGTCCAACCAATTCCTTTCGGATTTCTCCACCATCACCTACACAACTCTCCTACTGGCTATAAAATACAGCAGCAGCTTGTCGGTAATTGATCAGACAAGTGAACTGTAAAATATTCATTTTCTACTTCAACAGCCAGATAAATCTCCTGGGATGCGGATGAGAATATTACTATGCACATCAGGGTTGAAGTAGTAATAGTAATGTCGCTGATAAGTGAGGTTTTGCTACACTCAATAGTTAAGGCTTTATGGCACTGCAGTGCATGCACGCAACGCGTAGCTGTGAAGTTTACCAACGCCTGCAGTCACCGGATAATAGGAAGCTTGTTTATTAAGGTGAAAAGACTTCACCTTCAACACACACAGTACTTATGGAGAATACTGAGCCGTTTACAGATCATAGAAATGGAGAATGTACGAGGCTGCCTAGTTATAGAGCAGAACTACTCGCCACTAACATTTACCTCCATAATGTGCTATTATATGTACAAACACGGTATAATACGACTATTACTGAGATACGCTTCACTACACAGCTATACTTATTTTTTTTTTTACAAAGAATACTATTATCATGCCTTCTTTACCAATGCCACAAGAATAACAATGTACAAGAATATAAAGTGAATATTATAATACTGCCCATATGTACAAGAATATAACTACTATAATACTGCTCCTATGCACAAGAATATAACTACTATAATACTACTCCTATGTACAAGAATATAACTACTATAATACTACCTCCTGTGTACAAGAATATAACTACTATAATACTACTCCTATATACAAGAATATACCTACTATAATACTACCTCCTATGTACAAGAATATAACTACTATAATACTGCCCCTATGTACAAGAATATAACTACTATAATACTACTCCTATATACAAGAATATAACTACTATAATACTGCTCCTATGTACAAAAATATAACTACTATAATACTGCCCCCTATGTACAAGAATATAACTACTATAATACTACCTCCTATGTACAAAAATATAACTACTATAATACTACTCCTATATACAAGAATATACCTACTATAATACTACTCCTATGTACAAGAATATAACTACTATAATACTACTCCTATGTACAAGAATATAATTACTATAATACTGCTCCTATGTACAAGAATATAACTACTATAATACTGCCCCTATGTACAAGAATATAACTTTTATAATACTGCTCCTATGTACAAGAATATAACTACTATAATACTACTCCTAATTACAAGAATATACCTACTATAATACTACTCCTATGTACAAGAATATAACTACTATAATACTACTCCTATGTACAAGAATATACCAACTATAATACTACCTCCTATGTACAAGAATATACTATAATACTGCCCCTATGTACAAAAATATAACTACTATAATACTACTCCTATGTACAAGAATATAACTACTATAATACTGCTCCTATGTACAAAAATATAACTACTATAATACTGCCCCCTATGTACAAGAATATAACTACTATAATACTACCTCCTATGTACAAAAATATAACTACTATAATACTACTCCTATATACAAGAATATACCTACTATAATACTACTCCTATGTACAAGAATATAACTACTATAATACTACCCCTATGTACAAGAATATAACTACTATAATACTACTCCTATGTACAAGAATATAACTACTATAATACTGCTCCTATGTACAAGAATATATCTACTATAATACTGCTCCTATGTACAAGAATATAATTACTATAATACTGCTCCTATGTACAAGAATATAACTACTATAATACTGCCCCTATGTACAAGAATATAACTTTTATAATACTGCTCCTATGTACAAGAATATAACTACTATAATACTACCTCCTATGTACAAAAATATAACTACTATAATACTACTCCTATATACAAGAATATACCTACTATAATACTACTCCTATGTACAAGAATATAACTACTATAATACTACCCCTATGTACAAGAATATAACTACTATAATACTACTCCTATGTACAAGAAAATAACTACTATAATACTGCTCCTATGTACAAGAATATAACTACTATAATACTGCTCCTATGTACAAGAATATAACTACTATAATACTACTCCTATGTACAAGAATATAATTACTATAATACTGCTCCTATGTACAAGAATATAACTACTATAATACTGCCCCTATGTACAAGAATATAACTTTTATAATACTGCTCCTATGTACAAGAATATAACTACTATAATACTACTCCTATATACAATAATATAACTACTGTAATACTACCTCCTATGTACAAGAATATAGCTACTATAATACTGCCCCTATGTAAAAGAATATAACTACTATAATACTACTCCTATGTACAAGAATATAACTACTACAATACTACCCCGTATGTACAAGAATATAACTACTATAATACTACTCCTATGTACAAGAATATAACTACTATAATACTGCTCCTATGTACAAAAATATAACTACTATAATACTGCCCCCTATGTACAAGAATATAACTACTATAATACGACCTCCTATGTATAAAAATATAACTACTATAATACTACTCCTATATTCAAGAATATACCTACTATAATACTACTCCTATGTACAAGAATATAACTACTATAATACTACCCCTATGTACAAGAATATAACTACTATAATACTACCCCTATGTACAAGAATATAACTACTATAATACTGCTCCTAAGTGCAAGAATATAACTACTATAATACTACTCCTATGTACAAGAATATAACTACTATAATACTGCTCCTATGTACAAAAATATAACTACTATAATACTGCCCCCTATGTACAAGAATATAACTACTATAATACTACCTCCTATGTACAAAAATATAACTACTATAATACTACTCCTATATACAAGAATATACCTACTATAATACTACTCCTATGTACAAGAATATAACTACTATAATACTACCCCTATGTACAAGAATATAACTACTATAATACTACTCCTATGTACAAGAATATAACTACTATAATAATGCTCCTATGTACAAGAATATAATTACTATAATACTGCTCCTATGTACAAGAATATAACTGCTATAATACTGCCCCTATGTACAAGAATATAACTTTTATAATACTGCTCCTATGTACAAGAATATAACTACTATAATACTACTCCTATGTACAAGAATATAACTACTATAATACTGCTCCTATGTACAAGAATATAACTACTATAATACTGCTCCTATGTACAAGAATATATCTACTATAATACTGCTCCTATGTACAAGAATATAACTACTATAATACTGCTCCTATGTACAAGAATATAACTACTATAATACTACTCCTATGTACAAGAATATAATTACTATAATACTGCTCCTATGTACAAGAATATAACTACTATAATACTGCCCCTATGTACAAGAATATAACTTTTATAATACTGCTCCTATGTACAAGAATATAACTACTATAATACTACTCCTATATACAATAATATAACTACTATAATACCACCTCCTATGTACAAGAATATAGCTACTATAATACTGCCCCTATGTACAAGAATATAACTTTTATAATACTGCTCCTATGTACAAGAATATAACTACTATAATACTACCTCCTATGTACAAAAATATAACTACTATAATACTACTCCTATATACAAGAATATACCTACTATAATACTACTCCTATGTACAAGAATATAACTACTATAATACTACCCCTATGTACAAGAATATAACTACTATAATACTACTCCTATGTACAAGAAAATAACTACTATAATACTGCTCCTATGTACAAGAATATAACTACTATAATACTGCTCCTATGTACAAGAATATAACTACTATAATACTACTCCTATGTACAAGAATATAATTACTATAATACTGCTCCTATGTACAAGAATATAACTACTATAATACTGCCCCTATGTACAAGAATATAACTTTTATAATACTGCTCCTATGTACAAGAATATAACTACTATAATACTACTCCTATATACAATAATATAACTACTGTAATACTACCTCCTATGTACAAGAATATAGCTACTATAATACTGCCCCTATGTAAAAGAATATAACTACTATAATACTACTCCTATGTACAAGAATATAACTACTACAATACTACCCCGTATGTACAAGAATATAACTACTATAATACTACTCCTATGTACAAGAATATAACTACTATAATACTGCTCCTATGTACAAAAATATAACTACTATAATACTGCCCCCTATGTACAAGAATATAACTACTATAATACGACCTCCTATGTATAAAAATATAACTACTATAATACTACTCCTATATTCAAGAATATACCTACTATAATACTACTCCTATGTACAAGAATATAACTACTATAATACTACCCCTATGTACAAGAATATAACTACTATAATACTACCCCTATGTACAAGAATATAACTACTATAATACTGCTCCTAAGTGCAAGAATATAACTACTATAATACTGCCCCCTATGTACAAGAATATAACTACTATAATACTACCTCCTATGTACAAAAATATAACTACTATAATACTACTCCTATATACAAGAATATACCTACTATAATACTACTCCTATGTACAAGAATATAACTACTATAATACTACCCCTATGTACAAGAATATAACTACTATAATACTACTCCTATGTACAAGAATATAATTACTATAATAATGCTCCTATGTACAAGAATATAATTACTATAATACTGCTCCTATGTACAAGAATATAACTGCTATAATACTGCCCCTATGTACAAGAATATAACTTTTATAATACTGCTCCTATGTACAAGAATATAACTACTATAATACTACTCCTATGTACAAGAATATAACTACTATAATACTGCTCCTATGTACAAGAATATAACTACTATAATACTGCTCCTATGTACAAGAATATATCTACTATAATACTGCTCCTATGTACAAGAATATAACTACTATAATACTGCTCCTATGTACAAGAATATAACTACTATAATACTACTCCTATGTACAAGAATATAATTACTATAATACTGCTCCTATGTACAAGAATATAACTACTATAATACTGCCCCTATGTACAAGAATATAACTTTTTTAATACTGCTCCTATGTACAAGAATATAACTACTATAATACTACTCCTATATACAATAATATAACTACTATAATACCACCTCCTATGTACAAGAATATAGCTACTATAATACTGCCCCTATGTAAAAGAATATAACTACTATAATACTACTCCTATGTACAAGAATATAACTACTACAATACTACCCCGTATGTACAAGAATATAACTACTATAATACTACTCCTATGTACAAGAATATAACTACTATAATACTGCTCCTATGTACAAAAATATAACTACTATAATACTGCCCCCTATGTACACGAATATAACTACTATAATACTACCTCCTATGTATAAAAATATAACTACTATAATACTACTCCTATATTCAAGAATATACCTACTATAATACTACTCCTATGTACAAGAATATAACTACTATAATACTGCTCCTAAGTGCAAGAATATAACTACTATAATACTACTCCTATGTACAAGAATATAACTACTATAATACTGCTCCTATGTACAAAAATATAACTACTATAATACTGCCCCCTATGTACAAGAATATAACTACTATAATACTACCTCCTATGTACAAAAATATAACTACTATAATACTACTCCTATATACAAGAATATACCTACTATAATACTACTCCTATGTACAAGAATATAACTACTATAATACTACTCCTATGTACAAGAATATAACTACTATAATACTACTCCTATGTACAAGAATATAACTACTATAATAATGCTCCTATGTACAAGAATATAATTACTATAATACTGCTCCTATGTACAAGAATATAACTGCTATAATACTGCCCCTATGTACAAGAATATAACTTTTATAATACTACTCCTATGTACAAGAATATAACTACTATAATACTACTCCTATGTACAAGAATATAACTACTATAATACTGCTCCTATGTAAAAGAATATAACTACTATAATACTGCTCCTATGTACAAGAATATATCTACTATAATACTGCTCCTATGTACAAGAATATAACTACTATAATACTGCTCCTATATACAAGAATATAACTACTATAATACTACTCCTATGTACAAGAATATAATTACTATAATACTGCTCCTATGTACAAGAATATAACTACTATAATACTGCCCCTATGTACAAGAATATAACTTTTATAATACTGCTCCTATGTACAAGAATATAACTACTATAATACTGCTCCTATGTATAAGAATATAACTACTATAATACTACCTCCTATGTACAAGAATATAACTACTATAATACTACCCCTATGTACAAGAATATAACTACTATAATACTACTCCTATGTACAAGAATATAACTACTATAATACTGCTCCTATGTACAAGAATATAATTACTATAATACTGCTCCTATGTACAAGAATATAACTACTATAATACTGCCCCTATGTACAAGAATATAACTTTTATAATACTGCTCCTATGTACAAGAATATAACTACTATAATACTACTCCTATGTACAAGAATATAACTACTATAATACTACTCCTATATACAATAATATAACTACTATAATACTACCCCTATGTACAAGAATATAACTACTATAATACTACTCCTATGTACAAGAATATAACTACTATAATACTGCTCCTATGTACAAGAATATAACTACTATAATACTACTCCTATGTACAAGAATATAATTACTATAATACTGCTCCTATGTACAAGAATATAACTACTATAATACTACTCCTATGTACAAGAATATAACTACTATAATACTGCTCTTATATACAAGAATATAACTACTATAATACTACTCCTATGTACAAGAATATAACTACTATAATACTACCTCCTATGTACAAGAATATAACTACTATAATACTACTCCTATGTACAAGAATATAACTACTATAATACTGCTCCTATGTACAAGAATATAACTACTATAATACTACTCCTATGTACAAGAATATAACTACTATAATACTACCTCCTATGTACAAGAATATAACTACTATAATACTACCTCCTATGTACAAGAATATAACTACTATAATACTACTCCTATGTACAAGAATATAACTACTATAATACTACTCCTATGTACAAGAATATAACTACTATAATACTGCTCCTATGTATAAGAATATAACTACTATAATGCTGCTCCTATGTACAAGAATATAACTACTATAATACTGCTCCTATGTACAAGAATATAACTACTATAATACTACCTACTATGTACAAGAATATAACTACTATAATACTACTCCTATGTACAAGAATATAACTACTATAATACTGCCACATATATTCAATATAACACTCATATCTGTCCTGTCCTGTAACCCCAAACAGCTATTCACTACCTGCAACTCCCTCCTTCGTCCTCTTCTGCCCCCTCTGACATCACTTATCTCAGTTAACGATTTTGCCTCTTAAAAGCGAAATTGACACCATCAAAGACACCTCACCCTGCATCTCCAGCAACCACTCTACCAAACTTCTCAGTGCTCTTCATCTTTGACCTGTTTCTCCATCGTCACTGATGAAATTCTCTCCACCCCAATCTGTAAATCCCACCTCACCTTCTGTGCTCTTGATCCAATCCAGTCACATCTCATCCCCAAACTCAATGAGGTCATTACTCCAGCTCTAACCCATCTCTTCAACCTATCCCTAACCTATGTGATGCACTCACATATCCCCGCCCTGTACCTGCTCACACTCTCTTAAGCCACAATCACTGCCTTCTTCCTAGGTCTGTAACACTAACCTGGGAGGCGGGGGCAGCGAGGCGAGAAGAGGAGCGAGAACAGCGGGGACCAGACCAGCGGCAGCACTTCTGTGCAGGTAAGTGGACACCAGGGGGGACAAGTAGCCAGAGGATTTTTTAAATCACTACACAGCATGGAGTCTAACAATTAAAGCATTCAATTTATAGACTCCATGCTGTGTAGAGAATAGGATTGTTTTTAAAATACGATCTTCAATTATTAAAAAAATCCCATTGATTTGCATTGGGATAGGAATTGGGATCGGGTTCAAATGGAAAATGATCGGAAATCGGATTTTAAAAACAATCCAGAAATCTCAAGATTGGCTCAACCCTAATAGTAATGTACAGCACCATGGAATTAATCTAATAATGTACAGAGCACCATGGAATTAATCTAAGAACGTACAGCACCATGGAATTAATATAATAATGTACAGCACCATGGAATTAATATAATAATTAGAGATGAGCGAACACTAAAATGTTCGAGGTTCGAAATTCGATTCGAACAGCCGCTCACTGTTCGAGTGTTCGAATGGGTTTCGAACCCCATTATAGTCTATGGGGAACATAAACTCGTTAAGGGGGAAACCCAAATTCGTGTCTGGAGGGTCACCAAGTCCACTATGACACCCCAGGAAATGATACCAACACCCTGGAATGACACTGGGACAGCAGGGGAAGCATGTCTGGGGGCATAAAAGTCACTTTATTTCATGGAAATCCCTGTCAGTTTGCGATTTTCGCAAGCTAACTTTTCCCCATAGAAATGCATTGGCCAGTGCTGATTGGCCAGAGTACGGAACTCGACCAATCAGCGCTGGCTCTGCTGGAGGAGGCGGAGTCTAAGATAGCTCCACACCAGTCTCCATTCAGGTCCGACCTTAGACTCCGCCTCCTCCGGCAGAGCCAGCGCTGATTGGCCGAAGGCTGGCCAATGCATTCCTATGCGAATGCAGACTTAGCAGTGCTGAGTCAGTTTTGCTCAACTACACATCTGATGCACACTCGGCACTGCTACATCAGATGTAGCAATCTGATGTAGCAGAGCCGAGGGTGCACTAGAACCCCTGTGCAAACTCAGTTCACGCTAATAGAATGCATTGGCCAGCGCTGATTGGCCAATGCATTCTATTAGCCCGATGAAGTAGAGCTGAATGTGTGTGCTAAGCACACACATTCAGCACTGCTTCATCAAGCCAATACAATGCATTAGCCAGTGCTGATTGGCCAGAGTACGGAATTCGGCCAATCAGCGCTGGCTCTGCTGGAGGAGGCGGAGTCTAAGGTCGCTCCACACCAGTCTCCATTCAGGTCCGACCTTAGACTCCGCCTCCTCCGGCAGAGCCAGCGCTGATTGGCCGAAGGCTGGCCAATGCATTCCTATGCGAATGCAGACTTAGCAGTGCTGAGTCAGTTTTGCTCAACTACACATCTGATGCACACTCGGCACTGCTACATCAGATGTAGCAATCTGATGTAGCAGAGCCGAGGGTGCACTAGAACCCCTGTGCAAACTCAGTTCACGCTAATAGAATGCATTGGCCAGCGCTGATTGGCCAATGCATTCTATTAGCCCGATGAAGTAGAGCTGAATGTGTGTGCTAAGCACACACATTCAGCACTGCTTCATCAAGCCAATACAATGCATTAGCCAGTGCTGATTGGCCAGAGTACGGAATTCGGCCAATCAGCGCTGGCCAATGCATTCTATTAGCCCGATGAAGTAGAGCTGAATGTGTGTGCTAAGCACACACATTCAGCTCTACTTCATCGGGCTAATAGAATGCATTGGCCAGCGCTGATTGGCCAGAGTACGGAACTCGACCAATCAGCGCTGGCTCTGCTGGAGGAGGCGGAGTCTAAGGTCGGACCTGAATGGAGACTGGTGTGGAGCGATCTTAGACTCCGCCTCCTCCAGCAGAGCCAGCGCTGATTGGCCGAATTCCGTACTCTGGCCAATGCATTCCTATGCGAATGCAGACTTAGCAGTGCTGAGTCAGTTTTGCTCAACTACACATCTGATGCACACTCGGCACTGCTACATCAGATGTAGCAATCTGATGTAGCAGAGCCGAGGGTGCACTAGAACCCCTGTGCAAACTCAGTTCACGCTAATAGAATGCATTGGCCAGCGCTGATTGGCCAATGCATTCTATTAGCCCGATGAAGTAGAGCTGAATGTGTGTGCTAAGCACACACATTCAGCACTGCTTCATCAAGCCAATACAATGCATTAGCCAGTGCTGATTGGCCAGAGTACGGAATTCGGCCAATCAGCGCTGGCTCTGCTGGAGGAGGCGGAGTCTAAGGTCGGACCTGAATGGAGACTGGTGTGGAGCGATCTTAGACTCCGCCTCCTCCAGCAGAGCCAGCGCTGATTGGCCGAATTCCGTACTCTGGCCAATCAGCACTGGCTAATGCATTGTATTGGCGTGATGAAGCAGTGCTGAATGTGTGTGCTTAGCACACACATTCAGCTCTACTTCATCGGGCTAATAGAATGCATTGGCCAGCGCTGATTGGCCGAATTCCGTACTCTGGCCAATCAGTGCTGGCCAATGCATTCTATTAGCTTGATGAAGCAGAGTGTGCACAAGGGTTCAAGCGCACCCTCGGCTCTGATGTAGCAGAGCCGAGGCTGCACAAGGGTTCAAGCGCACCCTCGGCTCTGATGTAGGAGAGCCGAGGGTGCACTTGAACCCTTGTGCAGCCTCGGCTCTGCTACATCAGAGCCGAGGGTGCGCTTGAACCCTTGTGCACACTCTGCTTCATCAAGCTAATAGAATGCATTGGCCAGCGCTGATTGGCCAATGTATTCTATTAGCCTGATGAAGTAGAGCTGAATGTGTGTGCTAAGCACACACATTCAGCTCTACTTCATCGGGCTAATAGAATGCATTGGCCAGCGCTGATTGGCCAGAGTACGGAACTCGACCAATCAGCGCTGGCTCTGCTGGAGGAGGCGGAGTCTAAGATCGCTCCACACCAGTCTCCATTCAGGTCCGACCTTAGACTCCGCCTCCTCCAGCAGAGCCAGCGCTGATTGGCCGAATTCCGTACTCTGGCCAATCAGCACTGGCTAATGCATTGTATTGGCGTGATGAAGCAGTGCTGAATGTGTGTGCTTAGCACACACATTCAGCTCTACTTCTTCGGGCTAATAGAATGCATTGGCCAGCGCTGATTGGCCGAATTCCGTACTCTGGCCAATCAGTGCTGGCCAATGCATTCTATTAGCTTGATGAAGCAGAGTGTGCACAAGGGTTCAAGCGCACCCTCGGCTCTGATGTAGCAGAGCCGAGGCTGCACAAGGGTTCAAGCGCACCCTCGGCTCTGATGTAGGAGAGCCGAGGGTGCACTTGAACCCTTGTGCAGCCTCGGCTCTGCTACATCAGAGCCGAGGGTGCGCTTGAACCCTTGTGCACACTCTGCTTCATCAAGCTAATAGAATGCATTGGCCAGCGCTGATTGGCCAATGTATTCTATTAGCCTGATGAAGTAGAGCTGAATGTGTGTGCTAAGCACACACATTCAGCTCTACTTCATCGGGCTAATAGAATGCATTGGCCAGCGCTGATTGGCCAGAGTACGGAACTCGACCAATCAGCGCTGGCTCTGCTGGAGGAGGCGGAGTCTAAGATCGCTCCACACCAGTCTCCATTCAGGTCCGACCTTAGACTCCGCCTCCTCCAGCAGAGCCAGCGCTGATTGGCCGAATTCCGTACTCTGGCCAATCAGCACTGGCTAATGCATTGTATTGGCGTGATGAAGCAGTGCTGAATGTGTGTGCTTAGCACACACATTCAGCTCTACTTCATCGGGCTAATAGAATGCATTGGCCAATCAGCGCTGGCCAATGCATTCTATTAGCGTGAACTGAGTTTGCACAGGGGTTCTAGTGCACCCTCGGCTCTGCTACATCAGATTGCTACATCTGATGTAGCAGTGCCGAGTGTGCATCAGATGTGTAGTTGAGCAAAACTGACTCAGCACTGCTAAGTCTCTGCATTCGCATAGGAATGCATTGGCCAGCCTTCGGCCAATCAGCGCTGGCTCTGCCGGAGGAGGCGGAGTCTAAGGTCGGACCTGAATGGAGACTGGTGTGGAGCGATCTTAGACTCCGCCTCCTCCAGCAGAGCCAGCGCTGATTGGTCGAGTTCCGTACTCTGGCCAATCAGCGCTGGCCAATGCATTCTATTAGCCCGATGAAGTAGAGCTGAATGTGTGTGCTTAGCACACACATTCAGCTCTACTTCATCAGGCTAATAGAATACATTGGCCAATCAGCGCTGGCCAATGCATTCTATTAGCTTGATGAAGCAGAGTGTGCACAAGGGTTCAAGCGCACCCTCGGCTCTGATGTAGCAGAGCTGAGGGTGCACAAGGGTTCAAGTGCACCCTCGGCTCTCCTACATCAGAGCCGAGGGTGCGCTTGAACCCTTGTGCAGCCTCGGCTCTGCTACATCAGAGCCGAGGGTGCGCTTGAACCCTTGTGCACACTCTGCTTCATCAAGCTAATAGAATGCATTGGCCAGCACTGATTGGCCAGAGTACGGAATTCGGCCAATCAGCGCTGGCCAATGCATCCCTATGGGAAAAAGTTTATCTCACAAAAATCACAATTACACACCCGATAGAGCCCCAAAAAGTTATTTTTAATAACATTCCCCCCTAAATAAAGGTTATCCCTAGCTATCCCTGCCTGTACAGCTATCCCTGTCTCATAGTCACAAAGTTCACATTCTCATATGACCCGGATTTGAAATCCACTATTCGTCTAAAATGGAGGTCACCTGATTTCGGCAGCCAATGACTTTTTCCAATTTTTTTCAATGCCCCCAGTGTCGTAGTTCCTGTCCCACCTCCCCTGCGCTGTTATTGGTGCAAAAAAGGCGCCAGGGAAGGTGGGAGGGCAATCGAATTTTGGCGCACTTTACCACGTGGTGTTCGATTCGATTCGAACATGGCGAACACCCTGATATCCGATCGAACATGTGTTCGATAGAACACTGTTCGCTCATCTCTAATAATAATGTACAGAGCACCATGGGATTAATATAATAATGTACAGCACCATGGGATTAATATAATAATGTACAGCACCATGGGATTAATCTAAGAACGTACAGCACCATGGAATTAATATAATAATGTACAGCACCATGGAATTAATATAATAATGTACAGAGCACCATGGGATTAATATAATAATGTACAGCACCATGGGATTAATCTAATAATGTACAGCACCATGGAATTAATCTAAGAACGTACAGCACCATGGAATTAATATAATAATGTACAGCACCATGGAATTAATATAATAATGTACAGAGCACCATGGGATTAATCTAATAATGTACAGAGCACCATGGAATTAATCTAAGAACATACAGCACCATGGAGTTAATATAATAATGTACAGCACCATGGGATTAATATAATAATGTACAGCACCATGGAATTAATCTAAGAACGTACAGCACCATGGAATTAATATAATAATGTACAGCACCATGGGATTAATATAATAATGTACAGCACCATGGGATTAATATAATAATGTACAGCACCATGGGATTAATATAATAATGTACAGCACCATGGGATTAATATAATAATGTACAGAGCACCATGGGATTAATCTAATAATGTACAGAGCACCATGGGATTAATATAATAATGTACAGAGCACCATGGAATTAATCTAATAACGTACAGCACCATGGAATTAATATAATAATGTACAGCACCATGGCATTAATATAATAATGAACAGCACCATGGGATTAATATAATAATGTACAGCACCATGGAATTAATATAATAATGTACAGCACCATGGAAATAATATAATAATGTACAGCACCATGGGATTAATATAATAATGTACAGAGCACCATGGGATTAATATAATAATGCACAGAGCACCATGAAATTAATATAACAATGTACAGCACCATGAAGTTAATATAATAATGTACAGCACCATGGGATTAATATAATAATGCACAGAGCACCATGAAATAATATAACAATGTACAGCACCATGAAGTTAATATAATAATGTACAGCACCATGGGATTAATATAATAATGTACAGCACCATGGGATTAATATAATAATGCACAGAGCATCATGAAATTAATATAACAATGTACAGCACCATGAAGTTAATATAATAATGTACAGCACCATGGGATTAACATAATAATGTACAGAGCACCATGGGATTAATATAATAATGTACAGCACCATGGGATTAATATAATAATGTACAGGACTATGGGATTAATATAATAATGTACAGAGCACCATGGAGTTAATATAATAATTTACAGCACAATGGGATTAATATAATAATGTACAGCACCATGGTATTAATATAATAATGTACAGCACCATGAGATTAATATAATAATGTACAGAGCACCATGGGATTAATATAAAAATGTACAGAGCACCATGGGATTAATATAATAATGTACAGCACCATGGGATTAATATAATAATGTACAGCACCGTGGGATTAATATAATAATGTACAGCACCATGGAATTAATATAATAATGTACAGCACCATGGGATTAATATAATAATGTACAGCACCATGGGATTAATATAATAATGTACAGCACCATGGGATTAATATAATAATGTACAGCACCATGGGATTAATATAATAATGTACAGAGCACCATGGGATTAATCTAATAATGTACAGAGCACCATGGGATTAATCTAATAATGTACAGAGCACCATGGGATTAATATAATAATGTACAGAGCACCATGGAATTAATCTAATAACGTACAGCACCATGGAATTAATATAATAATGTACAGCACCATGGCATTAATATAATAATGAACAGCACCATGGGATTAATATAATAATGTACAGCACCATGGAATTAATATAATAATGTACAGCACCATGGAAATAATATAATAATGTACAGCACCATGGGATTAATATAATAATGTACGGAGCACCATGGGATTAATATAATAATGCACAGAGCACCATGAAATTAATATAACAATGTACAGCACCATGAAGTTAATATAATAATGTACAGCACCATGGGATTAATATAATAATGTACAGCACCATGGGATTAATATAATAATGTACAGAGCACCATGGGATTAATATAATAATGTACAGAGCACCATGGGATTAATATAATAATGTACAGCACCATGGGATTAATATAATAATGTACAGGACTATGGTATTAATATAATAATGTACAGAGCACCATGGAGTTAATATAATAATGTACAGCACCATGGGATTAATATAATAATGTACAGCACCATGGTATTAATATAATAATGTACAGCACCATGAGATTAATATAATAATGTACAGAGCACCATGGGATTAATATAATAATGTACAGCACCATGGGATTAATATAATAATGTACAGCACCATGGGATTAATATAATAATGTACAGAGCACCATGGGATTAATATAATAATGTACAGCACCATGGGAGTAATATAATAATGTACAGAGCACCATGGAATTAATATAATAATGTACAGAGGACCATGGGATTAATATTTAATGTACAGCACCATGGGATTAATGTTGCTATATAAATAAACAATAATAATAATAACAACTACTATAATACTGCCCCATGTACAAGAAATGTCTTGTATATTCACCTTCCAACCTTTTCTCAATTACCTCTCTAATGTATCAATAACATTGATTTTTGGGGCAATTCCGTCCCTATGCAGGTTGTGCAGCTTTCCCTAGTTCCCCACCCCTCCTCCAAGTACTGCTGTATCCTTATTATTACATTTACAGATAGATTGTATTTATTCTAACAATATCTAAACATAGAAATCACAACATGTAACATTTCCAGGATTCTCGTTTTTTTTTTTTCCGGAATCCAAATCCTTCATTAAAGAGCTCCAAAAAGTGTTTATGACCAACATGAAGAAAAAAAAATAAAAAAAAATTTAAAGCTTAAAAAAAAACATTGAATTGTAAAAATCCAATAATTTAATTGCAATAACAAACCCAGTGAAGTGTGTTTATCTGGCTTTTACATGCAGGGATTTAAGAAGAAAAAAAATCACCTAACGGAAAAGTAGTTTTGTGCGCTCAAACTCAAACTCATTGATGCGATATATGGAGAGAAGTTATTAAAATCAGTTAGTTTTCTTAAACTTTGAATTCTAAATCTGTGCGCCAGCTAATCCAAAAGAAAATTAACTAAACTTTCCCGGTGGGAAAAGCGAGATTGTTGCCACCGTAAAAAAAAGTGTTAATTTAGTAGAAAGGAACGAGGCTATTGTTAGAGAAATTGGCTTTATAATTAACCATTATCTCATAAAGAAAGAGGAAAACGCAAAAACAGACGGAACTTTCCTTTACGTGTCGCTTTCGTTTATCGCATCTTTCATAAAAACCAAGAAATATTTTCGTCATTATGTTTTTGACGACTTGTTTATAAAAGAGAAACGATGTTTGCGCCAATTGCCCTTAGGGACCCCAATATAACGCAATGCATGTTGTTTTTTTTTTACGACATGACGCGCCAAGGTTTTCCTTATGGGACACGTTTTGTTGCAGTTCATTGACACAAAGGTCAAGCTGGAACCACGGCAATATGGAAGGGTTGGAAATTGCTGCCAAGATGGGAGTAACCATTCCCTGTCCCCAACCTCTAAGGCAAGATTTAGGCTTGGTTCACATCTGCACATGGGTTTACGTTTGGGATGGGGGTCTGTTTGGGGACCCCTAAATGGAAACCTAATCCACATGACAAAAAAGTGGTTACCTTAGGAAAGTCACAGACTCTATAGACTATAATGGGGTCCATGTGGTTTCCGTACAGAGACCGGGCGCGGATGAGAATCGAGACTTATAGCCAAGCTACCATAAGTCTCGCCCTAGGACTCCCATAAGTTATTCGATAGGGGTTGAGATAGGGAGCGGTAATTCCCATTTTGGAAGTGATTTGCCATATGGGATTAATCCTTTACCGATAGAGATATTGGGACAAATCTAGACTTTCCAAGTCTGATTGACTAGAATTGATGTCCAGCTCCATATTAAGGGGACTCGTATGTAAGAGTCAACCTTTTATTACACAGTCCAGTCACATTAATGTGACCACCTGCCAAAATCCAGAATAACCCCCTTTGGCAGAGCAGACCACTGCGAGACGTGCAGGAAGAGAAGGGATGTTGCGATGATGTCACTGGGATGTTGAGCCATGCCGACTCCAGTGCCGTGGCCAGCTGCGATAGGTTACACGGTTGAGCACCTATGGCGCAAACAACCCGATCGAGGTTGTCCCACAGATTCTCGATTGGGTTCAAGCCCGGGGAATTTGCTGGCCAAGGAATAATGGTAAATCCTGGTGCTCCTTGAACCACACACGTACACTGCGAGCTTTATGACACGTGGCATTGTCCTGCTGGTAGATGCCATCATCCTGAGGACAAACAATTCGCATGTAGGGGTGAACATGGTCCGCAAGGATAGATGCATACTGGTATTGATCCATCGAGCCTTCCACAATGATGAGTGCACCCAGATGGCTGATGACCCGTGCCTTCTGCCATTGGGTATTTAATGTTGATGTTAAAAGTAGGCAGTGGTCACATTAATAGGACTGGACTGTGTATTTGGTCAAAACTTTTGGGGATGTCATTGAGGCAATATTGTCCATATTGTCATCCTCTTAGTAGTCCGTTACAGTGTGCACTGCTCTGTATGGTGGGCCATCAGAATGATTTCAGCTGGTGAACGCAAGGCTAGTTAGACAAATTTTTAGACTATTACTGTTCAAGTATACTCATCTTGGGTTGTAGGATCAATTAAAGAACCGAAAAACCTACTATGTACTGTAGATAGTTGCTGATGTTTCCAATCTACAGTATCGTGTCGGCTCATAGATTAGCTTGGGTTTTGGGTCATTCATTTTGGGGTATTTTTTTAGTATACCTGGACCCTACTATCCACATCTGACCTTATACTTTCTCATAAAGGTGTGTACATCATGGTGTGAGAAGGTGACAGGCAGAGTGCTGGAGTCCCGCTATATCAGTCCCAGGTTTCTGACCTATGTGTGGTCCAGGGTGGGTCTGGAGTAGGCTTTAGCCCTGGTGTCATAGGATCATTACTGACCCATAAAAGGCTGAAGAGCTTGCACATCAGGGCAGATACAGGGAGTGAGAGGAGGCGCCTGGGTCTGTCCTGTTACTCTGAGTCTGGTGAGACTTTTTTGTGCTTATTGGTTTCTTTGTGTGTTGTTTGTGTTTTGATATAGGTTGTTCATGTAGCCATCTCTGGAGACTCATATTTTCGTCTGATGATGTCCATTCTCAGAGAGGTAATAAAGATCTCGAGTTACCTCCAATTGTTCTTGTAGCCATTTTAGGACCATCATTTCTTTGCCTATACCTGTCTTTTTGCAAATCGTTGGTGTAGATGATGGGTTATGACTGGCTGTGGATCATTACTTTGGGATGTTCTATAGCCAGCTCTCTTCTTCTGACCCAGTCTGATCTTACAGAGGTGGTATAGAGCATGTGGTCATTGATTTGGGAAGTTCCTGTAACCATCTCTGAATCCTCCTATCTTCGTCTGATCCTATCTTTTCTCAGAGAGGTGGTGTATATTGTGGGTTACTGTTGGGATCATTGCTTTGGGATGTTCCTATAGCCAACTCTGGACCCTTCGTCTGACCGTGTCCTTCTTAGATAGATGGTGTAGATCATGGGTGTCCATTAGATGTTGGTCGTTGCTTTGGATGTTCCTATAGCCAACTCTGGACCCATCATCCGTTCCTGTCCATCTTAGATCATGAGTGACATCCTGTACATGTAGATCATGAGTGACCCTTAGCTGTTGGTCCTTGCTTTGGGATGTTCCTATAGCCAACTCTGGACCCTTCGTCTGACCGTGTCCTTCTTAGATAGATGGTGTAGATCATGGGTGTCCATTAGATGTTGGTCGTTGCTTTGGATGTTCCTATAGCCAACTCTGGACCCATCATCCGTTCCTGTCCATCTTAGATCATGAGTGACATCCTGTCCATGTAGATCATGAGTGACCCTTAGCTGTTGGTCCTTGCTTTGGGATGTTCCTATAGCCAACTCTGGACCCTTTTTTCTGACCGTCTCCTTCTTAGATAGAAGGTATAGATCATGGGTGACCATTAGATGTTGGTCGTTGCTTTGGATGTTCCTACAGCCAACTCTGGACCTATCATCCATTCCTGTCCATCTTAGATCATGAGTGACATCCTGTACATGTAGATCATGAGTGACCCTTAGCTGTTGGTCCTTGCTTTGGGATGTTCCTATAGCCAACTCTGGACCCTTCGTCTGACCGTGTCCTTCTTAGATAGATGGTGTAGATCATGGGTGACCATTAGATGTTGGTCGTTGCTTTGGATGTTCCTACAGCCAACTCTGGGCCCATCAACCGATTCTGTCCATCTTAGATCATGAGTGACATCCTGTCCATGTAGATCATGAGTGACCATTAGATGTTGGTCGTTGCTTTGAATGTTCCTACAGCCAACTCTGGACCCTTCATATGACCCTGTTCTTCTTACACAGGTGGTGTAAATCATGGGTGACCTTTAGCTATTGGTCATTGCTTTGGGAGGTCCTTATGGCCAGCTCTGGACACTTCATCTGACTCTGTCCTTTCGTAGAGAGATGGTGTTTTGACTTTGATAATATTCTGAATGGTTCCATGTGGCTCCTCTTGGGGATTGAAGATTTTCACAGAGAGTAAACCTCATCTTACTTCACTTACACATAATCATCTGTCTCATTTGGGATATGTTTAATGCTGTAATATTAATTCAGAGATTCCATGAGTGAATGAAGTTGATTTAATAAAGATCTGTAAAATGTAACTTTAAAACACAGACAAATGTACTTTTTCTGCTTCACGGCCTGTAACATTTTCATGTAGTGCTCTTTGCATGGGAGAACGACTCCCAGTAATACAATTCTGTCTCGGTGGAGGTTAATTACTTTTAGCTACAGCAAAATAAATTTCCTGTCAAGTACACAGACACGAACACTTCACCTGTATGTGGAGATGGGGATGACCATTTTTAATATATTCTTTAACTCTTATGTTTCTTCTATCTAGTCATTGGATCATTGTATTCTGTCCTCTGCTGCTGCTCTGGCTACACCACACAGTAGACATGTCTAGAAGAGAAAGTCCGGAACAATCATTTATCATGAGATTTGTGTAAATGTATTTCTATGTAAATATGTATTTTACAGACCATTGAAAATCTCTATTATAATTCCTTGTAAATTCGGTACATTATATTACTTATCCTGTATTATACTCCAGAGCTACGCTCACTATTCTGCTGGTACAGTCACTGTGTACATACATTACATTACTTATCCTGTATTATACTCCAGAGCTGCACTCACTATTCTGCTTGTGCAGTCACTGTGTACATACATTACATTACTTATCCTGTATTATACTCCAGAGCTACGCTCACTATTCTGCTGGTACAGTCACTGTGTACATACATTACATTACTTATCCTGTATTATACTCCAGAGCTGCGCTCACTATTCTGCTGGTGCAGTCACTGTGTACATACATTACATTACTTATCCTGTATTATACTCCAGAGCTGCGCTCACTATTCTGCTGGTGCAGTCACTGTGTACATACATTATATTACTTATCCTGTATTATACTCCAGAGCTGCGCTCACTATTCTGCTGGTACAGTCACTGTGTACATACATTACATTACTTATCCTGTATTATTCTCCAGAGCTGCGCTCACTATTCTGCTGGTACAGTCACTGTGTACATACATTACATTACTTATCCTGTATTATACTCCAGAGCTGCGCTCACTATTCTGCTGGTACAGTCACTGTGTACATACATTACATTACTTATCCTGTATTACACTCCAGAGCTGCGCTCACTATTCTGCTAGTACAGTCATTGTGTACATACATTACATTACTTATCCTGTATTATACTCCAGAGCTGCGCTCACTATTCTGCTGGTACAGTCACTGTGTACATACATTACATTACTTATACTGTATTATACTCCAGAGCTGCGCTCACTATTCTGCTGGTGCAGTCACTGTGTACATACATTACATTACTTATCCTGTATTATACTCCAGAGCTGCGCTCACTATTCTGCTGGTGCAGTCACTGTGTACATACATTACATTACTTATACTGTATTATACTCCAGAGCTGCGCTCACTATTCTGCTGGTGCAGTCACTGTGTACATACATTACATTACTTATCCTGTATTATACTCCAGAGCTGCGCTCACTATTCTCCTGGTACAGTCACTGTGTACATACATTACATTACTTATCCTGTATTATACTCCAGAGCTGCGCTCACTATTCTGCTGGTACAGTCACTGTGTACATACATTACATTACTTATCCTGTATTATACTCCAGAGCTGCGCTCACTATTCTGCTGGTACAGTCACTGTGTACATACATTACATTACTTATCCTGTATTATACTCCAGAGCTGCGCTCACTATTCTGCTGGTGCAGTCACTGTGTACATACATTACATTACTTATCCTGTATACTCCAGAGCTGTGCTCACTATTCTGCTGGTACAGTCACTGTGTACATACATTACATTACTTATCCTGTATTATACTCCAGAGCTGCGCTCACTATTCTGCTGGTACAGTTACTGTGTACATACATTACATTACTTATCCTGTATTATACGCCAGAGCTGCGCTCACTATTCTGCTGGTGCAGTCACTGTGTACATACATTACATTACTTATCCTGTATTATACTCCAGAGCTGCGCTCACTATTCTGCTGGTACAGTCACTGTGTACATACATTACATTACTTATCCTGTATTATACTCCAGAGCTGCACTCACTATTCTGCTGGTACAGTCACTGTGTACATACATTACATTACTTATCCTGTATTATACTCCAGAGCTGCGCTCACTATTCTGCTGGTACAGTCACTGTGTACATACATTACATTACTTACCTGTATTATACGCCAGAGCTGCGCTCACTATTCTGCTGGTGCAGTCACTGTGTACATACATTACATTACTTATCCTGTATTATACTCCAGAGCTGCGCTCACTATTCTGCTGGTGCAGTCACTGTGTACATACATTACATTACTTACCTGTATTATACGCCAGAGCTGCGCTCACTATTCTGCTGGTACAGTCACTGTGTACATACATTACATTACTTACCTGTATTATACGCCAGAGCTGCGCTCACTATTCTGCTGGTGCAGTCACTGTGTACATACATTACATTACTTATCCTGTATTATACTCCAGAGCTGCGCTCACTATTCTGCTGGTGCAGTCACTGTGTACATACATTACATTACTTATCCTGTATTATACTCCAGAGCTGCGCTCACTATTCTGCTGGTACAGTCACTGTGTACATACATTACTTACCCTGTATTATACTCCAGAGCTGCGCTCACTATTCTGCTGGTACAGTCACTGTGTACATACATTACATTACTTATCCTGTATTATACTCCAGAGCTGCGCTCACTATTCTGCTGGTGCAGTCACTGTGTACATACATTACATTACTTATCCTGTATTATACCCCAGAGCTGCGCTCACTATTCTGCTGGTACAGTCACTGTGTACATACATTACTTACCCTGTATTATACTCCAGAGCTGCGCTCACTATTCTGCTGGTACAGTCACTGTGTACATACATTACATTACTTATCCTGTATTATACTCCAGAGCTGTGCTCACTATTCTCTTGGTACAGTCACTGTGTACATACATTACATTACTTATCCTGTATTATACTCCAGAGCTGCACTCACTATTCTGCTGGTGCAGTCACTGTGTACATACATTACATTACTTATCCTGTATTATACTCCAGAGCTGCGCTCACTATTCTGCTGGTGCAGTCACTGTGTACATACATTACATTACTTATCCTGTATTATACTCCAGAGCTGCGCTCACTATTCTGCTGGTGCAGTCACTGTGTACATACATTACATTACTTATCCTGTATTATACTCCAGAGCTGCGCTCACTATTCTGCTGGTACAGTCGCTGTGTACATACATTACATTACTTATCCTGTATTATACTCCAGAGCTGCTCTCACTATTCTGCTGGTGCAGTCACTGTGTACATACATTACATTACTTATCCTGTATTATACTCCAGAGCTGCGCTCACTATTCTGCTGGTACAGTCGCTGTGTACATACATTACATTACTTATCCTGTATTATACTCCAGAGCTGCACTCACTATTCTGCTGGTGTAAAATTTATGATGCACCGAAGTTCCAACATATTTAGGAACAATGTGCACCAGAGAGAACAGAAAAACACAACAGGCTCACAAACCTTAAAAAAAAGAAAAAAAAAGTGCCCCAGAATGGGCATGGTTCATGATGGGTGTGTTGTATAATGGGTGTGATGTATAATGGGTGTGATGTATAATGGGTGTGATGTATAATGGGTGTGATGTATAATGGGTGTGATGTATAATGGGTGTGATGTATAATGGGTGTGATATATAATGGGTGTGATGTATAATGGGTGTGGTATCGAAGTGTCTAACTTTAAAACAAATTTATGAGACAGAAAAGAACAAATATGGCGCAGATTTTCTTGTGTAAAGTAAACAAAGTTTATGACAATTTACATTGTACACCATAAATCCCTGCTGTGTGCCAAATATTTGTCTAGTCTATGAATGAGAGATGATTTGCCTCTGCTTATGTTGTGCCAGAAATTGTAGAGTTCTTGATGTGTGCACCAAATATGTGTTCCTTACATCCTGCGAGTTATGTTTTTTCGTCTACATCTGTTGTGCCAAATTTTTGTCTTGTGGCGACACTTTTATTCGGACGGCATTTGAGTCAGAATTTTGTCGCCTCGCTCCAGATTGGAGGTCGGTATGAAAGATTCATAAATATGTCTAAAACTACGAGGGGATTTGTAATTTAAGACAGTGCAAAGGTCGACAGAATTGATAAATGTTCTCTGTCGTGTCCACCCAAGGTCAAGATGTTTCATCACACGCCTGGCATCCACAATTTGTCCAAAAGGAGCAAACTCAATTCTTTAGTCCCTCTGTTTTTACAGATGGTTTTCTAGAAATACATCCCACGCACTACGGGGGTCTTTGTTGCACTTCTAAGTGTGAATATAAATGAAGTCTTCTATTGTATACGTAGAATGTATTGGACACTTTGGTGTGGAACAATTCCATAAGTGCGTCTACAGTCATGACTATTTTTTTGTCCTGTTGTGATGGCCTGCACTATCATAGGGACATGGTGGGGGTGTATAATCCCTATTCCCAGCAACATAATGGAACAATCCAGAAAAGACTGTAACTGTATTAATATTGAGTAGTGATGAGTGAACAGGTTCATTATGAACCGGTTTGCTTGAACCCTAAATTTTGGAGGTTCATCACCCATGAGCCACTGTTATATATTGGCATCTCTGAAGACCCAAGAGTATAGTAAAAAGAGGTCCAGGGGACGTTCTGAAAAATAATTAACACCCACTCACTTTCCCTCGCCCGCCTTGCAGCCTCCAACACTCCACTGTGGCCTTTTTCCATCGTCTTTGAGCTTATTTTGGGCTCCGGGTGAGGTCACAAGTCCAGGGATTCTGATATGGTCTGTGAGAGGGCCTCAGTGGTCACTTGTTATTTGATGTTTCCATTGAAGGCTCATGACTTGGATGCACCCTACTTGATCTTGGAGGCCCAATCATAGACCTGTGACATGTGCTTGGTGCTAAGGTTTGGAAGATTACAGAAGAGTACGGCAATGGAACAGTGGAGCCCTGGAAAAGTGAGGAGTATCAGTATTTGTTCATGTATCTCACCTCCATCCGTGGAGACCTAAGAATACAATAACAAGGCTTTCAGTTTGGACCTACTGGTGGGCGACCCTTGTCAAACACTTGTCTAATGTCTAGTGTCCTCTGGTCTTGCTCTAGGAATAAAACATTTCAATGGTTTAATTCAAGGAGAACTTTTTTTAAGTTCTATTGTGGTCGCTAACAAATTGGCCCTTGGACAACGGTTGTGCACTCCTGTTCTGGACCATCCATCTTGGTGAAGACATCTTGAACAGACTATCAGAATCTCGAGAAACCAATGGACGACTCTGTGTCCACCAATCTTTTGTTGCATTCCATATACTTTAACATCCTCATTCTATATTACCTCCTGGCTCGACATGACCTGCATATTTGCACTTGAAGAAGGGCCCGGTTTGGCCCGAAATGCGTCGTGCTGCTGTTTTACCCTCTTCAATAAAGAGTCCATTTTTGGATATTCCGGTTCTTGCATTGTTCTCCATTATATATTACCTTTTCCGTCTATACCATATAGAGTAGAGCTGGCAATACTTCCCGACTAGACTTATTCTTGGAATGAAATGGATGGACCTCTGCCCCTTGTTGACTATTAAACACTCCGGGCCCAATGTGTTGATGCCACACATATAAAGCTGCCAACTATGAGCAACTCAGATAGCAAGTAGAGTAACTCGATTCCAATAGCAATGCTCACCACTTCCTTAAGCGATTGGTTGCTCTAATGCTGAAAGTGCTTCACTGGGACTTGGGCAACAGCTGGTCCTTGAAGATAGGGAAGCTTGTTAATGGGCTCCACATCTCTACTCGCTTTAATTTCCTTACTTCTCCATCAGTGTGTCTACAGCCATGACTGGTTTTATTACGCCGAGGTTCCGGGCGGGATGACGGCAGTAAATTCAATTTCACCATTCATCTGTGTCTTTGTTTTAAATATTGTGTCAAGAGAATCCGCCGGTGAGCCGAGGCTCAGACTTCACCAACTCCCCAGATGAGGACGGTGATATTTTCATGCTGGGTGATCCTCTCTAATTCATAGTAGAATTTATCTTCACAAAATACCAAAGAAGTGCAAGGCATTGTGGGAAAAGTGATCACAAAAATGTCTGATAGAACGGGGATGTGTTCAGTGAAGCTCAGGAAACGTGGAGGACGAGGTCTGGTCACTATCTCAGGGGGAGCCATGGTCAGGACTCAGTATATGGGAACCCTATACACAGTATACAGGAATCTATAGTGTAAGTGGGATACATATGTATGGGAACTGTTATAGAAGTTATAGAAGTTTTTCATAAAAAAAACTTGTACAGTATCTATCTATCTATCTATCTATCTATCTATCTATCTATCTATCTATCTATCTATCTATCTCCTATCTATCTATCTATCTATCTATCTATCTATCTCCTATCTATCTCCTATCTATCTATCTATCTATCTATCTATCTATCTCCTATCTATCTATCTATCTATCTATCTATCTATCTATCTATCTATCTCCTATCTATCTATCTATCTCCTATCTATCTATCTATCTATCTATCTATCTATCTATCTATCTATCTATCATCTATCTATCTACTATCTATCTATCTATCTATCTATCTATCTATCTATCTCCTATCTATCTATCTATCTATCTATCTATCTATCTATCTCCTATCTATCTATCTATCTATCTATCTATCTATCTATCATCTATCTATCTCCTATCTATCTATCTATCTATCTATCTATCTATCTATCATCTATCTATCTCCTATCTATCTATCTATCTATCTATCTATCTATCATCTATCTATCTATCTATCTATCTATCTATCTCCTATCTATCTATCTATCTATCTATCTCCTATCTATCTATCTATCTATCTATCTATCTATCTCCTATCTATCTATCTATCTATCTATCTATCTATCTATCTTCTATCTATCTATCTATCTATCTATCTATCTATGTAAATATGTTTATATATGTCTATTTGTCGACCTTACTATTAAATAAATACAAAATAGATAGATAGATAGATAGATAGATAGATAGATAGATAGGAGATAGATAGATAGATAGATAGATAGATAGATAGATAGATAGATAGGAGATAGATAGATAGATAGATAGATAGATAGATAGGAGATAGATAGATAGATAGATAGATAGATAGATAGATAGGAGATTGATAGATAGATAGATAGATAGATAGATAGATAGGAGATAGATTGATAGATAGATAGATAGATAGATAGGAGATAGATAGATAGATAGATAGATAGATAGATAGGAGATAGATAGATAGATAGATAGATAGATAGATAGATAGATAGTAGATAGATAGATGATAGATAGATAGATAGATAGATAGATAGATAGATAGATAGGAGATAGATAGATAGATAGATAGGAGATAGATAGATAGATAGATAGATAGATAGGAGATTGATAGATAGATAGATAGATAGATAGATAGATAGATAGATAGGAGATAGATAGATAGATAGATAGATAGATAGGAGATAGATAGATAGATAGATAGATAGATAGGAGATAGATAGATAGATAGATAGATAGATAGGAGATAGATAGATAGATAGATAGATAGATAGGAGATAGATAGATAGATAGATAGATAGATAGATAGATAGGAGATAGATAGATAGATAGATAGATAGATAGGAGATAGATAGATAGATAGATAGATAGATAGATAGATAGGAGATAGATAGATAGATGATAGATAGATAGATAGATAGATAGATAGATAGGAGATAGATAGATAGATAGGAGATAGATAGATAGATAGATAGGAGATTGATAGATAGATAGATAGATAGATAGATAGATAGGAGATAGATAGATAGATAGATAGATAGGAGATAGATAGATAGATAGATAGATAGATAGGAGATAGATAGATAGATAGATAGGAGATAGATAGATAGATAGATAGATAGATAGGAGATAGATAGATAGATAGATAGATAGGAGATAGATAGATAGATAGATAGATAGATAGATAGATAGATAGGAGATAGATAGATAGATAGATAGATAGATAGGAGATAGATAGATAGATAGATAGATAGGAGATAGATAGATAGATAGATAGATAGATAGATAGATAGGAGATAGATAGATAGATAGATAGATAGATAGATAGGAGATAGATTGATAGATAGATAGGAGATAGATAGATAGATAGATAGATAGATAGATAGATAGGAGATAGATAGATAGATAGGAGATAGATAGATAGATAGATAGATAGATAGATAGATAGGAGATAGATAGATAGATAGATAGATAGATAGGAGATAGATAGATAGATAGATAGATAGATAGATAGATAGGAGATAGATAGATAGATAGATAGATAGGAGATAGATTGATAGATAGATAGGAGATTGATAGATAGATAGATAGATAGATAGATAGATAGATAGATAGGAGATAGATAGATAGATAGATAGATAGATAGATGATAGATTGATAGATAGATAGGAGATAGATAGATAGATAGATAGATAGATAGGAGATAGATAGATAGATAGATAGATAGATAGATGATAGATTGATAGATAGATAGGAGATAGATAGATAGATAGATAGATAGATAGGAGATAGATAGATAGATAGATAGATAGATAGGAGATAGATAGATAGATAGATAGATAGATAGATAGATAGGAGATAGATAGATAGATAGATAGATAGATAGATAGGAGATAGATAGATAGATAGATAGATAGATAGATAGATAGTAGATAGATAGATGATAGATAGATAGATAGATAGATAGATAGATAGATAGATAGATAGGAGATAGATAGATAGATAGGAGATAGATAGATAGATAGATAGGAGATTGATAGATAGATAGATAGATAGATAGATAGGAGATAGATAGATAGATAGATAGATAGATAGGAGATAGATAGATAGATAGATAGATAGATAGATAGATAGGAGATAGATAGATAGATAGATAGATAGATAGATAGATAGATAGGAGATAGATAGATAGATAGATAGATAGATAGATAGGAGATAGATAGATAGATAGATAGATAGATAGGAGATAGATAGATAGATAGATAGATAGATAGGAGATAGATAGATAGATAGATAGATAGATAGGAGATAGATAGATAGATAGATAGATAGGAGATAGATAGATAGATAGATAGATAGGAGATAGATTGATAGATAGATAGGAGATAGATAGATAGATAGATAGATAGATAGATAGATAGATAGATAGGAGATAGATAGATAGGAGATAGATAGATAGATAGATAGATAGGAGATAGATAGATAGATAGATAGATAGATAGATAGATAGGAGATAGATAGATAGATAGATAGATAGGAGATTGATAGATAGATAGATAGATAGATAGATAGATAGATAGATAGGAGATAGATAGATAGATAGATAGATAGATGATAGATTGATAGATAGATAGGAGATAGATAGATAGATAGATAGATAGATAGATAGATAGATAGGAGATAGATAGATAGATAGATAGATAGATAGATGATAGATTGATAGATAGATAGGAGATAGATAGATAGATAGATAGATAGATAGATAGATAGGAGATAGATAGATAGATAGATAGATAGGAGATAGATAGATAGATAGATAGGACATAGATAGATTGATAGATAGATAGGAGATAGATAGATAGATAGATAGATAGATAGATAGATAGGAGATAGATTGATAGATAGATAGATAGATAGATAGATAGATAGGAAATAGATAGATAGATAGATAGATAGATAGGAGATAGATAGATAGATAGATAGATAGATAGGAGATAGATAGATAGATAGATAGATAGATAGATAGGAGATAGATAGATAGATAGACAGACAGACAGACAGACAGACAGACAGACAGATAGATAGATAGATAGATAGATAGATAGATAGATAGGAGATAGATAGATAGATAGGAGAAAGAAAGAAAGAAAGAAAGAAAGAAAGAAAGAAAGAAAGAAAGAAAGAAAGAAAGAAATGAGATAGATAGACAACTAGGTACACTATAAAATATCTATATCCTAATACCTATCTAATAGATTGACCAACAGACACAAAGACAAACAGACAAGTAGACCAAACAAACATACAATCATTCTAATGACTGATACATCAATAGATACAATTCAGAAAAATCTATCTCGGATACTTCTAGTAGATGTTTTGTATCTATAGACTTATCTATCTATTAGTTGGTTTGGAGATATCTAGTTTTGCATCTATTGATGTATCGGTCATATCGATGTTTTGTTTGTTCTGTCTGATAGGTATTGGGATATTCTTGTCTATTCCTTTATCATTGCGTGTACTGATTTATTCATCTTTTGTTTTGCCTATTTAGTTTCTTGGTCTTCTGATAATATATCCATTCCTTTATGGTGTCTTTGGAGTGACTTTTATAAATTTGCATACCGACAAAAACCTGGATTTCAAGCGAACGGCGGCCTGGAGAAGACATCTAAAGGGAGGGGAAGAATAGGATTTCTTAAGGCTATTCCGACGTGTTACTGAGAAAATGAATGATAGTATCCCTTTAAAACGATATGACAATAGAACCCCTCAACAACAAACCTCGGCAGTCTGAGCATTTCTTAAAACTGTCGGAATGTCCCCTTTAAGTCGATTCTTGGGAAATGTTTACTTTGGGACCATCTTAGAAAGAAACATCTTATCTCCTGCCCCTATGGTAACTAAGGCCGTGACCAGACTTAACAGATCTCCAGTTTTATCGAACCGATGCGACTTCCCACGAAACCAGCTCAATATGACGTCACACGGCGGGTTAATAGTCGAGCAGATGTATAAAGAGAATTGTTGTTTGTGAAGAATCCTCTTCCAATGTGGCGGTAAATACCGTATGATCTGTGCCGGGGAGAGAGATTTTTCTTGGTATGAGAGATGTGCGGATCTGTAGAAGCTCGCGAGGAGATATCGGCATATGCTCGGAGTTTGTCAGTCTGAAGTGATCTTCCTTAGGAGCTTTTTATATGGAGATTGGAGGCAATCCAAGGAAAAAACCATACAGCATAGTTAAACGATAATACCGACATCTGTTAGTAGCGGTAAGCCAACAGAGAATTAATTTAAAGGTCACCGAGTGAATACACCATCAATATATCGCACTCCGTCAATGTTTTACAGATATTTTAGAGGAAAAAAACCCCCTCTAAATAATAGAACCGGGAGTATTGCACATACTGGATGTTTTCTCACCCAAAATAACTGACTCATTATGGGTTGTTAAAAATTGGCAAAATTATACATCGGGGCATAGTCAGAAGTTTTCTCGCGTATTCTCTGAGCTCCATGTAGAGTCGTGCCTTGGGGGGCACTAGGAAAATCCTTTTTATCGAACAGTCGCATGTCTTACTACATTATTACGGCCGTGTTCACTCCATATGTTCCCTTAATTGAAAAGAATGGAAACTCCGGGTGCTCGTGGGCTGTCATGTGGGAGTTTCTAGCCCGCAGGGCCTTTGCCGTCTATGATAAACTGAGTAGGAAGAAATGAGTGACTGTGGGAGGAAAATAGATCCTATGGGTGCACATACTTTATTGGTAGAGTATGTGACCTCTGTACCATCAGTAGCAGTAGTGTCTTATACTGTATAATGCTCCCCAATGGTCCTAAAGATAGTATATTGCTTGCCCACAGATAGTATAATGCTCTCCAGTGGCATCACACAGAGTATACTGCTCCTCAGTAGTCCCAAAGACAGTATATTTCTCTCCCACAGACACTATAATGCTCTCTAGTAGTACCACACACAGTATACTGCTCTCCAGTGTTCCCACATACAGTATACTGCTCCTCAGTAGTCCCACACACAGTATACTGCTCCTTAGTAGTCCCACACACAGTATACTGCTCCTCAGTAGTCCCACATACAGTATACTGCTCCTCAGTAGTCCCACACACAGTATACTGCTCCTTAGTAGTCCCACATACAGTATACTGCTCCTCAGTAGTCCCACATACAGTATACTGCTCCTCAGTAGTCCCACACACAGTATACTGCTCTTCAGTAGTCCCACATACAGTATACTGCTCCTCAGTAGTCCCACACACAGTATACTGCTCCTTAGTAGTCCCACACACAGTATACTGCTCCTTAGTAGTCCCACATACAGTATACTGCTCCTCAGTAGTCCCACATACAGTATACTGCTCCTTAGTAGTCCCACACACAGTATACTGCTCTTCAGTAGTCCCACATACAGTATACTGCTCTTCAGTAGTCCCACACACAGTATACTGCTCCTTAGTGGTCCCACACACAGTATACTGCTCCTCAGTAGTCCCACATACAGTATATGGCTCTCCCACAGACACTATAATGCTCTCTATTAGTACCACACACAGTATAATGCTCTCCAGTGTTCCCACAGACAGTATACTGCTCCTCAGTAGTCCCACAGACAGTATACTCCTCCTCAGTAGTCCCACAGACAGTATACTGCTCCTCAGTAGTCCCACAGATAGTATATTGCTCTCCCACAGACACTATAATGCTCTCCAGTGTTCCCATAGACAGTATACTGCTCCTCAGTAGTCCCACAGACAGTATATTGCTCTCCCACAGACACTATAATGCTCTCCAGTGTTCCCACAGACAGTATACTGTTCCTCAGTAGTCCCACAGACAGTATATGGCTCTCCCACAGACACTATAATACTCTCTAGTAGCACCACATAAAGTATAATGCTCTCCAGTGTTCCACAGACCGTATACTGCTACCCAGTGGACCCCATATAGCATAATGCTCCCCAGTAGCGCCACACATTATAATACTCCCCAATGGCCCCTTCATTATAATGCTGTTAGGATGGGGTCCCGCACGCTTCCCGTCCAGTGCATAGCGCCACCTGCGGGCCAGTCCAATTCTCGCCCTCGGCATCGTGCAGTGAAGTGTCTGGAGTCTAAGTCCATCTTTCGGCCCACTGAGCATGCTCAGACATTTTGGAGCCACTCAGAAGCTAAGTCCCGTTTTGCCCATAATGAGCATGATCGGTGACATCATGGCCACCGCCCTGTTGGGCGGGGACTAGCCTTTATATGGTGTGAGCTGACGCCCGCCCGGTGCTCACACCTTGACTAAGTACCTTAAGACAGGAGGTTAGGGCCAGGTTCCAGTTAATGGTAGGAGCAGTCTCTAGGGATCTAGGTAGGGTTCCTTGGCTCTGCCAGTGGGAATCAGTAGCCCATTTAACTGTTTACTCACTTAGTAGCTCCTAGCTATTGCAGGAGCATGTTTTGTTGCTGACCTGGGGTGAAGTTTAACCCTTGGCAGCCTTGCTGTTTCAGCTGTACTGTGCACCTGTCCAGTGAGGCTAACTGGCAGGGTGTTGTTGCAGCTTGTCCACATTGTGTACCTCGCCACATGACTGCCAGTGCAGTTTAACTGATAGCACACTGTTCAGACCTTACAGCTGCCCATCTGGGCCTGTGGATCTCGCTGCAGTGCCTTGCAGACTAGCGGGGCTGTCGTTTAAAAATATTATTTTTAAATACATACAGAGAACCATAACAAATGTTCTCCAGTGGAATCTAAGAAAGCACAATGCTCCCCAGTGTCCCCCACAGTATAATACTCCTTAGTGTTTCCCACAGTATAATGCTCCCCACAGTATAATGCTCCCCAGTGTCCCCCACAGTATAATACTCCCTAGTGTTCCCCACAGTATAATGCTCCCCACAGTATAATGATCCCCACAGTATAAAGCTCCCCAGTGCCCCCCACAGTATAATACTCCCTAGTGTTCCCCACAGTATAATGCTCCCCACAGTATAAAGCTCCCCAGTGCCCCCCACAGTATAATACTCCCTAGTGTTTCCCACAGTATAATGCTCCCTAGTGTTCCCCACAGTATAATGCTCCCCACAGTATAATGCTATTCAGAATGATACAACATAATACTCCCTGATAGTATGTGGTCCATATGCATGGACAGACGTGACACAGACAGCAAGTGGTGATGCTGCCTGCTCCATTAGTGACATCAGTAAATATCAATGGAGAGGAATGGCGCAGCCGCGCTAGTGCAGGTTGTTGCTTTGTCTAAGCTAATCTAAGATATAAGATGCCATATTTTTGGATCCTCACACTTTCATATGTCTGAACTTCCTGGAGCTTAAATCCTGGATCATCAAACAGCAGCACATATCTCGTCTTCTAGGACATCTCTCCTATAGTGGGAAGGAAAACAATGGTGTTAATGAAGGACAAAAAATGTCAAAAAAATAGATTTCTAGGTTCATCAGACTTTATACTTATTGTGACTCTTTCCCAGAGTTTCGCTCGCCCTGTGTAACCCCACCTAAATTTCCAAGCGTAGCCTGAACCTGTGACCATACAGAGCAGCCCCGATCAATCTGTCTGTCTGTTTTACACTCCAAAAACAAGAACATTTCTATTCTCAAGTGACCTTTCCAGACCAGACATAAGAGCTCTATGATTCGGTGCATTATTGAGTTGTTAAATTTGGGTCATTCGATTGAGTAAATGGCAAGAAAAAAAAAAATCTCAAAATTATGTAACTAAAAGATTATGTGATACTGCAGGGGAAAATACAGGATCTTTACAGACGATGGTAGGGCATATGGACAGGTGTATATGGGACTTCTATCCCAGGTGTCCTCATTGTCTGGTCCTTTCCATGACATCATTGGTCACCACTGGGATTGGACCTCAGTGGACATGTCGGTGGCATTGACATCATGGCGTTAAAACGTCACGACTTTGAGACCGACCTCGGTGGTAACCTGGGGCCTCTGCTTATGACACTGTAGGATCTTAAGAGACTCCAGAGTATAATAATAGCACTCATGGAAGTGAACCTTGAGAGTATTCGCAAAATGAAGCTTGTAAAGTTGGCCCATCACCTATCCCCAACCATGAAATATTCCATGCCTATCCTAAAGATGGATCTACACAGTCCAGTCACATTAGGCTAAGTTCACACGGGGGGCGGTGGGGCAGATTTTCGCACCGAGAGTGACGCAGGGAGCCGAATCACTCTCTGGTCAAAACCCGCCTGCCATGACTGTCATGGTCGCGGTTTCCTCCTCCAGAGTTGACTCAATTGAATGGGCCAATCCTGGAGGGTGCTGCCACCAAACAGATGCCGCAGCTCAATGAGCCGTGGAATCCACCCGAAAAAAGGGCAACCTGCTTGTTGCCGCTCACGGAAAAAAGTAGCCTGGCGGTCTCCATAAACCATCATTGTGAGGGGGTTGATTATGACGTGGATTACGCGCCATAATCCGCCCCCTATGTATCCGTGTGAACTGGCCCTAATGTGACCACCTGTCAAAATTCAGAATAACCACCTTTGGCAGACCGGACCACTGCGAGATGTGAAGGAAGAGAGGGGATGTTGAGATGATGTCACTGGGATGTTGAGCCATACCAACTCCAGTGCCGTGCCAAGTTGTGCTAGGTTACGCGGTTGAGCATCCATGGTGCGAACAACCCGATCGAGGTGGTCCCGCAGATTCTCGATTGGGTTCAAGTGGGGGAATTTTCTGGCCAAGGGAGTACGGTAAACTCATCCTGGTGCTCCTCGAATCACGCACGTATACTGCGAGCTTTATGACACGTCACATTGTCCTGCTGGTAGATGCCATCATCCTGAAGGAAAACATTTCGCATGTAGGGGTGAACATGGTCCGCAAGGATAGATGCATACTGGTATTGATCCATCGTGCCTTCCACAATGATGAGTGCACCCAGATGGCTGAGGACACGCGCCTTCTGTGATTGGTTATTTAACGCTGACATCAAAAGTAGGCGGTGGTCACATTAATATGAATGGACTATGTATGTCAATGTCCAGGGGAATCCCTTTATACATAGCTAGCTATCCCCCCCCCCCCCCCCAATATTGTGACATGTCTGATTTATTAATATTTGGCTGTAAAGATCTAGATAGAGTCCAATTGTCCAGTCCACACCAGTAAAGCTTGTTCCACGTGGCTAAGGCCGGTGCTGCCGTTCGGTTCATATCCCCATAGATCTGTTGATAAAGAATTATCTCAAGTGAGAAAAGTCATTTCCTACAATATCAGGGAACATTAAACATTTGCTATTTTAAGAAGCTTTTAAACAGTTTGAGCCGCTGCTAGCACCCACACGTCGCCCGCCTGGCAGAGGAAACAAGAAACTCTCCTTAATATCGGGGCAGCGTCTGGATATCAGTGCAGCGCTAGGTCTAAAAAAGAGCAAAACGACAAAACTGGCTCGAAGAGACCAAAGTATGGGAGAAGTGTTTGCAGCTGCTTGTACAGATTGTGAGGGGCTATATTTGGTATCGACAAGAACTACATGCACAGTAATTGCTTCCTATTTCCAAACATCTCTGGCTTCAGTCATCGCCTTGTCAGCTCTCTGCTATGTATGGAATTTACCGTAAAGTTTACGAAAAAGTTTAACATCTTGATCTGGAACTAAAAAGTACATCTGGCCGTGCAAAAATAGACACCCTATGCATAAAATATGCAAATCTATTCTCCAGGATGTAATTAGGAGAACAGTGCACTCTGTACGTCGCCCTCTAGAGGGCAGCCGCCTTAACATCATGCATGACTCAGTTAACAAGCCTACTATCATGATGCGGAGTTAATTGCCAAATTAGTATTTCTATTCCAAAAGGAACAGATTCCCAGCTATAGACAGCACTGTTTCGGTCTTTTGGGCCTCCTCAGCATAGCGCAGGGATACTGATTTGGCAGAGTGAGAGACTATAGACCAGGGTCTGGGGATAATTGTACACATTAGGGAGAGTGTGTGGATACACAGGCGTACGGAGACTTACAAGTCATTCCTGCTCTGCTAGGGATTCTGGGTAAAAAAAATATGCAGAGAGTTGGAATATGGAGACTTTAAGAAAAAACATTTTTGGCAAAGTTTTGGATTTTTTTAAAGGTTTAAAAGGTAAACAAAAATTTCTAAATTTAGTATCCCTGGAATCGTACCGAGCCATAGAACACAGCTGACATGTCATTTTGGCTTCACAATGAATGCCATAGAAACAAAGCCCATAAGAAAGTTCCACAAATGCACCTTTTCTCCAGTTCTACCCTATTCAGATTTTTTTCCATCTTCCCAGTACATTATGCTGAATAATAAATGTTACATTGTAGGAAACTTACATTGTTCCTTTGTGACGTACAATTTGGACCACAGAAAATAAACCTAAATACTGCTCTGTAAATAGAGAAATAGAAAAGTTATGGCCTTGGGAAAGTGCAGAAAAGGAAAAATAGCTGCAGCTGCAAGAACAGTAAGCGGGGCAAGCAGTGAGATGGGCAGGAGACTTGCAGAAGGGGCAACTGTGCAGCATGGCAACATAATACTTGGGTTGGGTTGTCTGTGTAGCACTACATGCACATAAAGTTTTTGAACCTTAAGGTAAAAGGGATCCTATCATTCAGATGACATTTTTTTGTTGTTGTAGATCTCTAACAATGTAGACCATGTAGATCTCCAACAATGTAGACCATGTAGTTTCCAACTATGTAGACCATGTAGATCTCCAAACCTTGGTCTACCTCCTGATCTAGAGCCACCACCACCATTTATTTTTTTTCTATTGGTCACATGGGCAGGTTTATTCTTCTGGATCAACATGGCCATGAAATAATAGGTTGACTATGAGTGTTATCGTATCATCAGCAGAATACGTTATTGTGTAGAGAAAGTCCTCATTTTTTGACAATTTTTCCATCTGAAAATATTGAATTTATGCCAATCTTTTCCCGCAAAATAAATTCATGCAAATCAATGTCTTTGATCCGTATCTCAAGTGTGATAAGGAAACAATATTAATATTTTAATGATGTGTATTACTGGGGAAGCTCATAAACAAGGATCAAGAATATTTGTAATTATGGATATTTATGTTGATTTAATTAAAATGGAGGAAGAAAATACAAAATAAGAAACGTGGAAATTAATTTGTCTATTTCTGAAATATTATATAAAAAACAGGAATTTGTTTACTTGTCTAATAAGCAAGTTGTTAAAGGGATATTCGTGTCACCTAATGTATGGCAAGTTGTTAAAGGGATATTCCGGTCACCTAATGGTATGGCATTTCTGTAGGATCTGCTATATGTGGCTTCTGCCATGGTTGCTGGCGTCCTCCCTCTGCCTCTATTGTGGCCACCGGGTTTCAGTCCTTGACTATATGGTTCACTGGCCAAATACTTGTTCTCTTCTTCCAGCCAAATTCAGGCACCTGAAGGCTATTTAAGCCAAGTTGTCCCACAGAAGGTTGCCTGAACTAAAATCTCCAGCTTGCTAGCCGACTGCAAAGGTGTCTGTTTTCTACGTGTGCATCATGACCTTAGATCTATTCCACTTGCCCTGATCTCAGCTTGGATTACCGTATTGACTCTGTGCCACCTGCTCTGACCTCTACCATGTTGAAAGTTTTCTGCCAGCCCTGACCACAATCCTTGACTACTCTATCTACCCTGGTCCCCTGGTGCTACTCACCATTGTCTCTAGACTAGGTTTGAGCCGATCCTGAATTTTCAGGATCGATTTTAAAATCCGATTTCCGATCATTTTTCATTCGAATCCGATCTCAATCCCAATTCCGATCCCAATGCAAGTCAATGGGATTTTTTTTTATTAATCGGAGATCAGATTTTAAAAGCAATCCTATTCACTATACAGCATGGAATCTAACAACTGAACGCTTTAATTGTTAGAGTCCACGCTGTGTAGTGAATCGCTAAGTAGCCAGAGGATTTTTTTTTAATCCTCTGGCTACTTAGTCCCCCCTGGTGTCCACTTACCTCCAGAGATGGCTGGTCCGGTGCCCGGTCCTTCCTTCTTCTTTGCTTCACTGCCGCTCCACACTGCTCCCTGCCCCCTCCCTGCCAGGTTAGGAGAGTGTGGGCGGGTTAGGAGAGTGTGGGCGGGTACTGGGAGGGGAGACGTCACATCTCCCCGCCCTGTACCCGCCCACACTCTCCTAACCCGCCCACACTCTCCTAACCTGGCAGGGAGGGGGCCGCGAGGCGAAGAAGACTGCAGCTGGAGCGGCAGCGAGCAGCCATCTCTGGAGGTAAGTAGCTACAAGACATGTTAGTTTAGTCTCCCATTACAATGAATGGAGGCAGCCGGCACACAGGGGGTTAAGGCTGTGTGCCGGCTGCTTCCATTCATTCCTATGGAACCGCAGCGGAGCCTTCACACTGAGCATACACTATATACTCAGTGTGAAGGCATTGTGGGAAATACTACTGATCCCGATCCCACCTAAAAAGATTGTGTTTGGAATTCCAATCGTGATCGTGAAATTTTCTCGATCGCCGATCGGAATCCGATTTTTTCCGAACACAATCGCTCAACCCTACTCTAGACCTTCCGGGTCAGCTGTCACCTACCCTGGGACTAGTCCTAAACAAAGTGACCTGATGGTTCCCCATAGAGAAGATTGGATACATGACATATTCTAGCGATAGACCAACAATTCTGTGAAAATTCTGGCCGTAAACTGAATAGAGTGGCAATTACGCCTGCGCACTGTGGGAACGCCCAGCTGCATTCACAAAAAGAACTCGAGAACCCAATTCTCATAAGTTATAGGGTTCCTATTGGTCAGACCCTCAGACACTTAAGTTATTATTGTGGGGTAAATTCCAGGACTTCCATATTGATGACCTACTTATAAGTTAGGTCTTTGATATAAGATAAATGGGGGTCTGATCATGGCATTTTTAAGAGGCTGTAGTGCAAGTGAACACCGCAGTCTCTTTCCTGTGCCAATGTTCATCAACTAGAGATGAGCGAACACTAAAATGTTCGAGGTTCGAAATTCGATTCGAACAGCCGCTCAATGTTCGTGTGTTCGAACGGGTTTCGAACCCCATTATAGTCTATGGGGAACAGATACTCGTTAAGGGGGAAACCCAAATCCGTGTCTGGAGGGTCACCAAGTCCACTATGACACCCCAGGAAATGATGCCAACACCTCTGGAATGACACTGGGACAGCAGGGGAAGCATGTCTGGGGGCATCTAACACACCAAAGACCCTCTATTACCCCAACATCACAGCCTAACAACTACACACTTTACACACTCAATACCACCTCTCTGACAGTAGGAAAACACCTTGAAACATGTGTATTTGGCACTTGCAGTGAGGAGAGCTTGTCACCAGCAGTGAATTTGGCCCTTGTAGTAAGTTGAGGTTGGCACCAACATTTGTTTTGAAAATCAGGGTGGATTGAGCCTCTAACCAGCAGAGTTTGGGCAAATTCATGGTGGAGGGAGCCTCTAAACACCCCAGTTTGGGCAAATTCATGGTGGAGGGAGCCTCTAAAAACCCCAGTTTGGACCAATTCATGGTGGAGGGAGCCTCTAACCAGCCCAGTTTGGGCAAATTCATGGTGGAGGGAGCCTCTAACCAGCCCAGTTTGGACCAATTAATGGTGGAGGGAGCCTCTAACCAGCCCAGTTTGGACCAATTAATGGTGGAGGGAGCCTCTAACCAGCCCAGTTTGAACCAATTCATGGTGGAGGGAGCCTCTAAACAGCCCAGTTTGGGCAAATTCATGGTGGAGGGAGCCTCTAAAAAACCCAGTTTGGACCAATTCATGGTGGAGGGAGCCTCTAACCAGCCCAGTTTGGACCAATTAATGGTGGAGGGAGCCTCTAACCAGCCCAGTTTGGACCAATTCATGGTGGAGGGAGCCTCTAAACAGCCAAGTTTTGGGAAATTCATGGTGGAGGGAGCCTCTAACCAGCCCAGTTTGGACCAATTCATGGTGGAGGGAGCCTCTAAACAGCCAAGTTTTGGGAAATTCATGGTGGAGGGAGCCTCTAACCAGCCCAGTTTGGACCAATTCATGGTGGAGGGAGCCTCTAAAAAACCCAGTTTGGACCAATTCATGGTGGAGGGAGCCTCTAAACAGCCCAGTTTGGGCAAATTCATGGTGGAGGGAGCCTCTAACCAGCCCAGTTTGGACCAATTAATGGTGGAGGGAGCCTCTAAACAGCCCAGTTTGGGCAAATTCATGGTGGAGGGAGCCTCTAACCAGCCCAGTTTGGACCAATTCATGGTGGAGGGAGCCTCTAACCAGCCCAGTTTGGGCAAATTCATGGTGGAGGGAGCCTCTAAAAAACCCAGTTTGGACCAATTCATGGTGGAGGGAGCCTCTAACCAGCCCAGTTTGGGCAAATTCATGGTGGAGGGAGCCTCTAACCAGCCCAGTTTGGACCAATTAATGGTGGAGGGAGCCTCTAACCAGCCCAGTTTGGACCAATTCATGGTGGAGGGAGCCTCTAACCAGCCCAGTTTGGACCAATTAATGGTGGAGGGAGCCTCTAAACAGCCAAGTTTTGGGAAATTCATGGTGGAGGGAGCCTCTAACCAGCCCAGTTTGGACCAATTCATGGTGGAGGGAGCCTCTAAACAGCCCAGTTTGGGCAAATTCATGGTGGAGGGAGCCTCTAAAAAACCCAGTTTGGACCAATTCATGGTGGAGGGAGCCTCTAATTAGCCCAGTTTGGACCAATTAATTGTGGAGGGAGCCTCTAACCAGCCCAGTTTGGACCAATTAATGGTGGAGGGAGCCTCTAAACAGCCCAGTTTGGGCAAATTCATGGTGGAGGGAGCCTCTAACCAGCCCAGTTTGGACCAATTAATGGTGGAGGGAGCCTCTAACCAGCCCAGTTTGGACCAATTAATGGTGGAGGGAGCCTCTAACCACCCCAGTTTGGACCAATTCATGGTGGAGGGAGCCTCTAACCAGCCCAGTTTGGACCAATTCATGGTGGAGGGAGCCTCTAAAAAACCCAGTTTGGACCAATTCATGGTGGAGGGAGCCTCTAAACAGCCCAGTTTGGGCAAATTCATGGTGGAGGGAGCCTCTAAAAAACCCAGTTTGGACCAATTCATGGTGGAGGGAGCCTCTAACCAGCCCAGTTTGGACCAATTAATGGTGGAGGGAGCCTCTAAACAGCCAAGTTTGGACCAATTCATGGTGGAGGGAGCCTCTAAAAACCCCAGTTTGGACCAATTCATGGTGGAGGGAGCCTCTAACCAGCCCAGTTTGGACCAATTAATGGTGGAGGGAGCCTCTAACCAGCCCAGTTTGGACCAATTAATGGTGGAGGGAGCCTCTAACCACCCCAGTTTGGACCAATTCATGGTGGAGGGAGCCTCTAAACAGCCAAGTTTGGACCAATTCATGGTGAAGGGAGCCTCTAAAAACCCGTTTGGACCAATTCATGGTGGAGGGAGCCTCTAACCAGCCCAGTTTGGGCAAATTCATGGTGGAGGGAGCCTCTAAACAGCCCAGTTTGGGCAAATTCATGGTGGAGGGAGCCTCTAACCAGCCCAGTTTGGACCAATTAATGGTGGAGGGAGCCTCTAACCAGCCCAGTTTGGACCAATTAATGGTGGAGGGAGCCTCTAACCACCCCAGTTTGGACCAATTCATGGTGGAGGGAGCCTCTAAACAGCCAAGTTTGGACCAATTCATGGTGGAGGGAGCCTCTAAAAACCCCAGTTTGGACCAATTCATGGTGGAGGGAGCCTCTAACCAGCCCAGTTTGGACCAATTAATGGTGGAGGGAGCCTCTAAACAGCCAAGTTTTGGGAAATTCATGGTGGAGGGAGCCTCTAACCAGCCCAGTTTGGACCAATTCATGGTGGAGGGAGCCTCTAAAAAACCCAGTTTGGACCAATTCATGGTGGAGGGAGCCTCTAACCAGCCCAGTTTGGACCAATTCATGGTGGAGGGAGCCTCTAAACAGCCCAGTTTGGGCAAATTCATGGTGGAGGGAGCCTCTAAAAAACCCAGTTTGGACCAATTCATGGTGGAGGGAGCCTCTAATTAGCCCAGTTTGGACCAATTCATGGTGGAGGGAGCCTCTAAACAGCCAAGTTTGGACCAATTCATGGTGAAGGGAGCCTCTAAAAACCCGTTTGGACCAATTCATGGTGGAGGGAGCCTCTAACCAGCCCAGTTTGGGCAAATTCATGGTGGAGGGAGCCTCTAAACAGCCCAGTTTGGGCAAATTCATGGTGGAGGGAGCCTCTAACCAGCCCAGTTTGGACCAATTAATGGTGGAGGGAGCCTCTAACCAGCCCAGTTTGGACCAATTAATGGTGGAGGGAGCCTCTAACCACCCCAGTTTGGACCAATTCATGGTGGAGGGAGCCTCTAAACAGCCAAGTTTGGACCAATTCATGGTGGAGGGAGCCTCTAAAAACCCCAGTTTGGACCAATTCATGGTGGAGGGAGCCTCTAACCAGCCCAGTTTGGACCAATTAATGGTGGAGGGAGCCTCTAAACAGCCAAGTTTTGGGAAATTCATGGTGGAGGGAGCCTCTAACCAGCCCAGTTTGGACCAATTCATGGTGGAGGGAGCCTCTAAACAACCCAGTTTGGGCAAATTCATGGTGGAGGGAGCCTCTAAAAAACCCAGTTTGGACCAATTCATGGTGGAGGGAGCCTCTAATTAGCCCAGTTTGGACCAATTAATTGTGGAGGGAGCCTCTAACCAGCCCAGTTTGGACCAATTAATGGTGGAGGGAGCCTCTAAACAGCCCAGTTTGGGCAAATTCATGGTGGAGGGAGCCTCTAACCAGCCCAGTTTGGACCAATTAATGGTGGAGGGAGCCTCTAACCAGCCCAGTTTGGACCAATTAATGGTGGAGGGAGCCTCTAACCACCCCAGTTTGGACCAATTCATGGTGGAGGGAGCCTCTAACCAGCCCAGTTTGGACCAATTCATGGTGGAGGGAGCCTCTAACCAGCCCAGTTTGGACCAATTAATGGTGGAGGGAGCCTCTAACCACCCCAGTTTGGACCAATTCATGGTGGAGGGAGCCTCTAAAAAACCCAGTTTGGACCAATTCATGGTGGAGGGAGCCTCTAAACAGCCCAGTTTGGGCAAATTCATGGTGGAGGGAGCCTCTAAACAGCCCAGTTTGGGCAAATTCATGGTGGAGGGAGCCTCTAACCAGCCCAGTTTGGACCAATTAATGGTGGAGGGAGCCTCTAACCAGCCCAGTTTGGACCAATTCATGGTGGAGGGAGCCTCTAAACAGCCCAGTTTGGGCAAATTCATGGTGGAAGGAGCCTCTAACCAGCAGAGTTGTGGGAAAGCAGGGTGGAGGGAGCCTCTAACCAGCAGAGTTGGTGGAAATCAGGGTGGAGGGAGCCTCTAACCAGCAGAGTTGGGGGAAATCATGTTGGAGGGAGCCTAGTATTAGCAGAATTGTGCAACGCTTATGGTGGATGAGTATGAGGATGCGGAGGAATTGGAGAGGTTGAGTACAGACATGGAGTTTCATGTTGGGGTGCTTTACACAGGTGGGCACAAAAATGAAGGCTCTATCCAGTGGTGGTTCATTTTTATCAAAGTGAGCCGGTCGGCACTCTCAGCTGACAGACGGGTGCGCTTGTCAGTGATGATGCCACCGGCTGCACTGAACACCCTCTCAGATAGGACGCTGGCGGCAGGACAGGACAGCACCTCCAAGGCATATAGGGCAAGTTCAAGCCACAGGTCCAACTTCGACACCCAATACGTGTAGGGCGCAGAGGGGTCGGAGAGGACAGGGCTGTGGTCGGAAAGGTATTCCCGCAACATGCGCCTATACTTCTCACGCCTGGTGACACTAGGACCCTCCGTGGCGGCACTTTGGCGAGGGGGTGCCATCAAGGTGTCCCAGACCTTAGACAGTGTGCCCCTCGTTTGTGTGGACCGGTGAGAACTTGGTTGCCTACTGGAGGAACTGCCCTCCCTGCCGCCACTGTCACATGCTGGAAACATCTCCATCATATTCTGCACCAATTGCCTGTGGCAAGCATTGATGCGATTGGCCCTCCCCTCTACCGGAATAAAAGACGAGATGTTGTTTTTATACCGGGGGTCAAGGATAGCAAAGATCCAGTACTGGTTGTCCTCCATGATTTTGACAATACGCTTGTCGGTTGTAAAGCACCCCAACATGAACTCAGCCATGTCTGCCACAGTGTTAGTTGGCATGACTCCTCTGGCCCCACCGGAAAGTTCAATCTCCATTTCCTCCTCATCCTCCATGTCTACCCATCCGCGCTGCAACAATGGGACGATTCGAAGTTGCCCGGAAGCCTCCTGTATCACCATCACATCATCGGACAACTCTTCTTCCTCCTCCTCCTCCTCCTCCTCCTCCTCCATTAAACGCAGTGAAGCGGACAGATGTGTGGACCTACTCTCCAGCTGTGACGGATCGGATGCTATCCCTAACTCCTCTGTGTGATCTGAGTTATCCCTGATGTCAATCAGGGATTCTCTCAGAACACACAAGAGCGGGATTGTAAGGCTCACCATCGCATCCTCAGAGCTCACCCTCCTTGTGGACTCCTCAAAGACCCGTAGGATGTCACAAAGGTCTCTCATCCATGGCCACTCATGGATGTGAAACTGAGGCAGCTGACTTTGTGGCACCCTAGGGTTTTGTAGCTGGTATTCCATCAAAGGTCTCTGCTGCTCAACCACTCTATTCAACATCTGAAACGTTGAGTTCCAGCGTGTGGGGACGTCGCACAAAAGCCGGTGTTGTGGCACATGCAGGCGTTGCTGGAGAGATTTTAAGCTAGCAGCGGCTACTGTCGACTTGCGAAAGTGGGCGCACATGCGCCGCACTTTCACCAGTAGCTCTGGAACATTGGGGTAGCTCTTTAGGAAACGTTGCACCACTAGGTTGAAGACGTGGGCCAGGCATGGAACATGTTGGAGTCCGGCAAGCTCCAGAGCTGCTACCAGGTTCCGGCCGTTATCACAAACGACCATGCCTGGGCCCAGGTGCAGCGGCTCAAACCATATTGCCGTCTCATCGAGGAGGGCATCCCTCACCTCGGAGGCAGTGTGCTGTCTGTCCCCCAAGCTGATCAGCTTCAGCACAGCCTGCTGACGTCTACCAACGCCAGTGCTGCAACGTTTCCAACTCGTAGCTGGGGTCAATCTAACAGCGGAGGAGGAGGCGGTGGCGGAGGAGGAGGCGGAGGAGGAGGCGGTAGAGGAGGAGGAGGAGGGGGGTGTTCTTCTCGTGTCCCTGCCAGGAATGTTAGGCGGGGAGACGAGGTACACCGGGCCAGTTTGGGAAGCAGTCCCAGCCTCAACTACATTTACCCAGTGTGCCGTCAGTGAAATGTAGCGTCCCTGTCCGCATGCACTTGTCCACGCGTCGGTGGTCAAGTGGACCTTTGTGCAAAGCGCGGAACTAAGGGCCCGCCTGATGTTGAGTGACACGTGCTGGTGCAAGGCGGGGACGGCACACCGGGAGAAGTAGTGACGGCTAGGGACGGCATAGCGAGGTGCCGCAGTTGCCATCAGGTCCAGGAAGGCGGGAGTTTCAACAAGCCGGAACGCCAACATCTCCTGGGCCAGCAGTTTAGCGATGTTGGCGTTCAAGGCTTGCGCGTGTGGGTGGTTAGCAGTGTATTTCTGCCGCCGCTCCAATGTCTGAGAGATGGTGGGTTGTTGTAAAGAAACGCCTGATGGTGCCTTTGATGGTGCAGGAGAAGGAGATAAGACAGGACCAGGGGAGGATGAGGTAGAAGTCAACAAAGTGGCGGAGGCAGATGAAGTGGTGTCCTGGCTCGTCCTCTGGAGTGCATCGCCAGCACAGTCAGCAGTGGCAGTGGCAGAGGCAGAGGCAGAGGCAGTGGCAGTGGCGTGAACGGCAGGCGGCCTTTGTCCTGCCGTTGCTGCCTGCCACTGATTCCAGTGCTTGGATTCCAAATGACGGCGCATTGAAGTGGTGGACAGGTTGCTCTTCTCAGAGCCCCTAATCAATTTCGAGAGGCAAATTGTGCAGACAACACTATATCTGTCCTCGGCGCATTCCTTGAAAAAACTCCACACCTTCGAGAAACGTGCCCTCGAGGTGGGAGTTTTTCGGGGCTGGGTACGAACTGGAACATCTTGGGAGATTCCGGGTGTGGCCTGGCTTCGCCTAAGCTGCTGACCTCTGCCTCTGCCTCTAGCTACCCTTTTTGGTGCTGCACCTGCCTCAACATCCACACTACTTTCCCCGCTTGACATCCCCCCTGTCCAGGTCGGGTCAGTGTCCTCATCATCCACCACTTCCTCTTCCAACTCCTGTCTCATCTCCTCCTCCCGCACAATGCGCCAGTCAACTGGATGCCCTGACGGCAACTGCGTCACATCATCGTCGATGAGGGTGGGTTGCTGGTCATCCACCACCAAATCGAACGGAGATGGAGGAGACTCTAGTGTTTGAGCATCTGGACACAGATGCTCCTCTGTTAGGTTCGTGGAATCGTGACGTGGAGAGGCAGGTTGAGGGACAATGAAAGGAGCGGAGAACAGCTCTGGGGAGCAGGGACAGTTTGGGTTATTGTTCTGTAAAGCTTCGGAATTTTGGGAGGAAGGAAGACAAGACTGTTGGGTAATAGGAGGAGAGGAGGCAGAGTCTGACTGGCTGCTGGACAATGTGCTGTAAGCGTTCTCTGACAGCCATTGCAAGACCTGTTCCTGGTTCTCGGGCCTACTAAGGTTTGTACCCTGCAGTTTAGTTAATGTGGCAAGCAACCCTGGCACTGTGGAGTGGCGCAATGCTTGCTGCCCCACAGGAGTAGGCACGGGACGCCCTGTGGCTTCACTGCTACCTTGCTCCCCAGAACCATTCCCCCGACCTCGCCCACGGCCTCGTCCACGTCCCTTTCCGGGAGCCTTGCGCATTTTGAATTCCTAGTTAGAAATTGGCACTGTATACCAGTAGTAAAAATTGTGGGTGCACGTAACCCCAATATATTCTTTGAATTCCCAGTCAGACAATGGCACTGTATACCAGTAGTAAAAATTGTGGGTGCACGTAACCCCAATATATTCTTTGAATTCCCAGTCAGACACTGGCACTATATGGCAGTAGCAAGAAATGAGGGTATTTGTATTCCCAATATACTCTTTGAATTCCCAGTCAGACAATGGCACTGTATACCAGTAGTAAAAATTGTGGGTGCACGTAACCCCAATATATTCTTTGAATTCCCAGTCAGACACTGGCACTATATGGCAGTAGCAAGAAATGAGGGTATTTGTATTCCCAATATACTCTTTGAATTCCCAGTCAGACAATGGCACTGTATACCAGTAGTAAAAATTGTGGGTGCACGTAACCCCAATATATTCTTTGAATTACCAGTCAGAAACTGGCACTATATGGCAGTAGCAAGAAATGAGGGTATTTATAACCCCAATATATTCTTTGAATTCCCAGTCAGACAATGGCACTGTATACCAGTAGTAAAAATTGTGGGTGCACGTAACCCCAATATATTCTTTGAATTACCAGTCAGAAACTGGCACTATATGGCAGTAGCAAGAAATGAGGGTATTTGTATTCCCAATATACTCTTTGAATTCCCAGTCAGACAATGGCACTGTATACCAGTAGTAAAAATTGTGGGTGCACGTAACCCCAATATATTCTTTGAATTACCAGTCAGAAACTGGCACTATATGGCAGTAGCAAGAAATGAGGGTATTTATAACCCCAATATATTCTTTGAATTCCCAGTCAGACAATGGCACTGTATACCAGTAGTAAAAATTGTGGGTGCACGTAACCCCAATATATTCTTTGAATTCCCAGTCAGAAACTGGCACTATATGGCAGTAGCAAGAAATGAGGGTATTTGTATTCCCAATATACTCTTTGAATTCCCAGTCAGACAATGGCACTGTATACCAGTAGTAAAAATTGTGGGTGCACGTAACCCCAATATATTCTTTGAATTACCAGTCAGAAACTGGCACTATATGGCAGTAGCAAGAAATGAGGGTATTTATAACCCCAATATATTCTTTGAATTCCCAGTCAGACAATGGCACTGTATACCAGTAGTAAAAATTGTGGGTGCACGTAACCCCAATATATTCTTTGAATTCCCAGTCAGAAACTGGCACTATATGGCAGTAGCAAGAAATGAGGGTATTTGTATTCCCAATATATTCTTTGAATTCCCAGTCAGACAATGGCACTGTATACCAGTAGTAAAAATTGTGGGTGCACGTAACCCCAATATATTCTTTGAATTACCAGTCAGAAACTGGCACTATATGGCAGTAGCAAGAAATGAGGGTATTTATAACCCCAATATATTCTTTGAATTCCCAGTCAGACAATGGCACTGTATACCAGTAGTAAAAATTGTGGGTGCACGTAACCCCAATATATTCTTTGAATTCCCAGTCAGACACTGGCACTATATGGCAGTAGCAAGAAATGAGGGTATTTGTATTCCCAATATACTCTTTGAATTCCCAGTCAGACAATGGCACTGTATACCAGTAGTAAAAATTGTGGGTGCACGTAACCCCAATATATTCTTTGAATTACCAGTCAGAAACTGGCACTATATGGCAGTAGCAAGAAATGAGGGTATTTATAACCCCAATATATTCTTTGAATTCCCAGTCAGACAATGGCACTGTATACCAGTAGTAAAAATTGTGGGTGCACGTAACCCCAATATATTCTTTGAATTCCCAGTCAGAAACTGGCACTATATGGCAGTAGCAAGAAATGAGGGTATTTGTATTCCCAATATACTCTTTGAATTCCCAGTCAGACAATGGCACTGTATACCAGTAGTAAAAATTGTGGGTGCACGTAACCCCAATATATTCTTTGAATTACCAGTCAGAAACTGGCACTATATGGCAGTAGCAAGAAATGAGGGTATTTGTATTCCCAATATATTCTTTGAATTCCCAGTCAGACAATGGCACTGTATACCAGTAGTAAAAATTGTGGGTGTATATAGCCCCAATTCTATTGCTAGGGGACTTGCAGGGTATTTCTGGGGTGAAGGTGGGGGGGCACACCGTTGGAACGGGTATCGGGGTATATATCGGGTATACGGGAATACACTGACAGTGTATTCCATTCAGGATCCTGGGAAAGCTGGGTTGCGGCGATTGAGCCCGTCAGTGCCACGTTACACTGACAAGCTTCTCCCTGGAATTTAGCTCTTACAAGAGCTGTTGGTTGTCTTCTCCTTCCTATCCTAGCCTGTCCCTGCCTACCCAGAATCTAAGCCCTAGCTAGCTGGACGGAAACCTCCGTCCTCGGTGAATTGCAAGCTCAGAATGACGCGAAGCTGGGCGGCGCTGTTCTTTTAAATTAGAGGTCACATGTTTTCGGCAGCCAATGGGTTTTGCCTACTTTTTTCAACGTCACCGGTGTCGTAGTTCCTGTCCCACCTACCCTGCGCTGTTATTGGAGCAAAAAAGGCGCCAGGGAAGGTGGGAGGGGAATCGAGTAATGGCGCACTTTACCACGCGGTGTTCGATTCGATTCGAACATGCCGAACAGCCTAATATCCGATCGAACATGAGTTCGATAGAACACTGTTCGCTCATCTCTATCATCAACCACATGGTAAGGCAGCAGCTCAATCCCGATCAAGTGAATGGGACTGAGTAGAAATTCCAAGCACAACCTCTATGATATATATTATGACTCTTTAGCATAAAGTCAAGTGTCTGGGAGTTGTGCTGTGTGACTGTAGGTCACATGCAACATTTTTATGAATTTGATAAAATTTGCTCCATTTGCTCATACCAGTGCCTAGCTCTGCCAGGAGAGGGACATTAGGAGTGCCAGCCACAGTCCCTGCAGTACCAGCCACTTAGCACTTACCCTTTTTGCACCCTGGCCTCTATTGCTGGAAGAAGTTTCTTGTAACTTCATGTACTTAGAAGATATATGCCTCTATATGTTGGACCCCAGGCCCTGGCACCTGTTCTTTCTCCACCCATAGACATTACTTCCATTGAGTTCTTTGGTTCTGGCTCCCTGAAAACAATTAGATTCTTAGCTTTTATACGACACCAAGATCATAGTTCTACCTATATTATGTCCGGAGATATCATCAGTTGGAAACACAGTCAGTATTGGGAGAAGCTGTATATAGATATACCAATCCTGGCCTTGATTTACACCTGAAATAATACGGATAGAACCAGGATCCATGTGTTATATGAAAGCCAAGGATATGAGAACCACAGAACCAGAACTAAGTTTTACATTGCCTAAGATATTACTGTTTGCTCTCCCCCAGCCTCAGCTTTCCCGCATTATACAAGAGCCCGTAGATCCCTACTCCAGCAGTGTACAGAGATCTGTAGGCAATAAACAGACAGACAGTGCAGGATTTCACAGAAGGGTCCAAAATTCATTAATAAAGTTCATTATAACATTTAATAAAGACACAAATACTGCCGGAAAATCAAACGCAGCTCAGAGGTTTAGATAGACTGTAAGGCCTGCCCTATAATAATGTAATTACGTGCCAGCACTGTATGTAGGACAGATTACAGGGATCTATGTAACATGCCGGGCTCGGGGGAGGATTTTCTTTCAGCACATGTTTTTTTATTTTCTCTGCCTGTTTGGTGTAAGATGCGGGGTCGCTCATCACCTGCTTATTGTGGGATAAATACTCTAATTTGCTATCACTTCAATCAACAACATGTGCAGTAAATTGCTTTCCTCCCAAACCGACACATTCACATGGTAGCCGAGCGCACCTGTTTCTGACAGCCCGGAGAGGGGCGAGAAGCACAGGAGGGTTTATCAGATAGTCCGGGGTATGGAGCTGTACTGGACACTGATATTGGGGGTAACGTTTCGCAAGATGTTGGCCTGGTCTGTGGGCCCTGTCCGTCATGATGTCAAGGGGAAATGGCAATGTACAGTATGGACAATGTAACAATGTGGTCACAATGGGGTAGATGGAACAATGTGGCCACAATGGGGTAGATATAATAATGTGGTCACAATGGGGTAGATGTAACAATGTGGTCACAATGGGGTAGATGTAACAATGTGGTCACAATGGGGTAGATGTAACAATGTGGCCACAATGGGGTAGATGTAACAATGTGGTCATAATGGGGTAGATGTAACAATGTGGTCACAATGGGGTAGATGGAACAATGTGGCCACAATGTAGTAGATGTAACAATGTGGCCACAATGGGGTAGATGTAATAATGTGGTCACAATGGGGTAGATGTAACAATGTGGTCACAATGGGGTAGATGGAACAATGTGGCCACAATGGGGTAGATGTAACAATGTGGCCACAATGGGGTAGATGTAACAATGTGGTCACAATGGGGTAGATGTAACAATGTGGTCACAATGGGGTAGATGTAACAATGTGGTCACAATGGGGTAGATGGAACAATGTGGCCACAATGGGGTAGATGTAACAATGTGGTCACAATGGGGTAGATGTAACAATGTGGTCACAATGGGATATATGTAACAATGTGGCTACAATGGGGTAGATGTAACAATGTGGTCACAATGGGGTAGATGTAACAATGTGGCCACAATGGGATATATGTAACAATGTGGCTACAATGGGGTAGATGTAACAATGTGGTCACAATGGGGTAGATGTAACAATGTGGTCACAATGGGGTAGATGTAACAATGTGGCCACAATGGGATATATGTAACAATGTGGCTACAATGGGGTAGATGTAACAATGTGGTCACAATGGGGTAGATGTAACAATGTGGTCACAATGGGGTAGATGGAACAATGTGGCCACAATGGGGTAGATGTAACAATGTGGTCACAATGGGGTAGATGTAACAATGTGGTCACAATGGGATATATGTAACAATGTGGCTACAATGGGGTAGATGTAACAATGTGGTCACAATGGGGTAGATGTAACAATGTGGCCACAATGGGATATATGTAACAATGTGGCTACAATGGGGTAGATGTAACAATGTGGTCACAATGGGGTAGATGTAACAATGTGGTCACAATGGGGTAGATGTAACAATGTGGCCACAATGGGATATATGTAACAATGTGGCTACAATGGGGTAGATGTAACAATGTGGTCACAATGGGGTAGATGTAACAATGTGGCCACAATGGGGTAGATGTAACAATGTGGCCACAATGGGATATATGTAACAATGTGGCTACAATGGGGTAGATGTAACAATGTGGTCACAATGGGGTAGATGTAACAATGTGGTCACAATGGGGTAGATGTAACAATGTGGCCACAATGGGGTAGATGTAACAATGTGGTCACAATGGGGTAGATGTAACAATGTGGTCACAATGGGGTAGATGTAACAATGTGGTCACAATGGGGTAGATGTAACAATGTGGCCACAATGGGGTAGATGTAACAATGTGGCCACAATGGGGTAGATGTAACAATGTGGCCACAATGTAGTAGCTGTAACAATGTGGCCACAATGGGGTAGATGTAACAATGTGGCCACAATGTAGTAGCTGTAACAATGTGGCCACAATGGGGTAGATGTAACAATGTGGTCATAATGGGGTAGATGTAACAATGTGGCCACAATGGGGTAGATGTAACAATGTGACCATAATGGGGTAGATGTAACAATGTGGTCACAATGGGGTAGATGTAACAATGTGGCCACAATGGGGTAGATGTAACAATGTGACCATAATGGGGTAGATGTAACAATGTGGTCACAATGGGGTAGATGTAACAATGTGGCCACAATGTAGTAGATGTAACAATGTGGCCACAATGGAGTAGATGTAACAATGTGGCCACAATGGGGTAGATGTAACAATGTGGTCACAATGGGGTAGATGTAACAATGTGGCCACAATGGGGTAGATGTAACAATGTGGCCACAATGGGGTAGATGTAACAATGTGGCCACAATGGGGTAGATGTAACAATGTGGCCACAATGTAGTAGATGTAACAATGTGGCCACAATGGGGTAGATGTAACAATGTGGCCACAATGTAGTAGATGTAACAATGTGGCCACAATGGGGTAGATGTAACAATGTGGTCACAATGGGGTAGATGTAACAATGTGGCCACAATGTAGTAGATGTAACAATGTGGCCACAATGGGGTAGATGTAACAATGTGGCCACAATGGGGTAGATGTAACAATGTGGTCACAATGGGGTAGATGTAACAATGTGGTCACAATGGGGTAGATGTAAAAATGTGGTCACAATGGGGTAAATTTATCTAGGTGGTCCCAATGGGGTAGATGTAACAATGTGGTCACAATGAGGTAGATTTATCTAGGTGGTCCCAATGGGGGAGATATTACTATGTGTTCACAATGAGTAGATGTATCAAGGTGGTTACAATAGGGCAGACATTTTTTGTGGTCACAATGGGATAGATCTATCAAAGTGGTCACAATCAGTCGGATGAATTGATATTCTCACAAAGATACAGATGTATCAGTGTGGTCACCATTACGGAGATTCGTCCATGTGGCCATAGTGGGATAGATATAGCAATGTGTCACAACTGGGCAGATGAATCAATGGGATTATAATGGATCCAATGTATTAATGTAGATGTATCCAGATGATCTCAATAAGGCCCATGTATAGTGTAGATATTAGTGTAGATACAATGAAGTTGTGATATGTCAAGGTAGTCAAAATAGAGAAAAGCAGAAGCATCAATGTGTCAAATGTGTCACAGTGAGGCAAATGTATCAATGTGTTCATAATAGTGCAGATATATCAATGTGATCACAATAGAGCAAATCTATTAGTGTGGTAACAATAGGGCAGATGTGTTAATAGGGACACAATGGGGCAGATGTATCAATGAAGTCACAGCAGAGCAGATCCATTAATATGGTTACAATAGGGCAGATGTATCGATACGATGACAAAAGGACAGACGTATTATGGGCATAATAGGGCAGATGTATTAATATGGACACAATGCGGCAGATGTATTATAGGCATAATAGGGCAGATGTATTAATATGGACACAATGGGGCAGACATATTATTATGGGCATAATAGGGCAGATGTTTCAGTGTTGACACTATAGGGAAGATGTATGAACAAAATAAGAGGCGACCTCAAGACATCAGTCTGTGGATGGGACCTTCTTCCTTTAGGAGGAGTTTTCTGTCTTGGCTATCATTTCCAGATTATGCTTTTATGTTACCTAAGTAGGACTTACCTTCCAATAGGTGGCACCAGGGGCAAGGTCCTCGATTTCACCAATAAGGACGTATTTGCATATTCCTTATCCAGAATTCTTAGCAGGTTATTCATGGTCTTATGAGTAGGGTTGAATGATCGGAGTTGCAAAAGTTCGGATCCCGATCGGCAATCGAGCAAATTTCATGATCAGGATCGGCTGGAAAATGATCGAATATCGGATTTTAAAAGCGATCCTGAAATCTCAAGATCGGCTCAACCCTACATATGAGTCTCTGTATCTCGCTCCTTAATGAGATATATTACCACTTACGGACCTAATGTATTGATGGCATCACAATAGGGCAGATGTATTAATGGTAACACAATGGGGCAAATATATCCATTCATTGTATGTGCGACATATCTGCAACATATTGGTTTCCATCACCCAAATGTAATCTTGTTTCCTGGTACTGGCCGGTCCTAAAGTGTTTTTCATTCATTCCGTCTTACAGTAGGGATCATATAACCCGACATGACATATGAACTAGGGATGACTTCATGTTAAAATCCCTTTAAGGAGGCATAATAAAAACTAAATTCTCTTTGCCATGCCTCACTATTGTAGGTCATGCTTGCATTGATAATGTTTCTGTTTGCCTTTCCAGCTCAGTTCACATTGTACCACATGGAGCTACTGATAACAATATCCCAAAGTCATGTTGAATATCACACCATTGTTTCCCAAAAAGGGATATAACAGAAACATACGATTCGACATAATCCTGGCAGTCTTGTCTTCTTAAATCCAGGCTACCCCGGAGAGATAACATAATGCATGACATTGAAGAATAAAACCTACCAGTGCCATCAATGTAGTGATACAATGTATATAAAACGTTACCTTGGAAGTTACTGAATAAGATGTCTTATAAGATGGTAACTATATTACATAGAAAGTTATCTGAAGAACAAGATTCACTTCTAGATTTGTATCTAATTTGGGAAAGTTATTAAAGTTGGTCTGTTTGTTGGTCAAGCCAAGTGGGTCCCATCGAAATCTGCTGACTATGAACTAAAAGATTATCCGCTCAGCGTGATTCATGTTAGAAGAATTCTCTAAAGCTAAGCTGACTGCGGGAAGACCCAAACTCCAGAAACCAGAAATACACAGCAAAGGAAGAACAATGGTTTAGAATTTCTGGAGCGCCCCCACAGGGGAAAACTATTATTACACAGTTAGGGGGAATTCACACGGAGTAACATGCCACATGATGTGGCAAAATCACGGCCGCAAAATAACGCGGCATTTACGATCCACGCTCCCATTGAAATCAATGGGAGCGTATACAGCCCGCAAAATCTCACATGGCGTATATGTGCCACATCACGCGGCACATTACTCCATGTGAACTCCCCCTAATACTGCTCCTATGTACAAGAATATAACTACTATAATACTACTCCTATGTACAAGAATATTACTACTATAATACTACCGCCTATGTACAAGAATATAACTACTATAATACTACTTCTATGTACAAGAATATAACTACTATAATACTGCTCCTATGTACAAGAATATAACTACTATAATACTACTCCTATGTACAAGAATATAACTACTATAATACTACCTCCTATGTACAAGAATATAACTACTATAATACTACTCCTATGTACAAGAATATAACTACTATAATACTGCTCCTATGTACAAGAATATAACTACTATAATACTACTCCTATGTACAAGAATATAACTACTATAATACTACTCCTATGTACAAGAATATAACTACTATAATACTACTCCTATGTACAAGAATATAACTACTATAATACTACCTCCTATGTACAAGAATATAACTACTATAATACTGCTCCTATGTACAAGAATATAACTACTATAATACTACTCCTATGTACAAGAATATAACTACTATAATACTACTCCTATGTACAAGAATATAACTACTATAATACTGCTCCTATGTACAAGAATATAACTACTATAATACTACCTCCTATGTACAAGAATATAACTACTATAATACTACTCCTATGTACAAGAATATAACTACTATAATACTACTCCTATGTACAAGAATATAACTACTATAATACTGCTCCTATGTACAAGAATATAACTACTATAATACTACTCCTATGTACAAGAATATAACTACTATAATACTACCTCCTATATACAAGAATATAACTACTATAATACTGCTCCTATGTACAAGAATATAATTACTATAATACTACTCCTATGTACAAGAATATAACTACTATAATACTGTTCTGTGTACAAGAATATAACTACTATAATACTGCTCCTATGTACAAGAATATAACTACTATAATACTGCTCCTATGTACAAGAATATAACTACTATAATACTACTCCTATGTACAAGAATATAACTACTATAATACTGTTCCTATGTACAAGAATATAACTACTATAATACTACCTCCTATGTACAAGAATATAACTACTATAATACTGCTCCTATGTACAAGAATATAACTACTATAATACTACTCCTATGTACAAGAATATAACTACTATAATACTGCTCCTATGTACAAGAATATAACTACTATAATACTGCTCCTATGTACAAGAATATAACTACTATAATACTGCTCCTATGTACAAGAATATAACTACTATATTACAACTCCTATGTACAAGAATATAACTACTATAATACTACTCCTATGTACAAGAATATAACTACTATAATACTACTCCTATGTACAAGAATATAACTACTATAATACTGCTCCTATGTACAAGAATGTAACTACTATAATACTACTCCTATGTACAAGAATATAACTACTATAATACTACTCCTATGTACAAGAATATAACTACTATAATAATACTCCTATGTACAAGAATATAACTACTATAATACTACTCCTATGTACAAGAATATAACTACTATAATACTGCTCCTATGTACAAGAATGTAACTACTATAATACTACTCCTATGTACAAGAATATAACTACTATAATACTGCTCCTATGTACAAGAATATAACTACTATAATACTACTCCTATGTACAAGAGTATAACTACTATAATACTACCTCCTATGTACAAGAATATAACTACTATAATACTACTCCTATGTACAAGAATATAACTACTGTAATACTACTCCTATGTACAAGAATATAACTACTATAATACTACTCCTATGTACAAGAGTATAACTACTATAATACTGCACCATAATACATCTGAATGTGAAGGAGTTTTTGCACTTATGAATATTATATATATATATGTGTTATACTATTGGTATTCCCATCAGGTACGGTATAGTATATGTGATGTATTATGGAGCTGTATTGTTTACTTGACATTAGTGTAATAATTGTGAGTGTAATAACCCAATGAATCTATAATTGACCTTTATAATGGTATGTATTATATATTTCCATGTACGGTATCTCCGTTGTCTCTTCCGGTCACTGGGCATGCTCTGTATGATCTATTAATCAGCTGAAGCAGCCCAGTAATTAGTGTAGGTGACGTTACGGGGGATGTAACGATATAGTTGCGTTCTCCATCGGAGGTCTCTACTCTCGGAGTTGCGATACTTCAGGATTACGGTTGGTTCACTAAGACAAATGTCATTTATTTTCGCACAATATACGATGTCTGTGACCGTTTCCCGGGAATCTTGTTAATTCTCTTAAATGACACAACATCGTTTTATTTTTTGCTAATGTCATAGCTATTAGTGTTGCGGGTCTATTAATTAAGTAAATCGCTACAGTTTTTATCTACTAATGAGATCCACTAATTAATCTCTAATAGTCATTGTTCATCTCTGATGCTTCAGGCATTTCTTAGTGTATCACGGCCGGATGATAAACCTTTAAAGAGACAGCGACGTGACCAACAAGCGAATGTCAGATGTGTGGACACAAACATCTATCAACCTCAACCATCTAACCACCAAGCCACCACTCCATCCAAGAACTTCATGATCTATGGAGATTGGTGATGGACAAATTTATAAGATTAGTTTTGTGTATATATAAGGTGGAATCAGAACGGTGGGAAAGTTCAACGATTGTGATATCATGATTGCACGCTACAATGTATCTAAAGGTGGACCTCATGCGATTGTGTCTTCACTTGAGGTCCAGAAGACATGGCTAATGGCCAGTAAAGCCCCTGTACACCATGAAGCATATGTATAGATATGTGTGTGTCAAAAGAAGACAAGCTTGTGAAGGCAACATTGTTTTACAATACTCTGTCCTGTGATATCTATCCTACATGGTTATATTGTGAATTGCAGGCTGTGTGAGATTTTCACAATTAAAGTGCAATATTTAACCAAATTCAAGCTAAGGTAAGTGAGGACACCACTATATTGTATGGAGGGCTTCCCAACTATACCATGTGAGACCCCATCAAAGCTCCCAAATTGGTTGTTGTTCCTTTTTGTACTGGCACCGCATGAGTGGCAGCCCGATACAGAAGCTCCAAGCTGAGAACGACTTTATCTTTCCTTTTCACTGTTTTTGTCTGTATCTTCAAGAATCCTCTGCTCAAGTAGCTTTGCACTATGAAGAGCTAACCATCTGGAATGGAAAAACCTGCAGATTATTTTTCTAAGGTATCCTTTGTGTCTATTACTTATGCTTGGAAGATGCCTGCAGTCGGTAGACTGGAATTATTTTTTCCTGTGGACACTTTGTTACAGCCTTTGTATCTATCTATCTATCTATCTATCTATCTATCTATCTATCTATCTATCTATCTCCTATCTATCTATCTATCTATCTATCTATCTATCTATCTATCTATCTATCTATCTATCTATCTATCTCTCCTATCTATCTATCTATCTATCTATCTATCTATCTATCTATCTCCTATCTATCTATCTATCTATCTATCTATCTATCTATCTCCTATCTATCTATCTATCTATCTATCTATCTATCTATCTCCTATCTATCTATCTATCTATCTATCTATCTCCTATCTATCTATCTATCTATCTATCTCCTATCTATCTATCTATCTATCTATCTATCTATCTATCTAGTAGAAGAAAATGCAGAAGCAGCAAGGCATACAAACCGGGTGCAAATCCAAACTGGATGGTGGCTAATCTTCAACTTTATATAAGAAATGGAAAAAATGGCAGCACTCCAATATTTAGAAAAAGTGTGGGTTTATTCCAAGCAGCCTATCTATCTATCTATCTATCTATCTATCTCCTATCTATCTGTCTATCTATCTATCTATCTATCTATCTATCTATCTATCTCCTATCTATCTGTCTATCTATCTATCTATCTATCTATCTCCTATCTATCTGTCTATCTATCTATCTATCTATCTATCTATCTCCTATCTATCTATCTATCTATCTATCTATCTATCTATCTATCTCCTATCTATCTATCTGTCTATCTATCTATCTATCTATCTATCTATCTATCTCCTATCTATCCATCTATCTATCTCCTATCTATCTATCTATCTATCTATCTATCTATCTATCTATCTATCTATCTATCCATCCATCTGTTTTAGTTTCCCCCATTGGTGGAAAGACTAAAATAAATGGAACCCACAGTCTGCATGTGAACAGCGCCCATCACCCTAAATTTTTTAACCCATGTGTCCTTTTGATAAATTTAGGCTATAAAGTGTCGGCCTTTATAGCATGAAAACAAATAATACCCAGATCTCTATATTTTTGGCCATCTTTTCCCATAACTCCGTGCAGGTCCAACCTCCCCCCCCAACCCCTATATTAGTAGCCCCCTTTTCCCACCTTATCGCCTCCGCCCCGTTAATGAGGCATGATTATTAATAGCCATTAATCGCCCGTTTCAGCCCTTTGACACTTAATAACAACTTGTTCAGACCAAAAATATAAAACACTATGAGAATGGAGAGCGTGTGGGCGTCTTAATGCAAATAGCGGATTAGCAGCCCGGCATATTTGCCTTCACTCCATTTCTTTCCCGCCGAGCACTTTTTGATTAGCTCAAGGAAATGAAATTGGAAACATTTCATGTAATTTTAGAAAAGGTCTGACTGGCAAAGTAGTCAATTGCCCCCTTCGCTTTCCCTATGTTCAATTGTATAGCTATAATTACAGATCCTTTGCAAAACTTTGATGTCAATCCTTATTAATTTCTAATCACAGGCAGAAGGAGTTTTAAAACTTCATCTAATACCGCAGCAGAAAACTTCAATTTAAGGTGAAATTATATATTTCACACCTTCAAACGGCTTTTAAGGCTTTGATAATATGTTGTAATATAAAAGGAGCTGGAAACCTTTACAAAACAAAAGTAGCGGCTTTTAACTCACTTAAGATTTTTATGTTGTGACTAAATGATAAGCGGCACAAAACAAGAAGGTGTCGGGGACGCCGCTCCGTCCGCTCAGGTGACATCTGACATGTGTTCCCGGGGACAGGGTAAGTAGGTCACCGGTACAGTCACGGCGGGGCGTCCTCATACCCGGTGGTGTTGTGTTACATTGAATCTAGGATTTATAGGCAATGTATCAACTGTTATTAAAAGTAGATTTCGATACATTGTATTTATTTCCAATCTGTGGGTCGGTATAGAATTTAAAAAATTTTCTGTACATGGTTATGGGGCAGCCATCTTGTCTGAGCCGTTTTACAGCAGCCACATGGATCACAGGTACACAAATGGACCGAAATTTTAGGGTGGAAAAATGGCTTCAAGTAGGGTTGAGCCGATCTTGAGATTTCAGGATTGATTTTAAAATCCGATTTCCGATCATTTTCCAGCCGATCCCAATCGTAAAATTTGCTCGATCGCCAATCGGGATCCGACCTTTCCCGATCCTGAGCACTCAACCCTGATTGTATATTACATATACAGTAGGGTTGAACCGAACTTGAGATTTCAAAATCCGATTTTCGATCATTTTCCAGCCAATCCCGATCGTGAAATTTGCTTGATCGTCGATCAGGATCCAATCTTTCCCGATCCCAATCGCTCAACCCTAGCTGCAAGGTAAGGATTCCTTTAAAAAACACATGGGGTCAGCCATGTCCTCTGTGCTGCTGTGTGAAGCATACAACGATTTACTTTACAGCAGTTACATACAGTAGATCATAGCTAAAAATTGCAGCATTTCCGCCGGTATGATCGACATGCCGCGATTTACAAAAGCACATCATTTTATTAAATTGCAGCATGTCCACTGTGGATATTTTTCTGCAATGTTTTGATAGGATAAGCCAGAATCCCATCCACTTTGCAGGTACTGTAACATTGCACTTGTTACTGTGGCCCTTATGCTACCTGTGTCCACAGCCTAAAGTAAGAATGACAGCTCTGGAGTACGAACAGCAGCTCTTCACACCTTGATGACATCCGCCATAATAGTACAGCAGATGTCGGGTATATCATTATGGCGACAGCTCAGGAGCTGAGTGGCCACCATAGCCAATGGGACTTTGCTGAACAAAGATTTGGCGCTAATACCCATGATCAGTGCCCCAAGCTCAGTGAAAGTGGAACTAGGCGCCATTTTCCCAGAGGCGAATCTCATGCCAGGGTGCGGACAATCCTGCACAAATTGACAATGGGAAAATGGTGCCTTGGTCAGCTTTCACCTATTGTAGGCTCCCAGGCAGTAATTTCTATTATAATTTGTTTAATGCATTGCATTAGTAATCACACCCTTGGGGGTCAAGTACCGTAGTGGGTCTAGTAATTACAGTATTTAAAAAAACAAAAAACTAAAATAGTATAAATAAAAGAATTAAAAATCACCTCCTTTTCCTAGAATACGTATACTGTGAAACACATACATATTAGGTATCCGTGAGTTACGAAAACACCCGGTCAAATTTATAAAAAAAATTCTACCATATGGTGAATGCCTGTGATAATTTTTTTTAGAAATGATCAAAGCAATAGCCATTCTCCAAAATAGTATAACCAAAAAGTACACCCGACCCCGCAAAAAAAAAAGAAGAAAAAAATAGAAGCTATTCTGGAATCCGTGCAAAACATAGAATACAGGTGACGGTGACATACAGAATACAGGTAACATATAGAATGCTAGCAGGAGGACCCGGCTTCACATGGGTATATTTCATTTTTTATTAGTGTAGTGGTCCCATAATTGTCCAATTTTGCACTGGTGTATTTTGTATGTTGTTTGTGTGTGTGTCCATAAGCGTCATGTGATTATTTGTATCTCATGTGTTATGTGTATAGTTTGGATATCAGTGAAAAACCTGTGATTGGTTGTTATGGATACCTGGAGTAAAGCTGTGTGTATGTGACTTTGTGTAACAGTGTCATTCACAGTGCCCTGCCCCTTAAAGCTGACATACAGCAGTGAAGAAAAATGTCTGGGTTGCAATGGAAATATGGAGTAAAGCACTGATGTGTGATACTGGGTTCAGAGCCGCGTATCTAATCCTCCGGTGTATGGTACTGTGTGCAGAGCCGTGTATCTAATCCTCGAATGTGTGGTACTTTGTGCAGAGGTGCGTATCTAATCCTCCGGCATGTGGAACTGTGTGCTGATGCACATACCTAATCCTCCCGTGTGTGGAACTGTGTGCTTACATGCGTATCTAATCCTCTGGCATGTAGTACTGTGCGCTGACACGCATATCTAATCCTCCGGCGTCTGTCACTGTGTGTTGACTCGTGCATCTAATCCTTCGGCGTGTGGAACTGTGTGCTGACGCGTGTATCTAATCCTCCGACATGTAGAATTGTGTGCAGACATGCATATCTAATCCTCCGGTATGTGATACTGTGTGCTGACCTATGTATCTAATCCATGATGCGTGTATCTCAGTTTGGATATCAGTGTTGGATCGCACATGTGGAGTGACCATGTGTATTGCAGTTGGAATATCAGTGAAAGACTTGCAGGTATGTATTGGCTAATGGGGGTCATTGTGTTGGGAATACTGTATCTCTGGAACAGTACGCCCGAGTGACTTGAGGCCTCATCTTAAACCTTCCCGGACACCTGAAGTATCTGTGTGCCAAATTTGGTGAAGATCAGGACAGTTATTTGGTCGCGCATAAAGAACAGACAGACAGACAGAAACTCATTTTTATAATATAGAGAGACAGGTGACATACAGAATACATGTGACATATAGAATACAAGTGACATATAGAATACAGGTGGCATATAATAGGGTCTATAAGATTCCACCATGATGTCCATCAATTTACAGGAAAAAGTGGTGTCCCCTACGTTGCAACGTTGCCTCCCATGCGAACAGAGCCTTGTACAGAGAAACGTGTCAATGTATCTGTTAGGTTCTATGCGGCCTTGTCGGCTCCCGTCGTCAATTCCATATGCACAAATATAATTAGCAATTTAATATCTATTTCTATGGAGAGCTAATCATTTCTAATTTCAAAGCTTTCTGCCATATGATTAGAATATATTCAGGTATAGTCTTCAAAATATTGTTCTCAAGGCGGGTTTTTCATCTGCGCGGTAATTAGACTCATATCAATAAAATGGATTTCCATATGAAAGTGGCCTTTAATCAGGACAGACATGTATTAGCTTTAACATTCGGATTTTGTTTTGTTTTTTTAGTGTTTTTTTATTTTGCGATCGGCTTCTAATCATGCAAATGAAATGAATATTATTCATCCATTATTTAGGATATATAGGTCACTCCTCGTTACAATTATTTATTTGTTGATTTATTTACTATGTTTATTTTTAGATATTTTTTTATCATTTTTTGTTTTGTTTTTTAACAGATGGGATCATTCGGAGATCGGGAAGCTGCTTTCATAGTGAGATGAAAAGTGAAATATCATTTATTGTAAATTCAATAAAATGGAGATTAAAGTCTAAAAAATGTTGGTACAAAAATACTAAGAGATGAATGGTAATAATTGTAGAGGAAATAATAAGGGAGGACGGCTGTAGAATTCTAGGAGATGGGGAGTTACTAGAGATGAGCGAGTAGATATTTGATCGGATACTACAGTATTCGAAATACTCGTACTCGATCGAGTACCACTCGCTATTCGAATAGAAAAGTTTGATGCAGAACCAGCATTGATTGGCCGAATGCTATACAGTCGGCCAATCAACGCTGGTTCTTCTCCTACCTTTAGAAGTCTTCTCCGTACAGCTTCCCCGCGGCGTCTTCCGGCTCTGAATTCACTCTGCCAGGCATCGGGCCTGGGCAGAGCTGACTGCGCATGCCTGCGCTACAAGAAAATGGCCGCTTTGACTGTAAGCGGCCATTTTCTTGTAGTGCGGGCATGCGCAGTCGGCTCTGCCCAGGCCCGATGCCTGGCAGAGTGAATTCAGAGCCGGAAGATGCCGTGGCGGCGCTGCGCGGAGAAGACTTCTTGGAGGATCCAGCCCGACCCTCACTCGTGGACTTGGTAAGTGTAATTTGATCGTATGTTGCCTACCCCTGATACGAGCATTTTCCCCCATAGACTAATAGGATTCGATATTCGATTCGAGTACTCAAAACGAATATTGAATATCGAACATTTTACTGTTCGCTCATCTCTATTAGTTACGGGAATCTATGACACCAATCCTCATGACGTCAAACCCACTTGGATATTGTGTCGGTCTACCAGGCATGGACTTCACAAGACCTCTGAAGGTAATACTGTAGTATCTTCAAGACATTATCAACAGATCTTGTGCTAAGGGGTTGGCCTCCATGGATCACACTTGGTTTTTAAGCACATAATAGAGGCTCGAAAGGATTAACATCTAAGGAATTTGGAGGTGAAGTCATCATCTTGAACTCTTTGTCATGTTCCTCAGACCATTCCTGAACAGGACTAGAGATGAGCAAACTGGCTGGTCACCAATTGGGTTTGTTACAAGTTTTCCAAAAATTTCAGGTTTGGCTGATTCCAAGATTTTTAGGGTTTGACACTCACTAATCATTATTGTACTCTGAGGACTGTTCGGATAGTCCGAGCTGAAACTTACAAATGAACCTCATGAGTATTCACAAAGGTCCCCTATCATAGATCAGGACTCAAACTTTAACCAAGAGCATCACACTCTAGGACTGTATGGTGTAATGTCTGATCAATTACAGTAGTTGCTCCCAATCATGACGCCTTCAACCGTAGGACCGACAACGCATTTAATGTCAGTATCAAATATGACATCATCTTTTCAACACAAAATGGTAGCATGAACCATAACACAGCAGGGAAGCCTGGGGTAGTAAGGAAGCAATGGTTGGAATCTGGAACTTGGAGGGATTTTTGGCACATGAGTAAGATTTATAGACAATACCGGAGAAACCCCATGGACAGGAGTAGTATTTTTAAGGAGAAAATACCATTACCAGTAACGCTAGTGAAATAGTTTGGAAGGAGGTTTTTGCACCAGGATCACCAATATGTTAAAACAATCCTGCCCATAATGCTTTGGGTCTAATTGCCCGAATGGCCCATGGTTTGGGTTTTCTCCGGGGGCTTTTTCTTAGAATGTGGTAAAATTAAACAATATATAAATTTTGTATATCGTGAGTTAAAAGTCCTTCGATTAAAAACTGAACATTCTGCCGATGATGAGTATTAATATGTTAATAGTCTATGGATTTACCGTATTTTTCAGACTATAAGATGCTCTTTTTTTCCTCCAAATATGGGAGGAAAATGGGGGTGCATCTTATAGTCCGAATGCAGCAGGTGAATCACTGTGTGCTGTGCTGCTGTGAGGACGACGAGTAGATACTACTGTACATTGACTTCTACCTATCTACTCATGAACTTCGCTAAAATTACCTGCTGCCGCTGCCCTCTGCTGGTCCAGTCCTCTGTCCTTCATGGGGCTTCAGAGCGCCTTGTGCCCTGCCCCCGCCTCCCTAGACTAGTATTATAGAGAAGGCGGGGCTTAGGAGAGTGTGGGCGGGTACTGGAAGGGAGACTTGAGTGATGCACTCACGTCTCCCCGCCCACACTCTCCAGCCGCACCAAGCCCCGCCTACTCCCTGCATCTCTACAATACTAGTCTAGGGAGGCGGGGTTGCACAGGGCGCTCTGAAGACATGGACCGGGTGGGGGGGTCTTAAAGATGGCGGCAGCTCCTGCAGAGCGGTTGCCATAGCTACCGAGTCTCCGCTGTACAGGAGACCCGATAGCTATGGCAATCGCTCTGCAAGAGCGGCCGACCTGTTACTGTGCCATGCGGGAGCCTCCCCTGACCAGACTCAATAGTAACATTGAGCAACTCCCATAGACTTGCAATGAAATGATTGCAAGTTCAAAGTTTATATATATATATATATATATATATACAGTTCAAATCACCCCCATATCCATAGAATACATATAAAACAAAAACATTACTGTTGAAACACATACACATTTGGTATCCCTGTTTCCATAACCCCCTGGTTCTATTTACATTGGTGAAATATTATATTATTATTATTATTATTTTTCCCTATTTTCCTCCTCTAAAACCTTAGTGCGTCTTATGGTCCGAAAAATAGAGTTGGGTTGGGCGTTTTCCAGGCTCTTTTTCTTAGAATTTGGTAAAATTTAACAATATACATGTTTCGTCACTCTTCCATAGACATGAACATGGATAGAACCAGTCCGACCTGAATTTTCTTAAAATTTTCGGGTTTGGTACCTGTGAACAAAAATTGAAATTATTATACTCTGGGGACTCTTTAGACCTCAGAGTATTATAAGTGGAGGCCCTCATATTGTCCGGCCCTCCCTTTGGGTCCTCTTTCGGTCTCCTGCTTGACATTGTGCACTCCAGGGCCACCACAGCCTGTGATCGGGCCTTACCCCCACATGTTGTAATATGTAGCCCAATATGATGACTGAAGCACAATCACCGGCCTCTGTGGTAGCCTCAGGGTGCATTACGTCACCTAGGAAGCTGAAAGAGATTAGAAGAGGACCCGGCGGGAACATTGGAATATGTGGGAATTTCCCAAAAATTTTCTTTGACTGAAATTGAAATTTTGGGGGTTTTCCACTGACAAATCTTAATGGAGGCCAAGGGTATGCATATAAAAATAAATAACACTCACGCTCAACTTCCCTCACCTTTTCTTAGCTTGCGCATGGCTACTGGTGTTCTTTCTTGGTGTCCCCAGCTTCTTCGGCTTTGGTCGTGATATTACCAGCCCTGGGTCTTCACTGTGGCCCGTAATTGGTCTTTAATAGTCACGTGGGATAAATCAACCTTTCATTTGACCCAATCACAGTCCTCAACGGTGACCTGGGACCACTGAGGTCAACATGGAGACTAGAGGTGGCTGGAAGAGACCCCGAGAAAGAATCCCGGATGCCGTGAGGGAGCCCAGGAGAATTTAGGGAACATTAGGATAACTTTATGTTATTTTTTCATACCTCCTTTGAGCCTCCACATATTATACTCTGGCCCCCATAGTATAATAATTTCTCTCTTGTTTCATGGGGTGAATCTTTGGAACCCACAACCAATCTTCAGATCTTCACCCGTCTCTAGTCTTGACTTGAAAGTTCTCTTATATTAAACACTGAACTTCCTGCTGATGATGAATACTAAGAAACCAAAGTCGGTCTCCATTCTTTTTGACACCTTCATATTCCGATGATTTGCACCTTAATTATTTCTTCCCACCTCCTTCACATCTCAGAAAGTTTTTCTATGGCTTCTTTTAATTAATTCCAATCACTTAACGGCAAATAGTAATTAAAACTAAATATTATGTGGTATTTACTGGCTGGAATTCAGTCCTGTCACGTTATGTAATAGAAATGGGGAAATTGAATCCATTACAACTAAAATAGTTTTAATTTGCTGTAAGGTTAATCATAAGTAGACTTATTCCTATAAATTACAAACTTAATCAGGTCTGTATTTCTCAGTTTTTCCATTAGTAGTCATGGAACTTTCCTACGGCGCTTCATTTTACTCGATACTTGAATGTTATTACATTATAGAGTTCTATAGAATTCAAGGGTTTTTTTCCGAGAATTATCCTTAAAGTGAATTTCCACCATTAAGCCCCCCCCCCCAATGTTCTTGGCTACCATGAGCACTTATCTGGATAACATCTCCAAGCCATCAACATTTACTCTCCAAGACTATTGGGTCCATTTAATGTTCGTCAATAAGCCACCTGGTGCCACGTTTTCCAAAATGGGAGTTGATCTTCAAGATGGGCTCTCCATTTAGGTCCATGGAGGTATATACAGTACATCAGATGTGGGCACTCTCATGAGGTCCATATGCATGACAAAGATTGTCGTAGTGAGGCAAACCCTTTCGGTACGTGTATTGTCTCATGTACTGACACAACATTGAAGGACTTTTGGACAAAATGTAGCCCAAAATGAAGTTTGGTCCCAAATGGTGAGATTGTATCAACAACACCGACACATACAGTATATTATAGTCACAACCACTACACAAAGACTAGAGATGAGCGAGTAGTTAAATATTCGATATTTGTTTCGAGTAGCCCCTCAATATTCGACTACTCAAATCAAATATCGAATCCTATTATAGTCTATGGGGGAAAAATGCTCGTTTCAGGGGTAGGTAACATTCGATCACATTGATCTTACCAAGTCCACAAGTGAGGGTCGGGCTGGATTCTCCGAGAAGTCTTCTCCGTGCAGCGTCCCTGCGGCGTCTTCCGGCTCTGAATTCACTCTGCAAGGCATCGGGCCTGGGCAGAGAAGACTGCGCATGCACGCACTACAAGAAAATGGCCGCTTACAGTCAGAGCCGGAAGACGCGGCGGGGACGCAGAGAGGAGAAGACTTCTAAAGGTAGGAGAAGAACCAGCGTTGATTGGCCGACTGTATAGCATTCGGCCAATCAATGCTGGTTCTGCATCGAATTTTTCCATTCGAATAGCGAGTGGTACTCGATCGAGTACGAGTATTTTGAATACCATAGTATTCGATCGAATACTACTCGTTCATCTCTAACAAAGACTAATATAACCAATCATACCTGTATACAAAGCCAAAATAACTGGTATTCCCATGACTACTTCCATTACCAATAGTAATAGTGACTAGAGATGGGCCAACTGGTTGCAATGACATGGGATCATTGGGCATTTTCCCAAAAACTTTTGGCTGATATTGAAATTTTTGGGGTTTGCCCCCACAAATCATCTCATCAGACTGCAGAGTATAAAAAGCAAAGGCCCAGGGGATGCGTAGGAAATAAATAACGCTCATACTCAACTTCCCTCACCTCTTCTGAGCCTCCTTATGTTCTTTTCTCAATGATCCCAACTTCTTGAGCTGTCCCTTGATATATTAACAACCCTGGGTCACCACTGAGGCCAATAATTGGGCTTCAATGGTCATGTGGATGCATTGGCCTTCCATTTGACCCAATCACAACCCTCATCGGGAGCATTGAAGTCACCCAAGAGACCAGAGGTGGGTGGAAGAGACCCAAGGAAGACACCAGAGGCTGTGAGGGAGCCCAGGAGACCTTAGGGAAGGTATCAGTATTTATTATTTCTTAGCACCTTCTTGGGGTCTCCTATGAGTATAATAATGGCACTTCTACTTTGATCTGAAACTAATTTGGTCAAGCATAAAACTTGTGGGCGAACCCTACAAATATTCATGTGCGCTAATATACCCCGACATTAGTGACAACCTCGGCCTTATCTCATAAGTCTAGGTTCACAAGATGTAATGTGCAGAGGAATTTAAAGTGGTCGGGGCCACAGTGGGGGTGCAAACTAAAGCCAATGAAAATGTATGAGGGGCCTATAGATTTGTATCACTGAGAATATGATGATTTCCATCCGTTATTACAGGTAACACAAGGCTGTTACACTTTTATACCTTCTTGTAAAGTCCAGCTGGAGATTTCACCTTTACTTGCCGCCGAACTAATCTGTAAGTTCTCAATTTCTTGGCTTTATAGACAAGTGACAAGAACAAATGTTGGAGCAGGTGCAATAATATGTCATTGGCATGCGGCAGGCCGAACATTGGAAGCAATAGTGTTTATCTCGCAAAGTATCCGAAATATTCATGGATTCTGCTACCAGAATAAATTTATTGCCTGCTATAAATGATAGAAGATTTTGATAAACTGCTTTTCTGACCTTGCAGAACTTGGCTGGCATATTAAGGCTCCTGGATACATGGTGTGCGCAGACGGTGACTGTGATTTGCTGTCACCCTCCTGACGGGGACAATCCTACAGAGCAAACTTCCAGCCGAAGCCACATAGCCAGTGACTCGAAATGAATTCAGACGCACGCTTTTTTTACTATATGGTTCGCACACAGCTATAATGTGGCTTTAGTCAAGTCGCATACTATAAGACAGGGATTAGGGTTGAGCTGATCTTGAGATTTCAGGATTGATTTTTAAATCCATTTTCCAGCCGATCCCAATCCTGATCGCGATCGTGAAATTTGCTTGAACGCTGATCTTTCCCGATTCCGATTGCTCAACCCTAATTGTATATTATATACACAGTGGGGTTGAGCCGATCTTGAGATTTCAAAATCTGATTTCCAATCATTTTCTAGCCGATCCCGATCGTGAAATTTGCTCGATCGCCGATCGGGATCTGATCTTTCCCAATCACTCAACCCTAACAGGGATACAAAATATGCAGCAAACTGGTTTATTTAGAAAAAATAAAAAGGAAAAATAAATAAACCTTGACTTCAGGCACAAAATGAGCAAAACAAAATACAGCCTTAACTTCAGGCAAAAACAAAATAAAAACCTGCTCATCTGAGCACTAACTAAATAGAACGGCCAACATAACTATACATGTGGCTTACTACCAGCAACACGAACACAACAGGAGCAATAATGTCTCACCGGACTCAGGGTTTATGACAGAACCAGACACCTCCTTCACCTATGGAACTGCCATGAACTTCAGGCTCTGCAGCCTTTTATGGGTCAGTAATGAGCCCAGGATCTACACCTGTGCCAAGGCCTAATCCAGATCCGCCCTTGACTGCACATTGGTCAGGAATCTGGGGGAGATATACCTGGGCTCTAGCACTCTGCCTGTTACCTTAAAGAGGACCTTTCACCATTTTGCCCACAGGCAGTTCTATATACTGCCGGAAAGCTGACAGTGTGCTGAGTTCAGCGCACTGTCGGCTTTCCCGATGTGAGCCCAGTGTGAAGAGCTTATATTCCGGTACCGTAGCTCTTCTATGGTCAGAAGGGAGTTTCTGACACTTAGCCAGAGACGTCCTTCTTCACAGCACAGCCAATCGCGTTGTGCTGTGAGAGCCGGGAGGAACTCCCCCCTCCATCTGCTCGCAGTACTCGTCCATAGATGAGCATTATCAGGGAGGGAGGGGGGCGTTCCTCCCGGCTCTCACAGCACAGCGCGATTGGCTGTGCTGTGAAGAAGGACGTCTCTGGCTAAGTGTCAGAAACGCCCTTCTGACCATAGAAGAGCTACGGTACCGGGACCGTAAGCTCTTCACCCTGGGCCCACATCGGGAAAGCCGACAGTGCGCTGAACATATATATATATATATGAGTATATAAAACTGCCTATGGGCAAAATGGTGAAAGATCCTCTTTAAATTTTTCTTATTTTTATTTATTTATTTTTTTTAATGTAGATTGTGAGCCCCACATAAAGCTCACAATGTAAATTTTTTTTGTCCCTATCAGTATGTCTTTTTGGAATATGGGATGGAAATCCATGCAAACATGGGGAGAACATACATTGCAGATGTTTTTTTTTTTGCAGATATTTTTTTTGCCCTTGGCGGGATTTGAACACCAGGACCCCAGCGCTGCAGGGCCAGCGCTGACCTCTCTCAGTAGACCTCTACAGGGGAGTGTAATCAGAGTCATGTGACCTGCAGTCAGCCTTGAGATGGATACAGTAACATTTTCAGAGTGAAAGTCAGTTTAGAAGGATGGGTGGAGCAGGGAAACGGTCTGATAATAGGAGAAGATTGGAGTTCCACATACAGAACATACAAAATATAGAACATATATATAATATATAGACATTGTACTGGATTGGGAAAAAATGGTCTGCTTGGTTCCAGAAGCAGCTTCTATCCAACATGAGGCTGTGGACAAATGTGATGATACATTTTTTTTAATCCTGCAAAACCCCTTTAAGGATCCTATTGAGAGTCATCAACATCAAACCCCCATTGCACTTGTCTATGCCATGAGGGCAGCCATCTTTGTGTTCATCGTGAGGACTACCATATCCACGGTTACATTTTCGGCTCCTCTAGACTTTCTCGGCAATGTAATATTATCACTTCTAACGCTAATTGATAAAACAAATTGGGCAGAATTTGATTTCTTTACTGAAAATACATTGCTATTGAATGAGGCCATTGATTCGCCCGCCATCGACCTTATTAATGAATCCTCATTTGATTCGTAATTGAGAGTTTTAATGTAATCCATTAGAATAATATTGCAAACTGCTATGTCAATAAAAACAACAGGCCGGCGAATATTGATGTAAAGCACAATTACCAGCCGTGGAGTATAATATACTTGTCCACGCCGCTATCATGTGTAGGATTATTCATTTTATTAGACATATTTACAGTGTAAGTAAAGATGAATGGGCCGTAATGAGATTTTTAACTCGATTGATTGTACTTAGCATGTGAATTATGGAGCTAAGGAGAAGCCAATTGTACATGAGCTCAGACGGGAAAAATGACTGTTCTGAAGTATAGCGGCATATACGAGACGTGAAGGGAGTTGTCCTACAGATATATGCTACGAACAAAATAGGAAGCCCCCTTCATTCAGGCGTACCCATGTGCCCACCTTGCCATGCTGAAAATTTTGGTAAGGACTCGGGCTTCTCACGATACAATTCAGTGCAACATGTTAGCAAAGCCATGGACAGGCTGCAATTCACAAGACAACCACTGGGAGACCAAATATAGTATATACCTATAGTATAAACATCTTCTGACAGCATATCACACAATCATGTTTTTTTTTCAAAGCTGGTCATCTCGTTCCTCTCATCTCACAATACAGTATATCACAGGCAGACGTACAAGCCACGGGAGAACAGACTGTGCCAACACTGTGACCAGAGGGCCCTAGAAGACGAGGCCCACTTCCTGCTACACTGCACCAAATACTCAGCTGTGAGGGCCGTCTACTACCAAAGACTCTCTGCCCACATCCCAGACGAGAAGAGGAAACTCTACATCCTACTGGGAGAAGAAGAGGCCACTGTGGAGATCGCTGCCCAATACGTGTCCAGCTGTCACCAAACAAGAGAAAGATGAGACTCCATGGACTGTTATACCCCAAACCACCCACCCCACCCCACCTCCCCATATAGCGGTCACCAACTAAGAGGAAGATGAGACTCCACGGACTGTTATACCCCAAACCACCCACCCCACCCCACCTCCCCATATAGCAGTCACCAACTAAGAGGAAGATGAGACTCCACGGACTGTTATACCCCAAATCCACCCCCACCCCCACTTTACTAGCTTTGGTAAAGCCAAATATCTATTCGATGATTTGATTTGACTTATATCAAGAAAAGGGTTAGTAAGAAGACATCTTTAGTAGAGATGAGTGAACAGTAAAATGTTCGAGGTTCGATGTTAATTTTGAGTAGCCCCTCAATATTCGACTACTTGAATCGAATATCAAACCCTATTATACTCTATGGGGGAAAAATGCTCGTTTCAGTGGTAGGCAACAATCAATCAAATTATACTTACCAAGTCCACGAGTGAGGTTCGGGCTGGATCTTCCGAGAACTCTTCTCCGTGCAGCGTCCCCGCTTGCATCTTCCGGCTCTGAATTCACTCTGCCAGGCATTGGGCCTGGGCAGAGCCGACTGTGCATGCCCGCACTACAAGCGGGGACGCTGCACGGAGAAGACTTCTAAAGGTAGGAGAAGAACCAGCGTTGATTGGCCGACTGTATAGCATTCGGCCAATCAATGCTGGTTCTGCATCAAACTTTTCCATTCGAATAGCGAGTGGTACTCGATCGAGTACGAGTATTTCGAATACCGTAGTATTCGATAGAATACCTACTCGATCGAATACTACTCGCTCATCTGTAATCTTTAGATCACGCTGTTACAATTCTGATGATACACAACTGGAAATCGAGGGCCAGGAGGAGCAGCAGAAAACCACACAGTAGAAAGTTTGGTCTGTGGATAGCCGGAGTGAGTACAAAGAGGCGGATTGTCAGATGGAGCTAAGGTCGATGCACAAGGTGGGTAGTCAGACAGAACCAAGGTCGAAACACAAGCAGGTAAGCAGACAGAGCCGATGTTGATACATAAGCAGGTAAGCAGTAAAGAGAAGCAATCTGCAAAAGACATACCTCTGAGCTAGAGACTGGAGTTAACATAATACTCAAGCGTAGGACTGAATGTGCTCTGGGTTTAAATAGACCTCAACAGGAAGCAAGATGGCCGCAAACAGGAAGCAAGATGGCTGCAAACAGGATGCAAGATGGCCGCAAACAGGAAGCAAGATGGCCACTGATCTGAGACAATACTGGCCATCTTGTTTGTGGGCAAGGCTAGAGAATGGTGGCCTCTAGTAGTGGGAGTATACAGAGCTTGAAAACAGTGGTCACTAAGTGGTGACATTTGAAACAGCGCTTTCACCAGATAATAAACACAGCTACTGACACACCCTTAGGTTCTCAAGTCAAATAAAATCTACCACAACTGATTGACAATGGACACCAAAGGAGCCTATTGATTTATGATGGTATTCTGGCAATTGGACAGGAGGACTAGCAACCATGATGTGCTATTGTTTCAAAAGTGCAACAACTTTTAGAAAGAAGGTACACAATCTTGTATCCGATCTTCAAAAATATTCTTATAGGTTTACCAGACTGGAGCAGTCTAGAGACCTTCCTCTATAGGTGAGCAGGTTTTGGTCCCTGTCCAAATGGTTACCTAAAAGGCTCATAAACTCAGTTATAGCTAGTGACATGTAGGTCCAAAAGCAGCATGGGACCTCCAAGCAGTGCTAGGCCTGCTGGAAGCACAAAGGCCTAGTCCAGTGCTGTGAGGCCCTGTCTAATATTCTGGTGGAGTCTCTGATGAGTGGACAGGTTCATAATGACCCAGGATTGTTACAAATTTTTCAAAAATTTCGATTTCAGACAAACCCAAGATTGGTGTCCACCACCCATGATTCATTATCATTCTCTGGAGGTCTCTTCAGAGGAGGTGGAGAAAATAATAGAAACATACTTATCTTTCCTTACCAATCCTAGGTTTCTTGGATGATACCAGCAGTCTTGGGGAAAACAGAGGCCTGTGATTTGGCCTCAGCAGTCATATGGGATAAGCAGACATCATGATGCTTGTGTCTAATGATCTTGGCCTTGACTGGGGTTGAGCCGACCTTGATATTTTAGGATCGATATTAAAATCCGATTTCCGATAATTTTCCCGCTCAACCCTAGTCAATGCTTCTCTATGGGAAAAGTCACTTTTGAGCCGATCTTGAGATTTCAAAATCCAATTTCCAATCATTTTCCAGCCGATTGTGATCGTGAAATTTGCTCGATTGCCGATCGGAGTCCGATCTTTTCCGATCCCGATCGCTCAACTCTAGCCTTGACACATCTCATGTGACTGTTGAGGCATAATTGCATGTTTTCCTAGGATCACTGATGTCACGCAAAGCTTGGAAGAGGTCAGAAGAGGACCAAAGACACCTGCAAAGCAGTATCCCATGCAGTAAAAGAGGTTATAGAAGGTGAGTATTAATGTTTACCATTATTCTACACCTTACCTAGGCCTCCACTTATTCTATTCTGAGGTCTGAAGAGTTCCTAGAGTATAATAATAACACTTCTGCTTCCAAAATTCTAAAACTAAACTAGTGGGCAAACCTCGCGAATATTCGTGAAACAAATCTCAGGTTTTCAGCTAATGACTAGAGATGAGTGAGTAGTATTTGATCCAGTAGGTATTCGATCGAATACTACGGTATTCGAAATACTCGTACTCGATCGATTACCACTCGCTATTCGAATGGAAAAATTTGATGCAGAACCAGCATTGATTGGCCGAATGCTCTACAGTCAGCCAATCAACGCTGGTTCTTCTCCTACCTTTAGAAGTCTTCTCCTCGCTGCATCCCCGCGGCGTCTTCCCGCTCTGAATTCACTCTGCCAGGCATCGGGCATGGGCAGAGCCAACTATGTATGCCCAGGCTACAAGAAAATGGCCACTTTGACTGTAAGCGGTCATTTTCTTGTAGTGCGGGCATGCGCAGTCGTCTCTGCCCAGGCCCGATGTCTAGCAGAGTGAATTCAGAGCCAAAAGATGCCGTGGGGTCGCTGCGCAGAGAAGACTTCTCGGAGAATCCAGCCCGACCCTTACTCGTGGACTTGGTAAGTTCAGTTTGATCGATTGCTGCCTACCCCTGAAACGAGCATTTTCCCCCCATAGACTATAATAGGATTCGATATTCGATTTGAGTAGTCGAATATTAAGGGGCTACTCGAAACGAATATCGAATATCAAGTATTTAACTACTCGCTCATCTCTACTAATGACTAGAGATGAGCGAACACTAAAATGTTCGAGGTTCGAAATTCGAATCGAACAGCCGCTCACTGTTCGTGTGTTCGAACGGGTTTCGAACCCCATTATAGTCTATGGGGAACATATACTCGTTAAGGGGGAAACCCAAATCCGTGTCTGGAGGGTCACCAAGTCCACTATGACACCACAGGAAATGATGCCAACACCTCTGGAATGACACTGGGACAGCAGGGGAAGCATGTCTGGGGGCATCTAACACACCAAAGACCCTCTATTACCCCAACATCACAGCCTAACAACTACACACTTTACACACTCAATACCACATCTCTGACAGTAGGAAAACACCTTGAAACATGTGTATTTGGCACTTGCAGTGAGGAGAGCTTGTCACCAGCAGTGAATTTGGCCCTTGTAGTAAGTTGAGGTTGGCACCAACATTTGTTTTGAAAATCAGGGTGGATTGAGCCTCTAACCAGCAGAGTTTGGGCAAATTCATGGTGGAGGGAGCCTCTAAAAACCCCAGTTTGGACCAATTCATGGTGGAGGGAGCCTCTAAAAACCCCAGTTTGGACCAATTCATGGTGGAGGGAGCCTCTAAAAAACCCAGTTTGGACCAATTCATGGTGGAGGGAGCCTCTAAACAGCCCAGTTTGGACCAATTCATGGTGGAGGGAGCCTCTAAACAGCCCAGTTTGGGCAAATTCATGGTGGAGGGAGCCTCTAACCAGCCCAGTTTGGGCAAATTCATGGTGGAGGGAGCCTCTAAAAACCCCCGTTTGGACCAATTCATGGTGGAGGGAGCCTCTAAACAGCCCAGTTTGGGCAAATTCATGGTGGAGGGAGCCTCTAACCAGCCCAGTTTGGACCAATTCATGGTGGAGGGAGCCTCTAAAAACCCCAGTTTGGACCAATTCATGGTGGAGGGAGCCTCTAAAAACCCCAGTTTGGACCAATTCATGGTGGAGGGAGCCTCTAAAAACCCCAGTTTGGACCAATTCATGCTGGAGGGAGCCTCTAAACAGCCCAGTTTGGGCAAATTCATGGTGGAGGGAGCCTCTAAAAACCCCAGTTTGGACCAATTCATGGTGGAGGGAGCCTCTAAAAACCCCAATTTGGACCAATTCATGGTGGAGGGAGCCTCTAAACAGCCCAGTTTGGGCAAATTCATGGTGGAGGGAGCCTCTAAAAACCCCAGTTTGGACCAATTCATGGTGGAGGGAGCCTCTAAAAACCCCAGTTTGGACCAATTCATGGTGGAGGGAGCCTCTAAAAACCCCAGTTTGGACCAATTCATGGTGGAGGGAGCCTCTAAAAAACCCAGTTTGGACCAATTCATGGTGGAGGGAGCCTCTAAAAACCCCAATTTGGACCAATTCATGGTGGAGGGAGCCTCTAAAACCCCCAGTTTGGACCAATTCATGGTGGAGGGAGCCTCTAAAAACCCCAGTTTGGACCAATTCATGGTGGAGGGAGCCTCTAAACAGCCCAGTTTGGACCAATTCATGGTGGAGGGAGCCTCTAAACAGCCCAGTTTGGACCAATTCATGGTGGAGGGAGCCTCTAAAAACCCCAGTTTGGACCAATTCATGGTGGAGGGAGCCTCTAACCAGCCCAGTTTGGGCAAATTCATGGTGGAGGGAGCCTCTAACCAGCAGAGTTGTGGGAAAGCAGGGTGGAGGGAGCCTCTAACCAGCAGAGTTGGTGGAAATCAGGGTGGAGGGAGCCTCTAACCAGCAGAGTTGGGGGAAATCATGTTGGAGGGAGCCTAGTATTAGCAGAATTGTGCAACGCTTATGGTGGATGAGTATGAGGATGCGGAGGAATTGGAGAGGTTGAGTACAGACATGGAGTTTCATGTTGGGGTGCTTTACACAGGTGGGCACAAAAATGAAGGCTCTATCCAGTGGTGGTTCATTTTTATCAAAGTGAGCCGGTCGGCACTCTCAGCTGACAGACGGGTGCGCTTGTCAGTGATGATGCCACCGGCTGCACTGAACACCCTCTCAGATAGGACGCTGGCGGCAGGACAGGACAGCACCTCCAAGGCATATAGGGCAAGTTCAAGCCACAGTTCCAACTTCGACACCCAATACGTGTAGGGCGCAGAGGGGTCGGAGAGGACAGGGCTGTGGTCGGAAAGGTATTCCCGCAACATGCGCCTATACTTCTCACGCCTGGTGACACTAGGACCCTCTGTGGCGGCACTTTGGCGAGGGGGTGCCATCAAGGTGTCCCAGACCTTAGACAGTGTGCCCCTCGTTTGTGTGGACCGGTGAGAACTTGGTCGCCTACTGGAGGAACTGTCCTCCCTGCCGCCAACGTCACATGCTGGAAACATCTCCATCATATTCTGCACCAATTGCCTGTGGCAAGCATTGATGCGATTGGCCCTCGCCTCTACCGGAATAAAAGACGAGATGTTGTTTTTATACCGGGGGTCAAGGATAGCAAAGATCCAGTACTGGTTGTCCTCCATGATTTTGACAATACGCTTGTCGGTTGTAAAGCACCCCAACATGAACTCAGCCATGTCTGCCACAGTGTTAGTTGGCATGACTCCTCTGGCCCCACCGGAAAGTTCAATCTCCATTTCCTCCTCATCCTCCATGTCTACCCATCCGCGCTGCAACAATGGGACGATTCGAAGTTGCCCGGAAGCCTCCTGTATCACCATCACATCATCGGACAACTCTTCTTCCTCCTCCTCCTCCTCCTCCATTAAACGCGATGAAGCGGACAGATGTGTGGACCTACTCTCCAGCTGTGACGGATCGGATGCTATCCCTGACTCCTCTGTGTGATCTGTTATCCCTGATGTCAATCAGGGATTCTCTCAGAACACACAAGAGCGGGATTGTAAGGCTCACCATCGCATCCTCAGAGCTCACCCTCCTTGTGGACTCCTCAAACACCCGTAGGATGTCACAAAGGTCTCTCATCCATGGCCACTCATGGATGAGAAACTGAGGCAGCTGACTTTGTGGCACCCTAGGGTTTTGTAGCTGGTATTCCATCAAAGGTCTCTGCTGCTCAACCACTCTATTCAACATCTGAAACGTTGAGTTCCAGCGTGTGGGGACGTCGCACAAAAGCCGGTGTTGTGGCACATGCAGGCGTTGCTGGAGAGATTTTAAGCTAGCAGCGGCTACTGTCGACTTGCGAAAGTGGGCGCACATGCGCCGCACTTTCACCAGTAGCTCTGGAACATTGGGGTAGCTCTTTAGGAAACGTTGCACCACTAGGTTGAAGACGTGGGCCAGGCATGGAACATGTTGGAGTCCGGCAAGCTCCAGAGCTGCTACCAGGTTCCGGCCGTTATCACAAACGACCATGCCTGGGCCCAGGTGCAGCGGCTCAAACCATATTGCCGTCTCATCGAGGAGGGCATCCCTCACCTCGGAGGCAGTGTGCTGTCTGTCCCCCAAGCTGATCAGCTTCAGCACAGCCTGCTGACGTCTACCAACGCCAGTGCTGCAACGTTTCCAACTCGTAGCTGGGGTCAATCTAACAGCGGAGGAGGAGGCGGTGGCGGAGGAGGAGGCGGTGGCGGAGGAGGAGGCGGTAGAGGAGGAGGAGGAGGGGGGTGTTCTTCTCGTGTCCCTGCCAGGAATGTTAGGCGGGGAGACGAGGTACACCGGGCCAGTTTGGGAAGCAGTCCCAGCCTCAACTACATTCACCCAGTGTGCCGTCAGTGAAATGTAGCATCCCTGTCCGCATGCACTTGTCCACGCGTCGGTGGTCAAGTGGACCTTTGTGCAAAGCGCGGAACTAAGGGCCCGCCTGATGTTGAGTGACACGTGCTGGTGCAAGGCGGGGACGGCACACCGGGAGAAGTAGTGACGGCTAGGGACGGCATAGCGAGGTGCCGCAGTTGCCATCAGGTCCAGGAAGGCGGGAGTTTCAACAAGCCGGAACGCCAACATCTCCTGGGCCAGCAGTTTAGCGATGTTGGCGTTCAAGGCTTGCGCGTGTGGGTGGTTAGCAGTGTATTTCTGCCGCCGCTCCAATGTCTGAGAGATGGTGGGTTGTTGTAAAGAAACGCCTGATGGTGCCTTTGATGGTGCAGGAGAAGGAGATAAGACAGGACCAGGGGAGGATGAGGTAGAAGTCAACAAAGTGGCGGAGGCAGATGAAGTGGTGTCCTGGCTCGTCCTCTGGAGTGCATCGCCAGCACAGTCAGCAGTGACAGTGGCAGAGACAGTGGCAGAGGCAGTGGCAGTGGCGTGAACGGCAGGCGGCCTTTGTCCTGCCGTTGCTGCCTGCCACTGATTCCAGTGCTTGGATTCCAAATGACGGCGCATTGAAGTGGTGGACAGGTTGCTCTTCTCAGAGCCCCTAATCAATTTCGAGAGGCAAATTGTGCAGACAACACTATATCTGTCCTCGGCGCATTCCTTGAAAAAACTCCACACCTTCGAGAAACGTGCCCTCGAGGTGGGAGTTTTTCGGGGCTGGGTACGAACTGGAACATCTTGGGAGATTCCGGGTGTGGCCTGGCTTCGCCTAAGCTGCTGACCTCTGCCTCTGCCTCTAGCTACCCTTTTTGGTGCTGCACTTGCCTCAACATCCACACTACTTTCCCCGCTTGACATCCCCCTGTCCAGGTCGGGTCAGTGTCCTCATCATCCACCACTTCCTCTTCCAACTCCTGTCTCATCTCCTCCTCCCGCACAATGCGCCGGTCAACTGGATGCCCTGACGGCAACTGCGTCACATCATCGTCGATGAGGGTGGGTTGCTGGTCATCCACCACCAAATCGAACGGAGATGGAGGAGACTCTAGTGTTTGAGCATCTGGACACAGATGCTCCTCTGTTAGGTTCGTGGAATCGTGACGTGGAGAGGCAGGTTGAGGGACAATGAAAGGAGCGGAGAACAGCTCTGGGGAGCAGGGACAGTTGGGGTTATTGTTCTGTGAAGCTTGGGAATTTTGGGAGGAAGGAGGACAAGACTGTTGGGTAATAGGAGGAGAGGAGGCAGAGTCTGACTGGCTGCTGGACAATGTGCTGTAAGCGTTCTCTGACAGCCATTGCAAGACCTGTTCCTGGTTCTCGGGCCTACTAAGGTTTGTACCCTGCAGTTTAGTTAATGTGGCAAGCAACCCTGGCACTGTGGAGTGGCGCAATGCTTGCTGCCCCACAGGAGTAGACACGGGACGCCCTGTGGCTTCACTGCTACCTTGCTCCCCAGAACCATTCCCCCGACCTCGCCCACGGCCTCGTCCACGTCCCTTCCCGGGAGCCTTGCGCATTTTGAATTCCCAGTTAGAAATTGGCACTATATACCAGTAGCAAAAATTGTGGGTGCACGTAACCCCAATATATTCTTTGAATTCCCAGTCAGACAATGGCACTATATACCAGTAGCAAGAAATGAGGGTATTTATAACCCCAATATATTCTTTGAATTACCAGTCAGAAACTGGCACTATATGGCAGTAGCAAGAAATGAGGGTATTTATAACCCCAATATATTCTTTGAATTCCCAGTCAGACAATGGCACTGTATACCAGTAGTAAAAATTGTGGGTGCACGTAACCCCAATATATTCTTTGAATTACCAGTCAGAAACTGGCACTATATGGCAGTAGCAAGAAATGAGGGTATTTGTAACCCCAATATATTCTTTGAATTACCAGTCAGAAACTGGCACTATATGGCAGTAGCAAGAAATGAGGGTATTTGTAACCCCAATATATTCTTTGAATTCCCAGTCAGAAACTGGCACTGTATACCAGTAGTAAAAATTGTGGGTGCACGTAACCCCAATATATTCTTTGAATTCCCAGTCAGACAATGGCACTATATACCAGTAGCAAGAAATGAGGGTATTTATAACCCCAATATATTCTTTGAATTCCCAGTCAGACAATGGCACTGTATACCAGTAGTAAAAATTGTGGGTGCACGTAACCCCAATATATTCTTTGAATTCCCAGTCAGAAACTGGCACTATATGGCAGTAGCAAGAAATGAGGGTATTTATAACCCCAATATATTCTTTGAATTCCCAGTCAGACAATGGCACTGTATACCAGTAGTAAAAATTGTGGGTGCACGTAACCCCAATATATTCTTTGAATTACCAGTCAGAAACTGGCACTATATGGCAGTAGCAAGAAATGAGGGTATTTGTATTCCCAATATATTCTTTGAATTCCCAGTCAGAAACTGGCACTGTATACCAGTAGTAAAAATTGTGGGTGCACGTAACCCCAATATATTCTTTGAATTCCCAGTCAGACAATGGCACTGTATACCAGTAGTAAAAATTGTGGGTGCACGTAACCCCAATATATTCTTTGAATTCCCAGTCAGAAACTGGCACTGTATACCAGTAGTAAAAATTGTGGGTGCACGTAACCCCAATATATTCTTTGAATTCCCAGTCAGACAATGGCACTATATGGCAGTAGCAAAAATAGTGGGTGTATATAGCCCCAATTCTATTGCTAGGGGACTTGCAGGGTATTTCTGGGGTGAAGGTGGGGGGGCACACCGTTGGAACGGGTATCGGGGGTATATATCGGGTATACGGGAATACACTGACAGTGTATTCCATTCAGGATCCTGGGAAAGCTGGGTTGTGGCGATTGAGCCCGTCAGTGCCACGTTACACTGACAAGCTTCTCCCTGGAATTTAGCTCTTATAAGAGCTGTTGGTTGTCTTCTCCTTCCTATCCTAGCCTGTCCCTGCCTACCCAGAATCTAAGCCCTAGCTAGCTGGACGGAAACCTCCGTCCTCGGTGAATTGCAAGCTCAGAATGACGCGAACCTGGGCGGCGCTGTTCTTTTAAATTAGAGGTCACATGTTTTCGGCAGCCAATGGTTTTGCCTACTTTTTTCAACGTCACCGGTGTCGTAGTTCCTGTCCCACCTACCCTGCGCTGTTATTGGAGCAAAAAAGGCGCCAGGGAAGGTGGGAGGGGAATCGAGTAATGGCGCACTTTACCACGCGGTGTTCGATTCGATTCGAACATGCCGAACAGCCTAATATCCGATCGAACATGAGTTCGATAGAACACTGTTCGCTCATCTCTACTAATGACCAAAGTCCTCAATGTGTTTTCCCGCCGGTTGGCCACAATTCCTACAATTTATCGGGATCTGAATTCTTTTCCCGTGGACGGCCTTGTCGCTCTAAACTTCCCGCAAACAAAAAAATGGTTTAATCCAACATTTCCCGGCCCTAATGGTCGACAACTATTGTTTAATATTTTATGACCTCGGTCTGTAGCTTCTAAAACCCATTTTGTTGCTTTTATATGTTTAAAATCTCATTTACTATTTCAAAGTACAATCCTTGTCCAAATAGAACAGAGCGGACTATTAATACCCCGCGAATGTAGATGCAGCTTCATAGATAACTGCATCCCAAATCAGGCACTATGGCTTTTTATTGCATTATTAGCATTGAATCTGAAATGACTTCAAAGAGCAAATGGCAGTGAAGCAGTGCATTATGTGTCGGAATCAGATGGTCATTCTCCCTA